>NW_006159806.1:659928-679681 GCF_000334495.1 Tupaia belangeri chinensis | reverse complement strand
GTTATACAGAGCCCTGTGCATTGATTATCTAATGTGGCTACCATAGTGTTTATCTAATGCCATGTAACAAATTATCCCCAAACTCAGTGGCTTAAAATAACAAGCAATTATTATCTCAGTTTCTGTGAGTTCAGAATCTAGGCACAGCTTAGCTGGGTCCTCCAGCTCAGGCTTTCTCTCCATCAAAGTGTCAGCTGGGGCTGTCGTCAACCCAGAGCTGGGCTGCGGAAGGATCCACTTCTGAACTCATGTAAGTGGTTGTTGGCAGGATCAGTTCCTCTCCAACTGGTGGATCAGGGGTCTCAGTTTCAGATGTGCCCTTCTCTCCCCCGCCCCCCACGTGGGCCTCTCCATAGCTTTGTTCACAAAATGGCAGCTCACATCCACCCAAGGAGGGAAGTGAGAGAGCAAGAGAGTCTTTCTATAATCGAATTTCAGAAGTGACATACCATCACTTCTAAGATGACTTACAGCATTGTAATTGGTCCACCATTTGCTTTTATAAAGTTTTATTGGAACACAGGCAATCCCATGTTTTTATGTATGGCTATAGTTACTTTTATACTACAATAACAAAACTGAGTAATGAGGAAAAGACTGTATGGCCCACAAAACCAAAAATACTTATCTGGATCTTTACAGAAAAAGTTTGCCAAACCCTGGATTAGAAGCGAGTTCAGCCTGCGTTTAAAGGAGGGATTCACAAGAGCATGAACCAGGAAGCTGTGGTCACTGGGAGCCATTTTAGAAGCTGCCTTCCACCTAATATCTTATATAGAGAACACACCTAGTAAGCATTTGCCAAGGGAGTAAATGAGTCATTTTCTCATCAATAATTTAATCTCAGTTGTTCATGTTGCTATGACTTAAGTGTGTTCCCTCCAAAATCGGAAGTTGAAAATTCTTTATACCAAGGTCATAGAATTAAGAGACGGAGACTATGAGAGGTGATTAGATCATAGGGCTTCTCACCTCATAAATGGGATTAAGTCTTATAAAAGAGGCTTCACAGGACTAGCAGTTAGTGTAATGGCTATGTTGCTGGACTCCCATGTAGTCGACCGCAGTTCGAGTCCTGGACCTGGTGGCTTAAACTCACACCGGGCGCATGTGCGTGTGTGCCCAAGATCCCGAGAGGAGAATGGAGGAGAAAGTATTGCAGCATGGCCATCCCCCCTGGGGGGTGGTTTCTTGCTTTCTGTCTCTCTGTCTCTCTCTGTCTTTCTGGTGAGTACACATGCCCTATAGCAAAAAAAATATGTGCCAGCCGGAGGTGTGGTGGTCAAGGCAGCTGGATCCCAGATGGACAAGGGCATGGGTCGATTACCCGACCTCACAGCTTGAAAAATACTCCGGGCACATGTGCATGTCCAAAATCCCAAGAGAAGAATGGAAGAAAAGGGACTGTGTATGACCATCCTTCCTTGAAGGTACTTTAGGCAAGCACATGTGCCCTACAAAAAAAAATATTTTCTTTCTAAAAAAGGCTTCACACAGCGTTCTTCTCATTTGCCCTTCTGTGTTTTGCCATGTAAAGGCAGAGCATTCCTCCCCTCCAGAGGACGTGGTGGCAACAAGCCATCTTGGAGGTGAAGAGCAGGCCTTTTCCAGACCCCAGATCTGTGTGTGCCTTGATCTTGGGCTTCCCAACCTTCAGAACTAGGAGAAATACATTTCTGTTCTGTATAAATGACCCAGGCTTAGACATTTTGTTACAGCAGCATAGATGGAGGAGGACATACATCTATGTAACACATCCTGAATTTCTCAAATTCAAAGACTGAAAAGAAAGTTACTAGTTAAAAAAGAAAATAAATAAATCCTTCCCTGGCCACTGAATTGTGATCCTCTTATTAGTAAGTTTTATCATTACATTAAATGAGTTCATGAGAAATAAGCTTAAATTTAATTAATATTTAAGTCTCACAGAATATTCTCTCATGATGACATCAGCAAATAATAAAAAAGGAAATATTTTAAGATATTTATTTGAGGTGAGAATTCACTCTGAGTAAGAATAATTATTGTGGGAACCAGCAGAGGATGTAATGGTTACGTGGCTGGACTCCCAAACAGTCCATCGTGGTTCAAATCCCAGATCCGACAGCTTAAAACTCACACCAGCTGCGTGTGTGTGCTTGCCCAAGATCCTAAGAGGAGAATAAAGGGGAAGGGATGGCAGTGTGGCCAACCTCCATGGGAGGGGCTTTCTCGTTTTTTGTCTCTCTGTCTCTCTCTCAGGCGAGCACATACACCCTATAGCAAAAATCTCACTTAAAAAAAATTATTGTGAATTATGTTTACAATATGGCATCAAGAAAGATTCAGAACTTAAGCATATAAAACCAAATTCTCACCCATTTCTTGTCTTTTTTATGTCCTTTCTCCAAAAGCCAAAATCTTATGAAGTTCTTCCTTGATCATTTTAGAAAAAAATTTTTTTAACTTTTTAATTGCCAGAAGGCACATGAGCTGACCAGAAAGAAAGGGTGAGAGAAAGCATTTTCCAATGGGGCATGGTCACAGCACACGATCTTTTCTCCTCCATTTCTCCATCCTGTCAGAACTTTCAGCACGAACACACATACACACATGGGTGTTTTTCAAGCCACAGGGGCCAGGATTCAAACTGTGGTTGGCTACGTGGAATCTAGTTTCCTGTGCACAGGGCTTACCTCCTGCACAATCCTATCTTGTTCTTACACAAAGTAGCGTGTCATTTCTGGAGAAGTAAAGGTACCGGTGTACTGTCTCACTTACAGTTCAGTTTTTTTCTTTTTTTGCTAGAGAGCACACCAGAGTGTACACACATTCAAAAAAAAAAAAAAAATGAGTGAGAGAAAGAGAGAGAGAGATTGAGGAGAGAAGGGGAAGCAGCCCCCATGGAGAATGGTCATGCCACAACCCCTTCTCCATCTGTCCCTCCTTCTGGGATTTTGGGCAAGCATACAGGTGACCTGGTGCATTTCTCCAGCCACCTGGTCCAAGACTCAAACCACATGGTTGGTTATCTGGGTTCTGGCTGCCTTAACCAGCAGGCCACGGAGCTGGACCCATAGACCTGTTTTTGACTTTGAATTGAAACTCTAGTGTGGGCAATGCAAACTGGAGATCTGTTGGTTACTCTACTCTATAAAACAAGGGCTCTAAATATTTCTATTATTGTAATATGGGAATAAAAGAAGACTCTAATTAGTGTCTCTTTTCATGTGTAACTGGATCCAACAAACATAGTAAGTAACAAAATCAAATAAGGAAGATGAGAAATAGAGATGAATAATAAATGTTGCATTTGGAACCAGCAGCTGGTGTAATGGTTATGTTGCTGGACTTCCACATGGTCAACTATGGTTCGAGTCCCAAATCTGGTGGCTTAAAGCTCATGCTGGGCACTTGAGTGTGTGTGCCCAAAATCCTGAGAGGAGAATAGAGGAGAAGTGATTGTGGTTGACTACATGGGAGTTCAGTGACCACCTAACCATTACACTATCTGCTTGTCTTGATTTTTTCTTTCTTTATATTCTTATTTGAGAATAAGCCAAGCCTTTGATTAGAGAGTTGGAAGTTTCAGCCCTATCCTCTGACCTCAGGGAGGGGAAAGGGACTGAAGGCTGAGTTGATCATCAATGGCCAATGATGTAGTTAATCAGCTTAATCTTTAAATATCTGAACTTTTTTGTTAAACACGAAGACACAAACACACACGTTGGCCAAGGCTTACACAGGGTCAGGATCACCAATACCACATCTTGTCCCACTGGGAGGGCCATAGTCAATAAAACCACGTGACAGGAAACCGAGCACAAGGGATATAGTAAACAGGAGATGTTTGCAGTTACTGCTATGACATAGCATGCTGCTTTACAGTCAACTTATTTATTTATTTATTTATTTATTTATTTCATTTTTTGCCATAAGGCACATGTGCTCACCAGAGAGACAGAGAGAAGGAAAGTGAGAAATTATCCTGCCCCGGGGTGTCCATGCTCAATCCCTTCCTCTCCAGTTGCCCCTCAGGATTTTGGGCACACACACATGCAGCTAGCATGTTTTTATTTCTTTCTTTAAATAATTGTTTATTTAATAGTATTTATTATTATTTTTATGTATTTATTTTTTTTTTAATTCAGCAGCAAGAGAGAGAGGGCAAGTGAGAAAGCAAGCCTCCAGGTCTAGGACTTAAAACAGGCCTGCCCATGTGGGAGTCCAGTGCCCCAAACACTACTCCACCTGCCAATGCCCACCCCCATCATGTTTTCAAGCCACCAGGTCCAGGACTCAAACCACTGAGTAGGCCATGTGGGATCCTACGTCTTAACTACCACACCACCTGCTGGGCCAGTAGAAGTATGAAATGAAAATAACATGAAAATAACAAAAATAAACTAGAACATAGTAAATACATAGACCAGTTACATAGCTGTGTATTGTCATGACCAAGTATTATGCACATCATCATTGTATCTGCTCTGCTTCTGCATGACTGGCGGTGCAGGAGGTTCATTTACCTGCATCATCTGACACACATGAGTAATGCACTGTCCCATGACCTTAGGGTGGCTACTAGGTAATGGAAGCTTTCAGCTCCGTTATAAATCTCATGGGCCCACCGTTGTGCACGTGGACCTTCACTGGCAGAAACATCATGTGGCTCGTGACTGTACACACACTGCTCCGTCTCCCCAGCCCTACCACAGAGGTCCTAAAGCCCTTGCAGATAGAGGTGCTAGGAGAATCTCCTCTTCTACATTTGGCCTCTGACCCCAGCTCCTGACAGTGTTCTTAAATCTCTTGGAACACCCTGGTGATTGGAGTACCTTGTGTTCTAATGAGGTGACTCTGTGGGTTCCTAGATAGCCTCAGGATTAGGGATTGTGACCAGGGAAATCAAGTCTGTGATTAGAGGGTTGGCAGTTTCAGCCCCACCCCCTGACCTCAAGGAGGGAAGAAGGACTGAAGGCTGAGTTGATCACCAATGGTCAACAATGTAGTGAATCATGCCGACCTAATGGGTCTTCCGTAACAGCCCCAGATGACAGAGTTCAGGGGACTTTGGGATAGCTGCACATGTGGTGGGTGTCTGGAAGCCCTGCACCATTTCCACGTGCCTTGCCCTGTGCATTCCTTCCATCTGGGTGTTCATCTATGTCCTTTGTAATAGGCTTACAACAAATGAGCAGACAAGTGAAGCATTTCTCTGAGTTCTGTGAGGTGCCTTAGCAAATGAACCAAACCTGAGGAGGGACTCACGGAAACCCAGCCTTATAGCAGGTGCATCAGAAGCACCGGTCACAACCTGGGACTTGGACTGCTCTGTTCCACGTGGAATCCAGCATCCTTAACCACCAGACCCCTGGCAGGCCTGAGCATCAATACTTTGATAAAGAAAGTTAGAAGGATCCCTGTTTCAATTATTTATCCTCTCCATTGAATCTTAGTAGCATGTCGACTCTCAGAACTAGGTATAACCGTAGACTATATTCATAGTAGATGCTTTGCTTTCTCCTGCACACTCCCCTCTGACCTCTCCCCAGGCTTTTTGGGCCCACAGTAGGTAAGAGGATGCGAACCAGGAGAAGGAACTGCAGCGGCATCCTGAGAAATCAGTTTCCCAAATGCTCTCACAGAGGGAGGCCTCAGAGGCGGGGAGGGTTCCCCGAGGGCCGGCTGCAGAGGGGAAAGAAGCCGGTCGCAGCAAAGGATGCACCGCCCAGGGTTGAGGACTTTACCTCGGGGGAGCGGCCAAGAGGCCCGCCCGGTGGCTGCGTCTCCTCGTGGATCCGAGCAGTGAGGGGCGACAAGGAGCTCTCCTGCTCTGAGGCGGAGAGGGCTGGGGAGGGAAAGTCCCATCTCCAAGGGATCTGTCAACACAAACCCGCCACCCCGCCTTCCCAGCCCGCAGCCCCGCCCAGCGCAGCGCCCCGGCGACCCTCGGCACTCCCCAGTGCCCGAAAGCCGCGCACCCTGGGCTCCGCCGGGGTACCCGCCCGCGGGAGTCTTCGGGGCTGGAGTCTCCGCTCCTTTCCAGCCTCCAGGGAGCCTGCGGTGGGAGAAAGCTTCGAGGGGTGCGGTGGGTTCCTGCACGCCCCACAGCACCCGGTGCCCAGCAGGGGTGATAGACAGGGACTGCCGGACTCCTAAGGGGGGGCCTGGACACAAGCCACCGTTTGCTGGGTTTCCATTTAGTACTTTAAAGGCGGTGTGACGCGAAAGGTGCCATTTCTTACTGTTCATCTTCAGCGAATCCTCAGAAAGTTTTAATACTTATTGCCAACTTCAGTATTATACAGGTAATAGAAAAGCAAAGGAAACACAGTCCTGGTAAGTTTCTAACAGTTCTGGTGAGACTCCCTTTAAGTATTTATTGTGAAGCCTTTACATTTTTTCCTTTGTATGTACTAAATATCACTATGGAAAGATGTACATAATACATTACCATATGAAAAGCAGCTTAGAAAATTGTATGGAAATATGATGTTTGTTGTAAATAAACTTGTTGAAGAAGTCTGGAAGTGTATACACCTAGAAGTGTGTTCACACGTGATTGGCTTGGAAAGTAGGTTTTTAAACATTTTTATAGTTCAAATGTATCTGTAATGAACATGCAACATTTATGTAAAAAACAAACTTTAATTAAGTTTTATTCTGGCCAGCCAAGGGATACTGGAGCCATACTGGAAGTCCCCAGGCACACGGTGCCCTTGGTCCTGGGGGGCTGGGGCTGGGCTAGATTGTTTGAGGACCCTGAAGGGGTGCCTCTGGCTGGCTCTTTCTTACTCTCAATCTCCTAAGGAAGAAATAAAAAAATAAACAAAGGAAGTTTTATTCTAATCCAAGCACCTTGCTTTTTTCCTGTTGCCTTTAATACCTTTGAGTTTGAAAGAATACCAACTAAATAAACTAAAGCTTGGTGACCTGGGACCCAATCAAGTCCTCTGACAGAGGGCAAAAGAACCAAATGGATAAACACGTCAATCAGCTGCTGTCACAGCCCACAGGAAACAGCTCTTGCTGTGCTCTATCTCAGACCCAGCCAAGAGAAATACGACAGGACATTTTGTCTCATGAGGGTTTCCTTCTGCTCTGCCAAGTCTCTGAAGTAAGGTATCTTTTCCCCTTGAATCCATGTTCTTTCCACCCAAATGAAAAAAAAAATTTGAAAAGAATTATTTAACTTTATTTATTTGTTTATTCATTTAAAGCTAACCAGAGAAGGACAGAGTGAGAGAGAGTGAGAGAAAGTGAGAAAAGCAAGCTGCCAGGTCTAGGACTTGAACCATGGTCAGCCATGTGGGACTCCAGTGCCCTTAACCACCACGCCACCTGCCGGCCCCCCCGAATGAAAAATTCTAAGTGTTGTATATAATGTTCCAGTGACTTTCTAATTTTTAAAGGGTTTAAAATGCTTCTTAAATAAGGACAATAGGATAAACAGATTGCAATTTGAATTTAGAATGCCCAAAAGTACTAAAATCAAAAAATTGAGTAAAAAATATACTAAAATCAAGATTTTTATACACACACACACACACACACACACACACTCTCACACACACATTACATGGGTCCCAAAGAAAGTGCTTAATTGGTGTCCTGGAAATAAGGCAGAAGCATAGGCATCTTTTACAAGGTAAAGGTAAACAAAATGTGGTATATCCATACAACTAAGTGTGTTCAGCCGTAAGAAGGAATGGGGTACTGATACATGCAACAACGTGAAGTGCGAAGCTTCGAAAACATGCTACGTAAAATAATCCAAATACGAAAGACCACATATCGTATGATTCCATTTATACGGACTGTCTAGAATAGAATACCCACAGAGATGGAAAGTACAGTAGCAGTTGCCAGGGACTGAGGGGGATGGGAGTGAAGAGACTGCTAGTAGGATTCCTTTAGGGGTGTTGGACATGCTGTAGAATTCACTGTGGTGATGGGTACAACTCTATACTACTAGAAATCACGCAATTGTACACTTTAACAGGCTAAGTGTTATGACATAAATTATTATTTCAATAAGGCTGTTTTGAGGCCAGTTCCATAGCGTAGTGGTTGAGGCCAAATCTCACACAGTCCACCATGCTTCAAGTCTCAGCCCCTGTAGTTTGAAAAATATAACGGCACACGTGCATACATGTCCCAAATCACGACCAGATGGAGAAATGAAGAGAGACTGCAGTGTAACCACACTCCACTGGGGGATGCTTTCTCCTTTTCTCTGTCTACGGTGAGTGCACACACCCTCTGACAATTAAAAAAACAACAAAACATCAATCTAATTTATAAAAAGGTGATGAAGCTAATGTTTGCTAAGCATTACTATATCAGCTATTGTGCTAGTGCCCTTGGGCTTTTTCACTGCTCATATAATCACTACCAGTTGCCTATTAACTTCATTTTCCAGATGAAAAACAAAAATTAATCTCACCCTGGGTAGGTGGTACATGAACACAAAGCTAAGGGTGGAATACATTCAAATCAAGTTTTCTGCAGATTTAAAGCCCAGGTTCTTTCATTACGACACTATTTAAATGTGTACAAGGTACAGAATGTTCAAGGAAGATACAGAACATCAAATTTTATAATTACAGTTCACTTTAAAACAAAAATTTGCTGTGGGGCGAGTGTGCTCACCAGGAAGAGAGAATTTGAGAAAGTATCCTCCCCCAGGAGGGGGGCAGATGATTACACTTCTCCATTCTTCTCTTGGGATTTGGGCATGCATGCACATGTGCGTGGTCTGTTTTTGAAGCCTCTGGCTCCGAGGCTCGAACCATACAGTCCTGTGGGATCCAGGCATCTTAACAATCATGTCACCTGGCTGGACCTACAGTTCACTTTAAAGAACTGAACCTGTAGATTCCAAGATCACAGGCTGTATGGGATTTTTCAAAGCAGATGACAGAGACGAATTTAAAACAATGACTTTATTAAAAAATAGCATATCTCACAAAGACTTATTTAACATCTTATCACTGGCCATTGGAAAACACACCAGCGTGTGTACCGATTGTCTAACGTAAACTGAAGCTGGGCTGCCATTAGAGGCCTGCGCGTCATCAACTTACGGCCAACACTGGAGTAAGCTGGGTGAGCTCAGGGAGGACAGATCCTTTAGCACTATCAAAAACATTTAGCACAATGCATTTCAAGTATAACCTCGTAAGGCCACGAGATGAAGCACAGCAGCACGACCTCGGCATCACATTTCCTGATTAAGCCTGCGAGGAGGCCTAGGCCTCCAGTTTCGGCGAATTACAGTGAGCCAATTTACTAAAAAGCAGTATGTGAAAACAATCATTGCACTTGGACTTTAATTACTTTAATTCCTTGTGTGGAAGATGATTCTGCTATTGGATTCAGCTGGGAAAGTAAAGAAGGCTGCTTCTCTTCAAATAACAAGAAAGCAAACTGCATTTCACGTTAGCTGGAAGAAGTATTGGGAACGTCTTGTGTATCTGCCAAGTGGAGTTTTTGTCTGAATTAATCAGTTAAGAAGATTTTCATTCTATAAGGAGGACTTCTTTTTAATTTATAGCCATTACTCCCAGAAGATAAGAGTCAGAAGTTTCAAAAATAAAAAAAAAGATATATCCTTAAAAGAAAAGTTCCTGTGCTGCTTTTGAGACACTTGGATGTGGTAAGACAATTTTTAAATGTAATAAATTATATACAATATGTCAAAAATTTAAAAAGTTTTTTTTTTAAATTCACCAAATTAAATCTATGTTCCAGGTTCCAGTAGAGCACAGAATTATTTTTAAGGCAGTAAGATCCATTTGTAAGGAACTATGAAAAGTTACTGGATTAAAAAAAAAAATCAGTTGGTTTACATACTACTTCATCATCTTTTGGAAAACAATTTCTTCATAAAAGTCCAAAAAGAAAATTTTCACAGCTTTAAAATCTTTTCTATAATCCTCTTAATTATTCTCAAGAGAACTAGAAACAGGATGGAATTGCCACATAGTTTTATTCTCTATCTTTCTTATAATCCTTGTCTTTCTCTTTCACTTAGATTTATCTACCATTTACTGAGCTCTCAAGACTTAATTGAAACAATGACATGAATCCATTAAGGAAAATGAAATGCTAGCAATACATACAGGGCAGAGCTTGCAAAAATACACAGATAATGGTCACGGCTGTCAAAAATGTCCTTATTCAGGTGGAAGGCTAAGCTTTAACACATGTATGAAACCAGCAGATGGAGTAGTGGTTATGTCACTGGACTTTCACAGGGTTTAAGTCCTGGACCCAGCAGCTTAAAACTCATACCAGGTGCGAGTGCATGTGCGCCCCAAGTCCCGAGAGAATGGAGGAGAGGGGACTGCAGCGTGGCAGCCTCTCTGAGGGATAAGTTCTCGTTCTCTGTCTCTCTGTTTCTCCCTGGCGACTGCATGCACCCTATAGCAAAATCTCTATCTTAAAAAAAAAAAATTCACACATGTAAAAATCAACAAATAATAAAGTAAGGCAGTATGCTAGCTTGAGGTACAAACCAATGCTTAATGGAAGTGGCTGACTTGAGTATAATGCGTAAGGACAAGAGGGAAGCCAGAGCAACCCAACGTAGAAAGCGCAGCGTGAACGAGGGCGTTATGAGAGCAGACATGATATCTGGCAAGTCATAAATATTCACAGAGATGAGCTAGTATTAGTATTAGTTACTATTACTGGATTTGTATCTATTTCCTGTTTCTTCACTGTTCCTGTACAATTCAGATATTTTTAAGTCTATAATGTTATAGCAATAAAAGTAATTTTAAAATATTCCATATTGTTTGAAACTTTTCATATATACGTCATTGCATGTAGCAATTACCTTATAATAGAGAGGACACTAAAATATTGAATGATCTGCTCAAGGTTCCATTATCAAAATGTGGAATCAGATTTCAAAAGTCAAACTCTACAGTCTACAATCAGTATCTTTTTTTGGGGGGCGGGGAGTGGGGAAGGTTTTTGCTATAGGGCATGTGTGCTTGCCAGAAAGAGAGACAGAGAGACAGAAAGCGAGAAATCACCTTTGGGGGGGATGGCCACGCTGCAATCCCTTCTCTACTATCCTCTCGGGATCTTGGGCACACACACACAGGCACATGGTGTGAATTTAAGCCACTGGGTCTGGGACTCGAACTGCAGTCAACTATGTGGGAGTCCAGTGACATAGCCATTATGCCAACTGCTAGTCCCTACGACTGGTATCTTATTATCTGGCTCAAAGGGGATGTCTTACCTCTCATTATTAAGAATTATTTTATTTAGCTTTATTTTATTTATTTTAATTTGGCCAGAGAGAGACAGAGAGAGGGAAAGTGAGAAAACAAGCCACGAGGTCCAGGACTCAAACCATAGTCGGCCATGTGGGAGTTCAAGCACCCTTAACCACTACACCACCTGCCGGCCCCAATTACCACTATATTTTTTAAAAAGGGCCCATTTTTGCCTTAGGGCACATGTGCTCACCAGAGAGAGACAGAGACAGTGAGAGGGAAAGCAAGAAATCACCCACCAGGGGGGATGGCCATACCACAATCCTTTCTCCTCCATTCTCCTACTGGGATCTTGGGCTCAACGCGCTCAGCATTGAGTTTAAAGCCACCAGGTCTGGGACTCGAATTGTAGTTGGCCATGTGAGAGTCTAGCAATGTAACCATTATGCCATCTGCTGGCCCTGTCAAATCATTTTTTAAAGTAAAATAATTTCTTGTTCTTATGTACCTCACCACTGTACCTATCATTGTGTTCAAAAATACCTTTTGATAAGTTTCTGAAAAATTGCTCTAAATTTAAATGTAAAAATCTGAATATTCAAGTGCCTTAAGCATTTCCTGTAACATAAAACTAAATTATGAAAATGTCATCTCATGAGCTATGTAAGCATCCCTGGAAGGCTGTACTTTACTCTTTCAATTTTATGTACCTAAAATATTCTTTAAAAATATTATTTGATTTTATTATTTAATTTGATCAGAGAGATACAGAGAAAGAGAGAGGGAAAGTGAGAAAGCAAGCTGCCAGGCCCAGGGTTTGAACCATGGTGGGCCATGTGGGAATCCAGCACCTTAACCACCATACCACTTACTAGCCTGATATTAAGTATAAGATATGATCTCTGTATAGCTGTCAGCAGACCTTAGAATCTAACATTTTTAAATACTTTATATAGCAACAATCCAAACCTTTGATTTTATGATTTAAAAAATGTTTTACAAATTCAAAACCAATACATAGCAAAACAGAATGAATCAGAAATGAACAATATTTTAGCATACAAAATTAAAAACTTCCGTTTGAAAACCCAACTGGAAGAGCTAGCCCCAGCAAATATTACTGCACATTCTTGTTCACTATATCTAAATAACTCTTCTTTCTAAAACTTGATTGGGACTATTCACCAGAAATTATACGTTGTAAACTTTTCATTGTTGATAGTAGGCAAAGGATACATGGAAGAATTCAACTCTTCTAACTGTAACATAAACAAACAAATTTAATTTTAATTTGTACAACATAAATACAAGTGGATAGTTAACTGTATGTTCTCAAACAAATTATTTTTAATTTCACTTTAAGTAAAAAGCAAAATATTAAAAACAAAGACCTTCAAAAGATATCTAGGCTGGGAAATTCCTTTTTATAAAATCATTATAAAGTAGTTTTAGTATTTATGAAATAAGTATATGAGGAGAATAAACCCAGATGATAAAAACTGGAGTTTTGGTAAATATTCTCAAACTACACATAACTACAATTTTTAAAAATAATTTTTAATTGTTTTATTTTATTTTATTTATTCATTCATTCATTCATTTATTTTAATTTGACCAGAGAGAGAGAGTGATAAAGGAAGCCACCAAGTCCAGGACTTGAACCATGGTCAGCCACGTTGGAGTGTCCAGCACATTAACCACCATGCCACCTGCTGGCCCCATCTACAGTGACTTCTAATAGTAGTTTTGAATGAAAAAAAATTGCCATTTTAATGATCAAAATCTTCAAAGCCTTTATAAATTACAGAAAGATTTAACATGTCATTCATGTGAAATATGAAGTCATTCATTTTCAATATGAAGTATAATGTATCACCCTTTGTTTTAGATTGCTTAGGTTGCCATGAAAAATACCATAAATTAGTAGTTTATAAATAACAGAAATTTATTTCTCACAGTTCTGGAGGCTGGGAAGTCTAAGAATAACACACCAGCAGATCTGGACTAAACAAACCTGGACTAAACAAAGGCTTTCTGGCTTCAAATACAGTGTCCTTTTCACCACAGTACCATTCTTTCCTAAATATATATTGGCTTGTCAGAAAAGTCATGACATATTTCCTTCTATGTTATCCTGTGCAGAAATTTGTCATGACTTTTTTGATAACTAAGTAGCAAATTCAGTTTATATTTGTTAAGAGGAATAAAACATGACTGGAAAAAAGGAAATACCAGTGAGAGTTAACATGACAGACTTGCAATAGAGTATACATTTGACATTTTAAAAGTAGTAGCACACAATTCCCCTCTCATTTACTTATTCAAAAGATAGAAAAAAGCAACAGAAATTCTTGCCAGTAGTGAATGTGGAATCTAAAACTAACGTGTCAATTTGACTTCTTTATTTTTGTTTCAAAGGGATTAAAGGAGACAAATTTCATTAATTCTTCTCAGTATGACAATCATACATGGTGTTATGGACTGAAATATGTCTCTCTAAAATGTGTATGTGTTAGTCCTGACCCTCCAGTGTCTCAGAATATTGAGTGTATCTGGAGACAGAGCCTTGAAAAAGGTAATTAAGCCAAAGTGAGGTCATTTGGGTAGACCTTAATCCAATGGTTAAAAAGGTGAGTTTTGTTATGAGAATTTATTATTGCAATTAAAAAAAGATTTTTTTTTTGAAAGAATAGAGCAAAATAACCATACTTACATCAGACAGAAGCCTATCCAGATTGGAGTCACTAGCTGTCTTTCTTTTATCCTCAGGAAGTTCCTCTAACTCCCCATAGAGCTCCAAATTCAAGCGAGCTAGTTTCTCCTGCATTCCCCGAACATGTTCCATCTGTTCAATGGAACATTCATTTCCTGAGGAACATTCCAGAACATTAATAAAGATTAGGAGAGTTCAAACTAACAACTTTGAGGAAATCTTTTAAAATTCTAAGTGCTCCTGGGAAGAGCAGATAGCGTAATGGTTACATTGCTGGACTCCCTCGTAGTTGACTGTGGTTCAAGACCCAGACCCGATGGCTTAAACTCACACTGGGCACTTACTGGGGGGATGATGTCTCACTTTCTGTCTCTCTGTTTCTCTTTACACACCTTACAACAAAAATCTCCCCCCCTCAAAAAAAAAAAAAAAAAAAAAAAACACAAGGAACCTAAAAAAATTTGTTTTTTCCTCTAAAACAATTGGTTTCTTCCTTTTGTAAATGACATTGTAATGACTACATAATTTCTATGTAATAATTACAAATCAATGTTCTGGACCAGGAAAATAATGAATGACCAACCTAAGAAAAGACCTTCGACACTAAAAAAAGAAAAAAATCATACAGGAAGGATTTTTTTTATAGCAAAATCAGGGTCCAGATTGTGTTACAGTAATAAAATGCAATACTCTGCAAGGCAATTTCACATGGGAAGGTTCCGGGTTCAAATCTAGGTACAATGGGCACACACTTGCCCATGATTTGGGGCTGACTGAAGGCTGAGGTAGATCACAGTGTTAGGATGCTGTTGGGGGTACACTCTCTTTCTTGGTCTCTTTTGTTCTTGCTAAAAAATAAATAACTTTTTTTAAAAAGGCAAAACCATCCCTTAAGTTGAGAAAATATATTTTCTTCTTCAACAGCAAAAGATAGCAAGAGCACCATCTAATCATGCCCAATTTGATAACTGCTATTTAACTAAGTGAGGCAATATTGTATAACAAGCTGAGTAAAATGAAGAGTTCTATTAGAATTTCAATCATGTATCATCTTGCCAATTGATTTTATGTTCTTCCTTTAAGAAGTGTAATTGAAAACATTTATGAAAACCTAAAGAATGTTGAGAAGCAGGAGCAACATAATGCGGTATTTTCAACTGTACACAGAGAAGAGTAAGACAACTTAACTGCTAAAGGGTAGGTCTGCCATTATTTATTGATGAGGTCCACTGAACTAAGATCTGGCCAGGGCAACCAATTTATATGACATATATTTTCATCTGGTTTAAGATAACCCCTGCAACCTCTTGATACAATCATTTATTTCCAATACAACTTTGTTTTTCCTAAAGGTATTACACAATGATATACTGTAGCTTAGTGAAAGGTGAAGTGCATATCTTAAATCAATATGAATGAATGTAAATTACAGTTTCCTCTCACCAACTTTATGACATCATTATAAATTGACTATACTACATCATGTTAAGGGCAACTAATATAAAGCTAGTCATAACTCTGTCAAAATCACCCTTTTTTCATAGCACAGTATGTCATATTTCCTTTATTTTTATTATGTTTTTTAACAATTAGTAAATTAGATGGGACCAGCAGTTGGCGTAATGGCTATGTCACTGGACTCCCATGTAGTCGACTGCAGTTGGAGTGATGGCTTAAACTCATGCTGGGCATGTGTGTGCCCAAGATCCTGAGAGGGGAATGGAGGAAAAGGGATTGAGGCATGGTCATGCCCCCAGGGGTGATTTCTTGCTTTCTGTCTCTCTGTCTCTCTCTTTCTGGTGAGCTCACATGCCCTATAGCAAAGACCTCCCCCTTGAAAAAAAAAATAGTAAATTAAAAGGTCAAGTGGAAAAATTATCTCAAGATATATGAGCATGTGTGTAGCAGCAGATGTGTGTATATATACATACATATATATATATAACTATACACACAGAGAAATATATACAATAAAAATATAAAGAGGTAGAAGTTACAAGGGAAAATGATGAAAGTCAGAGGATGGATCTAGGTGACTTAAGTGAGGACAACAGAAGCTTCAGAGGATAAAAGGGAATAGATGGGGCTGGCCCCTTACGGCAGTGGTTAAGGCTGCACACTGGAAGCCAGATTTCAATTGAAGCCTGACCCTGGTGGCCCCTGCATGTGGCACCTGCAAGCCTTGAAGTCCTGAACAGAATGGAGAAGGAAAAAGGACTGTGGTGTGATATATCCTGTTGAGAATGCTTATCTCTCTGGTGAGCACACTTGCCCTCTAGCAACTGAAAGAGAAGAGAAGAGGGACACAAAGAGGAAGAGAGAGAGAAAGAGGGAGAGGAGAGAGAAAGAAGGAGGAGGAAGAGAGAAAGAGGAAAGGAAAGAAAGAAAAGAAAAGAGAAATAATAAAAAAAGAAGAAAATGTTCAGCAAGATGAAAGATGAGTCAGCAGATAAGAAAGGCTCACTGATTCCCATGCAGGACTGATGAGAAAAAACATAGTTCTATGCATATCCTGGTAAACACCTAACTTCAAAGATAAAAGAATAATCTTAAGACAAAAAAAACCTAGTAAGAAAAAACCAGCAATGAAATTCTCACCTGCAACACTTATAATAGCAGTCAAACAGACATAGATTAAAAAAAAAAAAAAAGGTATTTCAATGTCAAAATGCAAAGTCTCCTAAGAGTATGGGCAGGTAGAGTGCTGGGAGAAAGTGAAGACATAAAAGTGATCCAAAGCTTAGATCTCAAGAACAAGAGGAAAAAAGGGAAGAGGGGGGAAGTGGAAGTATTCTGAAGATATCACCTTATAGGGATAAAGCAAGAAACTGAGGTTAATAAAGCACTTTTGTGAAATAATGTGATTTTAATATACTCCCTCAAGTAATAAGATAACCAAAAGAGGAAAACCCATTAACTATTAAAGAAAAAAAAGGTAAATATGTCTGAGTAGATAGAATTAAAATCAGAAACTTTTATGAGGTCAAATATACAATAAGCACAGGGTTGGCAGGTGGCTTATAAGGTTAAAGGGAAATTATCTTGAGATTTTCCAAACTATTGGGTTATGGGGAAAGTCATGATGCATTATTGCATTAAAAAAAATGAAAAGTATATAGTGACTTTTCCCACAACCCAATAATATACTAAGTCTAAAATACCTTCCCTGACAAACACTGAACCATTTGTATGTTAGAATTTTAAGGTATTTATTCCATAATAGCAATCCTACTTTGGCATTTCAACTAACTTTTCCTTTAAAAAAAAAAAACAACAAAAAAAAACTTCTCCCCTAAAAATAAGCTTTAGAAGGGACATTATATTCATGAAAAACAAATGATGATTCCATTATATGCTTATGCATTCTTTTTAAAGTACATATAAGATAAAAATGACACTTTCAAAAGGAACAGCAGGATTAGGTGGTGGTGCAGTGGTGATGAAATTGAACCCACATGGGAAAGGTCTTGGGTTCAAGTCCCAGGACGTTTCTGAGCATGATGGTCAAACATGCATGCATGTCCATGATCTGGGCTGGCTGAGACCAGGGGGTGGATAGCAGCATGAAAATCCAGTTGGGGATGCCTATCTCTCTCTCTCTCTTCCCCCCTTTGCCTCTCCCTCTCTCCCTCTGTCTCTGCCTCGTGGAAGAAATAAATAAGTTCTTTTAAAAAGGAAGAACAAGATATATACAGAAAATAGAATGCAAACATCTTAATGAAAAAAAAATAGTAAGAGAGAAACATCTATAACCTACCAAATGCCTGAAGTTTTCCAGAGTGGAAGTCGTTCAGCAGACTTAGGAGCCCCCTCTCCATCTCCTGAACGTCTGAGACATCAGTGAGGAAGGAATGCTGAATCGGAGTTGATTGAGCACCTTTTCCTTCTCCAGCCTGAGGTTTGGTCTTCTCTTTCATTACTCTGCAAAGATAATGCAATTAACTCTAATTACATCTTTGCCAGCTGTCCTAGATTAAGCTTTTGCTTAATTTTTTGGTGAACTAAGTAGAATCTTCCTGAAAAAGGAATCAGAATAAAGTCAATACTAAATAAAACCAGCAACTTCAAGCCAGAAACCAAAAGCAAAAAACAGGTTGTAAGACCCCAAACAAATGTATAAAATATTACTAACACATATAAAAGGTTTGATCAATACATTTACACAACATGCTAATTCTTTACAAAAAAATGAAAACAGAATTGGTGAGTCTTTTTACTACGCTACTTTCAAATTTCATTTCTCAGTAATACACATTACACCTGTCCTTTCTATTCTTTATCTTACTTGTTCCTTGAACTAGTTTGACAAGTGATCATGGGGTTATGGAGTTCCTAGTATGTAGCTGATATTTTGTCATGAGAGCCCGGTCTAAGTAAAAGAAGGCATTTAAATTCATAATCACCATATAATGAAGCGCTAACAACCTGTCATCATCATTGACTCCTCCAACTTCCTGTATGCAGGCATGAACCTACCGATTATACCTATAAGGATCTACACTCTCTAGTTCTCTGCTTCTCCACTACCACCAACCAAACAACTCAACAGCATCCCAACCAGTCTCCCTGCTTCTGTGTGTGGTCTCTGATATCCAGATCCTTCCCCAGAGGGAGTCAAGTACATTTCTAAATTGTAAAACTAGATCCTAGAGTTCACTTAATCTAAACCCTTCTGTGGTTTTGCACTACATGTTAAGTCCAAAATCCTTTAAAAAAAAAAAATCTCTGTTCCCCTGTCTCTGCTCTAGCCATACTGAATCTTCCCTTCCTAGAAATGTATTCTCTCGTCTTATATGCGAATCCTCTGCCTACACTGGCTTCCTCCGCTCACTGCCATCTCTGCCAGACTACCTCCCACACGTCCGTCAAGACTCAGCTTAAATGCCATTTTCTCACAAAGAACTTTTTGGAACCTTTAGACTAAATTTGTTATTACTACACATGTCTGGCATATACTAGGTTCTCAGCTATTTGTGTGATGCTGCTATGCACACTGTAGTATAGAAACAAAGAGAAAGCGTAGTTGCTCAGTTCATCTAGAGCCAGCTGGAGAAGACTTCCTAAGGTGATGTATGAGTGAAGACTTTAAAGAACAAACAGGGTTAACTACAAAGGCAAAAAGGGAGAGAGAGTTGGGTGTTATCTTTACAACCCAATACATACTACAGATCCTGACATGAACATGATTCAGTATTTAATTTTCACATAAAGTTGAATGAATAACTTCTCTACAACTTTACTTATACAACACAGATAAAATAGAGTACATGGGAACAGCAGTTGGCATAATGGCTATATCGCTGGATTCCCACGTAGCCAACCGCGGTTTGAGTCCTGGACCCAGTGGCTTAAACTCAAGCAGTGTGTGTGTGCATATGTGCCCAAGATCCCAAGAGGAGAATGGAGAAGGGACTGTGGCATGGCTATCCCCACTGGGGGGTGATTTCTTGTTTTCTGTCTCTGTCTTTCTGGTGAGCACACACACCCTATAGCAAAAACCTCTCATAAAGAAAGAAATAAAGAAATAGAGTACCTATATGCCCAGGGGAAGGGAGTGGATGGAAGAAAGAAACTTTTTTTTTTCCTTCAAATTTTTGTTATAAGGAATGTGGACTCATCAGACAGAAGGGGGGGGGGAGTGGGAAATCACACCCCAGGGGAGATGGCTATGTCGCAGTCCCTTCTTTTCCATCCTGTTCTTGGGACTCTGGGTATAAACACACATACTTGGCATGTTATTCAAGCCACTGGGTTTAGGACTTAAACCATGGAGTCAGTTATGTGGTATACAGTACTTATAACCACACCATCTGCTGGTCCAAAA
>NW_006159806.1:630200-659918 GCF_000334495.1 Tupaia belangeri chinensis | reverse complement strand
TCTTTCTTTTTATAAAAAGAATTTATGTATTTATTATTATTGCTATTATTTAATTTGCTATAGGGCACATGCACTCATCAGAGAGAGAAAGAAAGAAAGTGAGAAAGTAAGCTACCAGGTGCAGTACTCAACCACAGTCAACCAACACCTTAGCCACCACGTCACCTGCTGGCCCCCACTAACATTTTTCAAAGAATTATTTTATTTAACTTTATTTATTATGGGTTCATTTATTTTTAATTTGACTATAGAGGGACAGAGCAAAAGCAAGAGCAAAAGAGAGAGAGAGAGGGAAAGTGAGAAAGCAAACCACCACATCCTGGACTCGAGCCACGGTCAGCCATGTGGGAGTCCAGCGCCCTTAACCACCATGCCACCTGCCAGCCTTGCCCACTAACACTCTTAACAAGAGAGAAATTTAGAACACATAGGCTGCTGACAGTAGGTCAGTAACAGTCCCTCACAAAGCAAGATTTGCATTTTATACACTGGTGTTAAATCACATTATTTAGTATCTTGCTGCTAACTGTGATATCTACGAGCCAAGCTTATTAGAAATGCCAATCTGGGGCTGGCCCAGTAGTGAAGGCAGCAGGATCCCAAATGGTGGACCGTGCAGATCGAATGTGGACCCTGGAAGGTTGAAAAAGATGCTGAGCACATGCGCATGCAGGCCCCAAATCCTGACAGGATGAAGAAATGGAGAAGGATTATGGAACAAATATGCCCCATAAGGGATGCTTTCTCCCTTCCCTCTCTGTTTTTGTCTCTCTTTGGTGAGCACGCACACCCTCTGGCAAAGCTTACACACATACACACACACACATAAAGAATTTAGAGGAAAAGTGATTACTTTTAAAGCTTTTGGCTTTCTTTTTCCACCAACCATGTCTTTTTCAATATCTTTCCGTAAATTAAATTCCTCTTGGAGAAAAATCTCTTTTCATTATGATATTTTATTCAAAAGTAACTCTCATAAGTCTGGTCTTTAAAGTCATGCCAAGAGAAAATATTTAGTATGTACTTTAACGGCATTTCACCATAAAAATAAGGAATTCACCTTTTTAACTTTGGCCGCTGTGAAGTTGACTGTGATGCAGGATTTGAAAACCCTGTGCTTTTACTAACTGGAATGGCATTTTTTTTGGCATTAACAACTTGAGAAGAGTGGGCACTAAAAGACTTAGGACTCCTCCTCTTTGCTTTCCGTTCCTCCATAGTTTTAAGTTCCTTATTGCACCAAGGCCAGCTTCTTAGGACCTAAACAAAGAAATAATAGAAATTACATATAAATACTATAACGTGCAAAAATGAAAGGGATGAAAAGACCTATTTCACAGACTGAAAAAAGACTAAGAATTTAAGAAGTCATTACAGAAAGTTAGAATAAAGGGGTCCTTAAATTTAATGTACTTTATTATGTACACAGAATCCCTTAGGAAACTGTCGGATAGACAAAATTGTATCTTTACTGTTTTCCTTATTCACTCATCTGACAAATACTTATTGACTCCTTTCACAAGCAAAGCCCTATTGTCAGTAATGAAAAGACAACATTAAAAAGATAAAGTCTTTGCCTTCAAGAAGTCTACATTATACATGAGGAATAATACATAAACAATAAACAACCACCTATGTAATATTACCAGCCTGACTCAAGATTTAAGTGGCTTTTAGGTTTCCCTTCCAAAATATATTACTGGGAAGAATCAACTACATTCCAGCAGAACTCTATATTATACAAGGGGCACAATACATTAACAATAAACAATCACCTATATATTACCAGCTTAACGTAAGATTTAAGCGGCCTTTAGGTCTTCTTTTCAAAATATTTTACTGGGAAGAATGGACTACATTCAAACAGATATATAATTGTCTGTAGCATCAGTATTTCACACCACTACGAGTTACGAGTTTTATTTCAATTACCAAAGATAAACTGTTTTCTGCTAGCGATAGAACGGATTCTCACTCTGTAAACAATTGAGGTTCTGTAAAATCACACTTGGGGGGCCAGATCTGTGGCACAGCAGATGCGCTGCTCAAGAGAAGGGGGATCTCACCTGACGACCTTAGGAAGGTAACGCGAATAAAGCAATGGTGGTCTAAAGTGCAATGAACTGAGGGCCCCAGGCTAGAGATCTCTCGGTTTTTGGAAGTCAGCATCTGTCACAGGAGTACTAAAATCCTTCCTGTATACCAAGCAGCAGAACTGAGGGCCCCAGGCTAGAGATCTCTTGGTTTTTGGAAGTCAGCATCTGTCATAGTACTAAAATCCTTCCTGTATACCAAGCAGCAAGGAACGTTTTAGAGACGTTGTAAACAAACTGCTCGTAATTACTTACACACACTGGCTGTCAGGGTCGGGTCCTGTCTCCAAGGAGGACCGCTGGGGTCCCGCCCGACTTCACTTCAATCTCCTTCCCCAATCTGCCTAATCGATGACCTTCCACCGCTCAGAACCCAGCAAAGACCAGGAAGGAGGGAAAAGCCTAAAGGAGAGGTTGCGAGAGTTCTTTGGTTCCCACTACATACCCGAGGAAGAAGGGGATGGGGGTCCCCTCCGTCAACGTGCAAAGACCTGGGAGCCTCGGAAGCCACCGCCGCTGCTGCAGCGAGGGCCCAAATCACATCCCGGGACCCGCGCCTCCGCAGCTGCCTTTGTTTACGGAAGTGACGTAAGAAGGCGGGGCCTCCGTGCGCCAGGCGGGAGCCCCGCCTCTTCCTGTTCAGCCTGCGTCGCTGCCGTCTCCGCCCTCGGCACCTCATTGCTTCCCCTCTCCTGCCTTCAGCCGTAACTGCGGCCGGCGTGGCAAGGGGGATTCATGGCGAGGCGGTTCGTTTTCGGCTCCGTAATCTAGAAGCAGAGTGGGGTAAAGGGTGGCAGCGAGGAAGGAACGAGAAACGCAGCACCCTGGCCTGGAGCTGTCCCGCGCCCGCGCTGTCGGCCCACACGCACTACAAGTCCCAGCATGCCATTCGAGGGGCCGGGGTCGGAACCGGAGGGTTGCCATGGCAGACGGTTCTGCATTGTTTCTGGTTTGTTGTCCGGTCTCATCAAGACTAAACCAGGCTGGCTTGGGAAGTGTGATGCCAAGTCCCCAAATGAGGTGGTATTACTGTCGCGAATAGCTACTTTGTTGAGACACTAGACATTGTTATCTCTAAATTTCACTACAATTATATGAGGCAGGTGTAATAAGCCCAGTTTTACGAATGAGGATTCTGAGACCCAAAAAGACTGATCCATCTAGGTATCTCTGTTGCCAAAGACAGTTCTTCCACTTAAAGCCTCTGGAGAAGGAATCGCGAAAGAGTTGCAGGTGCAGAGAGACGGAGCCATCCTAGATGAGGAAAAAATCTTTCAGCCCCTGGTTGGGGTAGCCTTTTCGTGTGGAGACTGGGAGTGGGAAGGTTGTAGATTAATAGGCTCTAAGAGTGAAAAGGCTCTGGATGGACGAACATCACGTAATGGTGTTTGTATCTAGAGATTATTTGAGAGCCAGAGAGACAGGGAAAGGTGCCCAGGTCTCTTGGTTTCTATTGGACATTCTTCCACCACCGTCCGTTTTTTTTTAAAAAAAATTTTTTTGAAATATTATAAAAGTAAAAGCACAGAGCAGACATTCATGTACCCATTACCCAGAATGAACTGATATTATATTTTGTTATTCCATATTTTTGAGAGATTTTTGCCATAGAGCACGTGCACTTGCCAGAGATACAGGGAGAGATAGGGAGACAGAAAGTGAGAAAACACCCCCCCCAGGAAGGATGGCCATCCCACAATCTCATCTCCTCTATTCTCTCAGGATTTTTTTTTTTTTTTTGAGAGGTTTTTGGTATAGGGCGTGTGTGCTCGCCAGACAGGGAGAGACAGACAGAAAGCGAGAAATCACCCCCCAGCGGGGATGGCCACACCGCAATCCCTTCTCCTCCATTCTCCTCTCATGATCTTGGGCATGCACGCACACGCGCCTGGTGTGAGTTTTAAGTCACCGGGTCCGGGACGCGAACCGCAGTCGACTACGTGGGAGTCCAGCGACATAGCCATTACGCTCTATTCTTCTAAGGATATTTTTTTTTTTTTTTGAGAGGTTTTTGGTATAGGGCGTGTGTGCTCGCCAGACAGGGAGAGACAGACAGAAAGCGAGAAATCACCCCCCAGCGGGGATGGCCACACCGCAATCCCTTCTCCTCCATTCTCCTCTCATGATCTTGGGCATGCACGCACACGCGCCTGGTGTGAGTTTTAAGTCACCGGGTCCGGGACGCGAACCGCAGTCGACTACGTGGGAGTCCAGCGACATAGCCATTACGCTAACTGCTGGTTCCCACCTCCTCTCAGGATTTTGAACATGCACGCACATGCATCCAGCCTGAGTTTCTAGCTGTTGGGTCCAGAACTTGAACCACAGTTTACTACATGGGTGGCCAATGATGTAACCATTGTGCCATCTGCTGGTCTCTGTTATTCCATATTATGAAATGAAAGTAGAACATATTTTAAGAAAAAAAAGTTCATGGAAAATTTTGAACATACATGGAAGATGAAACAGTAGATCCCCCATCCAGCTATTGACAAATGGCTAACCTTGTTTCATTATACCCCTCCCCAACTCTTTTTGTTTCCAGTATTATAATATATTGAAGCAAATCCCAGACATTTAATTCATAACATTTCAGGATGGATCTTTACAAAAGAAAAATTCTACCATGATACCATTATTTGTCCTAAAATAGCAATAATTGCTTAATATTGTTGAACAACCCGTGACTGTTCAGATTTCCAGTAACATCATAAGTGTCATTGTCGATGTTTCATTGGGATCTGGAATCTCTCTAAGATCCTCAGGTGATGAATGGGTCTGAGGCGGAAGGCACTGTCATATATCCTCATTTGTTGAGGTATAAACAAACGTTTTCCCTCCCTTTGAGAAGAATTACATTCTAAAGAGAAAGGCATGTATCTCAACCTAAAGCAAATGGTTGCTATACCACAGTGCCTGAAAAATTAATATCCCCCGTCATCCTTTGTGGTTCTTGCAGATAAGAGGAACTTACTTTTTAACTTGGAAACCTGTCCATCACATGTTAACTGTTCCTTTGTCTCCCTTTCCTTCCATACCAGAATATCTAGGCCAAGACAGATCACTGCTCAATGTTTCTTTGCCTGTCTGGTTCAGGGAACTAGAAAGCTCTAAAGCAGAAACGAGCCTGGCATATTCATGGAATGAAAAGAATGCCAGTGTCGTGGTCGTGGTCGAGGGCAAGGCCAAGGACAGCTGGTATGATGCTGAAGAAATTTACTTTCCTTTTCACCTGTATCTGATGCTAAGATTCTAAGTAGTCTAGAGGTTATTTAAAGTATATGGGAACATGCAGGCAGTTATTATATGCAAATACTGTGCTGTTTTATATAAGGGACTTGAGCATCCACAGGGTTCCTAAGCCCAATCCTCCACAGATACTGAGGGATGACTATATGCCATGGGTCAGCAATTTAACTACACTGCAGTATAACCCTTTCTTCCGTTTTCTCTCCTTCTCTTGAATTTTAGTCCAAGGTCAGTAGTGTTGCCATGGAGTACAAGACTGCTGAGAAATACCTATAGGGATAGCTTACAGTGTAGCAGAGAATGAGGGAGGCAGGACTGAAGGAAAGAGAGAGGGAGGGGCAGTAGGAAAAGAAAGAAGGAGGAAGGGAAGTAAAGGAAGGGTTCCCATAACACTTTATATCTCTATGCAACACATAAATTTTAAAATGTTACCTAAAACCCAATTTTCTAACACTGTCTTTTAAGGGGTTGGGTTAATTCCTGTCAGTGGGGAAATAAATGCATATATTAGGGCGAGACAAAGGATGAACTCTGGTAGATGACCCATTGTGTTGTCACAATAAACAGTGATTGTTGTATAAGCCCAGGTGGGCTGGAAGCTGATTTTGAGCATGTGAGATTGAGGACATTGAATTGCTCCATAAAATAGTGTGAGAAGAACTGTTCACAGGAAAAGGAATGTGGGATTTGCAAACTGATGTTAAGAGACAGCCAAAAAGAGGGAGGGGGAGGCATATGGAAAAAGGCTGGTCAAAATGAAGGGAAGGAGGAGGACTTTGAAAAGAGCAATGAAGGGACCAGCAGTTAGTGTAATGGCTATGTTGCTGGACTCCCACGTAGTCGACTGCGGGTCACGTCCCGGACCCGGTGGCTTAAAACTCATGCCGGGCACATGTGCGTGCGTGCCCAAGATCCCTAGAGGAGAATGGAGGAGAAGGGATTGCGGCGTGACCATCCCCCCTGCTGTGTGATTTCTCGCTTTCTGTCTCTCTGTCTCTGTCTGTCTGGCGAGCGCAAGCGCCCTATAGTGAAAACCTCTCCAAAAAAAAAAAAAAAGAGCAATGAAGTCTTATTATTCAATTTGTAATTGTTAGTGTTGTTGTACACACACACCAATATATACACACAGTTGTACTTCTAAGCTCAAAGCTTTCTGTAAGTAATCATTATGGAAATCAAGATGAAAGAGTTGTTTTTCACATCTTGAGAGATGTACAAACCAGGACAAAATGTGTGTAACAGTAACATAGTCCAGAAGCTGAATTATGTCATATGAAGCAGGAGCTTGGAGTCCCAGGTGAATGGAAAAGTTACAATCTATCTTCTTCGCTACAGTGTCACAAAGAGGGTAATTTTTTTCCCTATATAAAGGTGAGATTAGATTTTATTGCATTTTACTTTTAAAGGGCAAGGATACTAGGAATGACATCTGTTATCTGCCTGTCTTTCCCATTAGTCTATTAGTTACTCAAAGGAAGATCTTATACACCTTTATCTTACTGTAATTTTCTAGAAGGTATGTGCACTTGCTAGAAAGAGAAAAAAAAGAAAGAAAGCATTCCCCATGGTGTATGGTCACACCACATAGATTTTGGCATACATGTATATGTGTCTGACATATTTTTCATGCCACTGGGTCCAGGACTCAAACCATGAAGCTGGCTATGTGAGATCCAGCAGCCTTAACCACTGCACCACCACCAAGCCCATCTTCACATTCTTAATGTCTGGAATAGTGTGTGGCATATAGTAGAAACTTAGCAAATTTTCAGTAAGTAAATGAATAAGGAAAAATCACATGATGGCAAATGACAGGATGGCATTATTGCATCAAGTGTCAATATAATTCCTATTTTATCTTACATGTAATTTTACATATTTGTGAGTCGTAATTTGATTTTTTTAGGATAAGAATACAATAGGTAATGATTAAATAAGGTTGATTAGTATATGTATTGACCATTTGCCATGACTTTGTATTGGGACATCCAAAACTCTCTTTTCTAGTTGCTCTGAGATACATAGTAAATTGTTGTTAACTATATCCATCCTACTGTATTTTATAAGATGGCAGATTGTTTCTCTTCGCTATCACTAATTTTGTTTCCATTTATCAACGTCACCCCAAACCATCCTGGTCTCTAGTAGTCACTTTTCAGCTCTATACCTGTGAAGTCATCCTTTTCAGTTTCCACTTACGTGTGAGATAATGCAGTCTTTCTATTTCTGTGCTTGGCTTATTTCACTTAACACAATGTCCTCCAGACTTGTCCATGTCACCTCAAATGGCAGGATTTTATTGGTTTTGAAGGCTGAACGATATTTGATGGGGTGTATGTTTGTGTTGGTGCATGGTCATACCTGCGTGTGTGTATCACATTTTCTTCATCCATTCTTCTGTTCCTGGACACTGAGGTTGATTCTACAGATATACCTTGGCTACAGTGAACATTGGGGTGCAGAGATCTTTATGGCATACCGGTTTTCTTTCCTATGGATTTATGCATAGTAGTGGGACTGCTGGGTCATATGTAGTTCTGCTTTTAGCTTTTTGAGGAACCTCCCTGCGCTTTTCCACCATGGCTGTATTAACTTACAGTCCCACCAACACTATAGAACAACATAATTCAAATTTCTTATTCCAGAATTAGAAATCAGGTGGCTCTCAGTCATACCTGCCTCTGATCTCCAGGTGGCAGTATTCTCTCATATTAAATTGTTTTGAGACACCAGCTTCCATTTACCTCTTGAGAAGAGAACATAAGTGTATTAAAATAAAAATTCAGCGCTGTCGCCTATTTCTATTGTATAGAAACAAACAATAAATAAAGCATAATTACGTGAGAAGATGGATTTTTTCCATCCATTTGAACATAAATGAAAATTACTAATAGTTTTTTAATTCAAGCAGTTTCTAAAACTTGGAAGGTAAACACAAATTGGTGTACTTTGTTTACAAAATACACGTATTTCTTCAAAGTATGAACATCTGTGTGCATATGTGCGAATGTGTGTGTGCGTGTCTATGTGTGTAAAAGAGAAGGAGGCAGTAATATGTCTAGAAATAATTCATCTCCCATCAAATAGTGTGGCCACCTTAAGTACAGAGTGTCCAGTTAAATTTTAATTTCAAATAAGAAAGAAACACTTAATCTTGGTATGTTCCTGGCAATATTTGGGACATATTTATATTAAAAATATTTCTTGTTTATCTAAAATTCAAATTTAACCAAGAAACTTGTATTTTTCTTTGCTAAATCTGGCAGTCATACCAGCACACATTTTGTTGTGGTGGTTAAAAACCTTTCCAGCTCATCAAGGTAAAATGGTGCTTCTTTACGTGGAGAGATAAAAAGGAAGTAGTTGGGAGAGTCATTTCTCCGCCTATGAGTAACTGTTACTCTTTGCACTCTTCCCATGCAGACAAGAGCCCTTCAATTAAGTAACTTATTTGCAGGAAACTAAGCCCTCTAGCAAGTGTAGCTGGTCAAACTTAAACCAGTTATATATGTGAACACGATATTTTATAAGATTTGTGAGTCTGGTGGAAAAGCCAAGCTCTATGAAGTTCCTAGATCCCCTGACCTTTGATTCAAGTATAGTTTTCAGGGGTATGTGACCATAATAGCTATGAAAATACATAGATGACTTGGTTATGAAATGAATCCTATTTCAAAAAAGTAAAGAGTCCTAGCTTGATGGCTGGAGTGGTTAAGGGAGCGGATACCATATGGTTAACCACAGTTCAAATCCTGGCCCCAGTAACGTGAAAAACATGCTGCGCGTGTGTGCAGGCATGCCCAAAATCCTGACAGGTTGGAGAATGGAGAAAGGATTGCAGCAAGACTACACCCCATGGAGGGGTTTCCTTGCTCCCTCCCTCTCTTGCTTTGTTTTTGGGGAGTGTATGCATCTTTATGGCAATAGATATCTTTTTAAAGTAAAGAAGTTTCTGTTCAATGAACTATTACAGACTTGAATACACTTGCATATTCTTTCGAGTTTATTTCATAAGAGAGAGACAAAGAGAGAAAAACAGAAGAACCCTCAACAGGGTCTCCTACTGTGATCCTCCCTCCAGCATTCCAGGCCAGCAAAAAGTGTACACATATGTGCTGGTGTGTACTGGAGGCCTGAACCAAACTCCGATCCTCCACACGACTTAAAGCACTGCAGAGCTTTGAGCTATCACTGTGCCATTGTAACTAGGCCTGTTTGCATTTTCAATATAAATATCTCCTGTCTTCCAGATAAACTGCTTCAAAATTTTATTTCTGGCCCAGCCTTGGCGGCACAGATGGTAATGTACAGAACTGCAATGCTGGAAGCCATACGGCCTACTGTGGGTTCAAATCCCTGTTCAACCTGAAAACATGCTGGATGCACACACATGAGCCCAAGATCCTGAGGAGCGAGAGGGCTGAAGAAAGGGGATTGCAGTGTGGCAAGACCGTGTCAAGCCTGTCTGTCTGTCTGTCTCTCACTCCCTCTCTCATGTGCATGCATGCATCTGCTCTCTATCATGAATAAAAATAAACAGGGGCTGGCCCCGTAGCCTAGTGGTTTAAGGAAGCTGAATCACACATAGTCAACTGCAGTTTGAATCCTGGCCCTTACTACTTAAAAAATGTGCCAGGGGCACATGTGTATGTGCCCTTAATCCTAACAGGATGGAGGAATGGAAGAGAAAGGATTATGGCATGACTACACTCCATTGGAAGGTGCATCCTACTCTGTTTCTATCTCTGGAAAAAATCCTCGAATAATAAATAAATAAATGAATAAATAAATAAACTTTAAAACCATTTTTATTTGCAGATATTCTGAATTCGTAACAAGTTTTCCATAGAAATGTTACTATGACTGGTGATCAGATCTTACCTAGGAGAAGTTCAGTAAATACTCGATTATGTCGTTGAAATACTATGTTTACAGTTAACAATATTACATTTTTTCTTTATTTATGATAGAGTGTGTACACACACACAAGAGAGGGAGAGAGAGATAGAAGCACCCTCCATAGGGTCTTGCTATGCCACCATTCTGTTCCATCAGTCCTCCAGCCCATGGCGTCTTGGGCACTCGTGCATGTGTCTGACATGTTTCAGACCAACTGGGTCAGGGATCCAGCAACACAGCTGCCCTCACTCCCAATTTTTCTTTTCTTTTCTTTTTTTTACATTTGCTGGAGGGTACATGCATTCCTCCATTTCTCCTGCCTTGTGGGATTTTGGGGCACTCATGCACATGCACCTGGAGGGACCAGAAGGACTCCAACTGAGCAGTCAGCCATGTAGGATCCTGCTACCTTAACCACCAGTCAACGGGCTGACCCTTAAACATATTTTCTGGGGTTTTGTTCCTTTTCATAATTTGCTAGAGGGTGCATGCACTTGCCAGAGAGAGAGAAAGTACCCCCCATGGAGAATGGTCATGCCACAATCCTTTCTCCTCCATTTTTCCTTTTGAGATTTTGAGCATACATAGATATCCACTGGCGTGTTTTTCAAGCTGCCAAGTCCAAAACTTGAACTGCATAGTTGGCCATGTGGGATCCAGCTATTTCAATCACCATGCCAGCATCTGGTCCCCAAAATAGGTGTTTTTTGTTTGTTTGTTTGTTTTAAAGGTTGTAATAGTTTTTTGTTGTTGTTTGTTTTGAGTATTTGTTATAGGGCATGCGTGCTTGCCTGAGAGCAACAAAGAGGAAAAGTGAGAAATCGCTCCCCATGGGAGATGACCACACAGCAGTCCCCTCTCTTCCACACTCTTCTTGGGATTTTAAGCATGCATGCACACATGGCCAACATTTTCAAGCTTCTGGGTCCAGGACTCTAACTATGTACTGGCCACATGGGATCCAGCTGCCTTAACCTCCATGCCACCTGCTGGCCCTATGATAGTAGTATTTTTGAAAGTAACAAATAAAAATGTTTTAAAAGTATTAAATATTCATGATGAAAGAAATATCAACAACCCATGTTTAACTTGTTCTGGTTCTGTGCCTGAAGCCATTCTTTTAGTCTTTATAATAGCCCTAGGAGGCCAATTCCATTATGATCCCCTACAGATGGGGAAACAGGCAAAGATTAAATAGGTGCCCAAAGTCGTGTGGCTACTAAGTTGTAGGACTGAGCCTTGAACCAGTCTGTGGCTACATTAACCACTGCACACAAGCTTCATTAGCTTAGAATAAGGAAGTGAGCAAGCCATCTTAGAAGATTGTAATAGGGACATCTGATCGTGGTCTAAGGTGGTACATTGCATTGTTCTCTAAACCTGGAATTTTCCCACATGAATAGTTGGTCTTTTCCTTAATTTAGATGTATTGTGAATACTTTCGTGCTTGTCAGAATGGAGCTGTTTTCGAGTTTATAAATGAAACAAAAGAAATAGGGAGATTACCTGAGGTAACTGGATAATAGTTCATACAAAGTGGGAGAGGATTACAGAGTACAGATGTGTGTATGAGAAAGCAATTTCTGGGGTGGAAATAACTGAGCTCAGAACTGAAAGGAGAAAGAGAGACAGAGAGAGGAGAATTTGACTTTCACAGTTACCTACAAGCAAAGGAAGAGAATGAAGGGACATTGTCCCATTGTATTATTAATTCTAACTAGTTTAGCTTTGTGATAACCTCAGGTGACTCCTGTACCAGAGTGTGACAATAGTGAATTTCCCAAAGGTCCTTCCCTGCTCAAGAGCTAAAGGAAGAGTCAAAAGTTTGACTCCCAAATGCATTGTCATTGGATGTACCTGCTACCTTCTTGCCTCTCCCCAAAAGTTGGATAAAGAATAGTGAAAAGTGGAGAGGAAAGGTTTCTGGACCTACTGTGAGGGGAATAGTTCCAACCCTGCTGCCTAACTAGCGCTCTAACCTTTGCTTATGAGTTGTTAAAGTTATTTGAGCTTCTGTTTTCTAAAGTAAGAAAGATAATTTCTTCATATTGTTATAAGTTTAAGTGTGTTGTTATATACAAGAGCATTGGATGCAGGGGTGATCCCTCCTGTGATCAGTACTTAATTATGGCCATGACCCAGGCCTCTCTAATTCATCTCTAGTGATTCTTGACCAGGGTGATAACCCAGATATTTACTTACCATTAGCACATTATAGTATACTTTGTATTCTTTACTTTACTTTGTATCGTATGCTCTGTATGCAATACTATACTTTGTATATTATAGTATACTTTGTATGCTATACTATACTTTGTATACTATAATATACTTTGTATACTATAATGAGCTAATTGTTGGCTAGGAGCTTGGATTCAGAAGGGGCTTCCTGAGTTCAAATCCTAGCTCTAGCTGTGTAATTTTGGGCAAATAATTTGATCTCTCAGTGCCTTGTTTCTTTCTTGGAAAGTAGGAGTCATAATAGGGCCTTCTTCCAAGGCTGGCCGTTAGGTAGAGAACATAGCTATAGGAGCTACAGTCTAATTGGGAATGACAGGCTTGTGATTGTCACTTGTGACAAGTAAGTAACTACAATGCTATATGAGAAGCATAACAACAGAGAGATGAATAAAAACACTTTGGTCATACAGGAAGCAGAAGGCAAGGACAGAGAGACTAATCTGGCATAAAGGATGAGGCTAAAAGAGAAACAATTTGATGTATATTTTGTAATATATATATATTATAAAATATACTCTAGCATGCTTTGTATACCATACTATACTTTGTCTATACTACATGTGTGTATTAGGTTTTCAGGAAAGTCATGATGTATTTTTCTATGTTTTTCTATGTAAAAATGCATTATGACTTTCCTGACAACTCAATATATATTTGGCCAAATAAAACAGTTTCTGCCCATGAGCCTAAGGATGGAGTCCAACCTGGGTGGCCAGGCTCAGTGATATCACACTCCTTCCCCCTGCCCCTACTTGCCCTTCCATTCTCTGTTCCTGGAGGGGCTTCCATGGCTATGGTCTTGCACATTCTGTTCCCTGGCCTAGAAGGCTCTTCCATATCTAACACATCTCAAGGGTTCAACAGTGACAGTGATAATATAAGAATGAGAGCAGCCAAATAAACAGTACAAATAATGTCAGCAGCTTACATTTAATCATCACCAGTGATTTGCATGTACAGTCCCATCTAAGCCTTGTAATAACCTTAGGAGGCAGGTGCTCTTTTTTTTTTTTTTTTTTTTGGAGAGGGTTTCGCTATAGGGCGCGTGCGCTCGCCAGACAGACAGAGAGAGACAGAGAGACAGAAAGCGAGAAATCACCCCCCGGGGGGATGGTCACGCCGCAATCCCTTCTCCTCCATTCTCCTCTTGGGATTTTGGGCACGCACGCACACGCGCCCGGCGTGAGTTTGAAGCCACCGGGTCTGCGGGTCTGGGACACGAACCGCAGTTGACTACGTGGGAGTCCAGCAACATAGCCATTACGCTAACTGCTGGTTCCAGGTGCTCTTTTTAACTCTATTTTTACAATGAGAATATTGAGGATTAAAGATAGATAGCCTCCCAAATTCCCATAACTCGTCAGTATCACAGGCAGGATTTTTAGGATTTTTACCTAGCTCCAGCTCTTCCTAGATCTCACCTCTTCACTTCTGCTGTCTCTCAACATAAATCGCTTCGGGGGGGTTGGACAGTGGCACAGCAATGACGCTCCAGGAGGTTAACCCGCTTGGGAAGGTTTTGGATCCTCGCAGACACTTCACTAAGGACACTGCACATGTTTGTGCCCATGATCTAGGACAGGCTGAAGCTGAAGGTGGATCTCAACTCAAGACTCTGTTGAGGATGCTGATATACTCATTTTCTTTCAACAGCTTTTGATTCATATACTAAATGGCACCCCAGAAAAGTCGTCACCAATTTCAGCTTCTGTGGTAGTGTTTCAGGGCTCTGGTTTCCTCACATTCTAACTAATCCTAGGTATTTTTTTCAGCCGTTGTCATTGTATAGAAAATGTATTGTGTTGCACCGTATTTGTTTCCCTAATGGTATCATCTGCTGGACAGTGGGCTCCTGAAGGAAAAAGACTATATTTTGCCATACCCAGAGTCAGTTACTTCCTGAATAGGCACTAAGCCAAAGGTAGAGAGGAATTCAGGGAGGGCCTGGATCCCAAAGTGATCGTGTGTTCTGACAAGACAATCCATGCTGAGGAGAGGAAGTTTTCGCCATCACTCGGAGCGATCGTGCAATCGTATCCTTCTGGGCCAGTGCCCTGTATGCATTATGTAATCCAAAGGTGTGGCTCTGCTAGTGTGAGCTTCAGACCAGGTAGGAGAGAAATCTACACTAGACTGAAAGCGAGTAAACAGGATCTTGCCGTTTTCCTCAAATGACAAGAACAATTGCTGGGGATTTACTTTACCAACTCTGAATAGGAGGATCACTTTATAGTTCATTTAAAGTGTAATGCCACTCAAATAATCTCATACCATGGCTTTTTTTAATCAATTGGGTATATTTGTGAATTTTAGAACTGTTACAGCTAATATTTGTGATCTTATCATTAATCATAGCTGACAAAATTTTTATTAGGGCACATGCACTCGCCAGAAAAACAGAGAGAGACAGACAGAAAACGAGAAATCACCCTCCAGGGGGTATGGCCACGCCACAATCTCTTCTCCTCCATTCTCCTCTCAGGATCTTGGGGCATGCACGCACACGCGCTCGGCGTGAGTTTAAGCCACCGTGACTGGGACTCGAACTGCAGTTGACTACATGGGAGTCCAGCGACATAGCCATTACACTAACTGCTGGTCCCTATTGTTCTTTTTTTCTATATTCCTTAATATTATATTTCTCTCCTTATAAAACTTGACTTTCCCCTTTCCCCATGCTTTGCTCTTCCTAAATCTTAATGTCACTTTTAAGTGTTACACAATATTACACAATATTAATGGTCAATGTTCAATTTTTCAGTGGAAGAGGACACTACAGAAAAAAAAATATGTGATTTTGTATTACATTTTTTTAGTTTTGTTTTTCAATTTTGCCATGTTGGCTCAATCGGTTCTGGAGGGGAAAAAGCAAAAGTCCTCAGAGGCCTGATGGTAATTCATTAGACTTCTAAATTTGTTAATTTTTCCAATTTTCATTGAAAACATTTCTTAAGGTGGTACCATTTAGAGTATACCTGCGTTAAGGAATTTCTGTATGTGCTTCACAGAGATTTCCACAGCCCTGCTAGATATCACTGAACCTCTCTCTGGCGTGTGAGACACTCGTGCTGTTCTTCTAATGTACCCTGGTTAAAATTAGGGTCCATAGGGATGAGCAGATGTCCTAATGGCTACATTGCTGGACTCTCATGTAGTTGACCGCGGTTCAGGGCCCAGACCTGGCAGCTTAAAACTCAGCCAGGCATGTCTGTGTACATGCCCAAAACCTCAGGAGGAGTCTGGAGGGGAAGGAATTGCATTGTGGCTATTCCCCGGGGGATGATTTCTCACTTTCTGTCTCTCTGTCTCTGTCTCTCTGGTGAGTGCATATGCCCAAAATGTCTCTCTAAAAAAAAAAGATCAAGATCCACATTGTTTCAGTTAAGTAAATCAACCTTTTCACAAAGTATGATAAAGAGAAAGTAAGGCAGAGAGAGAGAAAGATCATAATCCATGTGTTAGGACATGATAAAGAGAAATTCATAGAGCCAGACATGTTTCTGAAGAAAGAAGGGCAGTATTAAAATTAATTTTATAATTCGGATCTTCTTATGCTCTATAAACGAATCTTTTAATAGCTAAATCCATCAGTAGAAGCAAATAATTGAGACTATTTTATCACATAAAGAGAGAGTTTAAAGGATGGTGATAAACTGTTGAAAACAAGTATTGTGTAGTAAAGCAAACCATTGCTCCTGATTATTCATCAAGTAATTTATCATAAAATCACTTTTCCTCTGTATACATGTGGGGCCATACACATTTAAGTTGAATGCTTTAAAATGTCTTTAGGTTTCTTTTTTCTCTTTATTAATTTCTCATTTTGTTTTAGCTTGATTATTTAGAAATTATTTAATACTTATTTCATTAAAACATCAATAGTAAGGTAGCCAGTGGCATGGTGGTTCAGGTGGCTGGATCCCACATGGCCAACTGTGTGACTCCAGTCTTGGACCCACAGGCTTGAGGAACATGCTGGCATGTGTGTGCACGCCCAAAATCCTGAGAGGAGACTGGAGGAGAAGGGATTGTGGGTGGCCATCTACCCTGGGGAGTGTGTTCTCAGTTTCCTTTCTCTCTCTCCGTGTCTCTCTGGGGGTGTATGTGCCCTGTAGCAAATTTCTAAAAGTCAGTAATAATGGTAATGCTTGAAAGGTAATAATCTATTGATGTTAAACCAGTTTCTGTTCTAATAGCACATTTTTGTTGCACTGAATTATTTTTATTATTCATTTAACAATGCCTTGACAACTTACTATTGATTCTAAAATCTAGACTTGTGTTAAGATGAACAGAAACCCAAAGCTTATGTTCCTGGTTTGGAATCAATGAGGAAATTAAACATTATTTAAAATATCAGTGTACACCTGAGACTGTAACTGAGAAGGAAGTAAGAGCAGCAGAATTGAGTTTCAAGAAGCAGCTTCTTACTTTCCTTATCTTTAAAGAATCAGATTTGATAAGAAATCTAGAGTGTTTCCTTGACAATCTGAGAAAAGGAACGTTGGACTCATGGCCTCCTTCATCACACTGAGGGTGAGGTATTTAATAATCGGTTGATAATCATCAGGCATTTAGGTAAACTTCAATAAACATGTCTAACTAGATCTCACTACTTTATTCCCGAATGTGAAATATTTTAGAACAAGCACAGTATTGCAGCTGCACTGAGGTTTTCACATATAAAGCTAGGTGTGCATAGTTCCTATAGCATATTTCAGAAAAGGAGCCTCTCAGGCTCTCTTAGGCTCCGTAGAGTAGCAGGTAGAATGATTTCATCATAGTCAAATACTCTGATAAAATAAGACTTACAAATGGAATGATAATATCGACTAATGTATCAATTAGTCAAGATTTTAGGGGGACTAACGGGCGGTAAGGAGGTTAAGGTGACTGGATCCCACAGGGCCTGGACCCTGTGGCTTGAAAATCACACCCAGCATGTGTGCAGGGGTGTCCAAAATCCTGACAGGAGAATGGAGGAGAAGGGGTGGTGTGGGCATGCTGGGAGATGCTCTCTCTCTCTTCAGCAAGTGCTCATACTCTATAGCAAACCCCCCCCCGCCAAAAAAAAAAAAGAAAAAAATAATCAAGATTTTTTGAATAATTATATAAACTCCAGATGGCACAGGTAACATTTCCCACATAAAACAGTATTTTCTCTATGCTTTGTTTCCATCACATCTCTACCTTGTTCACAAGCCTCCAGCCCTTCCCTCTTTCTTAGAGAACTCTGGTAATCTACAAAATAGTAATAGAATTTGCTGAAAACTAGATTTTCTAGAATATATTATTAAATATGTATGTAAGGAAAAAAGTAATTAACATGACACAATTTACCTTTAAGTACACCAACAATCACTTTTAGAAAGTTTTAAGATAAGACCAGCAGGTGACATAATGGTTAAGGCACTGGATTGCCACACAGTAGATTGTGGTTCAAGTCCTGGACACAGCAGCCTATAACTCATGCTGGGCACATACGTGTGCATGCCCAAAATCCTTAGAGGAGACAGGAGGAGAAAGAGTTGCAGCATGGTTATCCCCCCTCTTGGGGGTAGGGGTGAGTTCTCCCTTTTTATCTCTGTCTCTTTGCAAGCACAGTTGCCCTATAGCAAAAATTTCTCAAAGAAAAAAAAAGGGGGGGATTATAAGACAATAGAGACTGGAGGAGCTATACATACTCCCTGGAAGGTGATTTCTCACTTTATCTATTTCTGTCTCTGATGATTTCATGCCCCCTATGGCAAAAACCTAAAAACAAAGCGACAACAAATAAAGAAAAGTAAATGAGATGTTCAGAGAGGGAGGGGAAGAAAATGAAAAATCACCCACTGGGAGGAATGGCCACACCATAATCCCTTCTCTTGTCTCCTCTTGGGATTTTGGGCATGCGCACACAATGTGGGACCCAGCTGCCTTAACCTCCACACCACCTGCTGGCCCTGAGATGGACAATTTTTTTTAATTCGAAAAATAGGTTTTATAAGAATGATGACGGGGGGAACCAGCAGTTAGCGTAATGGCTATGTCACTGGACTCCCATGTAGTTGACCGTGGTTTGCGTCCCGGACCCGGTGGCTTAAAACTCACGCCGGGCGCGTGTGCGTGCATGCCCAATATCCCGAGAGGAGAATGGAGGAGAAGGGATTGCAGTGTGACCATCCCCTCTGGGGGGTGATTTCTTGCTTTCTGTCTCTATGTCTCTGTCTGTCTGGCGAGCGCACACACCATATAGCGAAAACCTCTCCAAAAAAAGAAAAAAAAAAGAATGATGACAGGGCTGACCCTATAGCCTCGGGTGGTGAGGGAAGAGCCCTCTGGACAGTGGTGTCTGAGCAAGATTGGCATATGGAAGGAGCTAGGCATGCAGAAGGATCTGGACACGCAGATCTCTGGGGAGGAGTCCTGAAGGTATAGGGAGCCGCTGTGCACAGACTCTGAGGAAGGTAATTCCTGGCATGATTGAGAAACACCAAGAGGGCAGGTGCTTGCGGGCCCGTTAGGCCTGAGCCCACTTTGAAGACCAGCACTCTAATCTGTGGGACAAATACTTGTTGGACACTCGCAGTGTGCCAGATACCATTCTAACGTTTTTGCACAGATTTTGTCATTTAATGCTTCCAGTCTTCTTAGGAAAGCACTGGTATGGAGCCCCATTTCATAGGTGAGAATACTGAATCACAAAGAGTCATTTATTCAACACCAGAATCTTGTGGTGCGCTGATTTCAACCCAAGTGGGCTGGCCTTGTAGTAGGCTCTCTTAGCCACTAGGTGAGCTGTTGCTTAAGTTCTCTCAGTGGTGTCCCTTCTTGTGTTGTGTGTCTTTCTCACCATTTCAGGCTGTGTCTTAGGTCACCTACTGGCCTCACTCTCTGTTATCACCAAGAATTTGGGTACCCTTCCCCTCTGGAACCTGGGAGGAAACGAGGTAGGACAGGTTCTCTTTCCCAGGCTTTGTCCTGTCCGTCTCTTTAGCTCTAGCACAGTGGGCTGTGCAGATCTATGCGGATATCCGTGGTGAAGGGATGGGCCAGTTCTACAAGAGAATCTCACAAGTTGGGCTTCTTCTTAAGTCTCAAAAGAAAGGCAAATTTAAGACTTGGTCCTTATAAGAAGGAGGTCCCCCACTGAGTGCTTTTCCTATATTTTAAGGTTTATTTATTTCTTCCATGGGCAAGAGGTACGGAATGAGAGGCAGAAAGATAGGATCCCAACAAGATCTTGATGCCATGATCCCACATGACTGACTACACAGTTTGAATTCTGGTCCCGGTAGCTTGAAAAACATACTGAGTATGTGTGTGTGAGTACCCCAGATCCTTACAGAATAGAGAAAAGGAGGAAAAAAGATTGTGGCATGATCATGCCCCATGGAGGGGGCAGCTTTCTCACTCACTTGCTCTCTCTCTCTCTCCCACTCTCTCTCTCTCTCTCAGATGAATGTATGTGTACACTGGACAATTTAAAAAAAAGAATACAGGGGCCAGCAGGTGGTTGTGGTGGTAGAGAGTGCTGGACTCCCACATGGCCGACTATGATTCAAGTCCCAGACCTGGCAGCTTGCTGTCTCACTTTTCCTCTCTCTCTCTTTCTCACTCTGTCCCTCTCTGATCAAGTTAAAATCAATAAATAAAGTTAAATAAAATAATTCTTTTTTTAAAAAAAGAATGTGTATTGTGAGAAAACTATGCAGAGATTTCAAAATATTTTTGCACTGAAACTCATACTTTAATTCATTTTTCTATGAACATTTTTCCTTTGTATATATACAGTATTCTATAGTATAAAACTGAAGCATTTAACTTATCACTCCTAATTATGAACACGTAGTTTGCCACCAGCTCCCTTCTGTGATAGACAATGTTGGCATGAATATCCCTCAGATGCCCTTGTACCACTATGTGAGTCAACCATTTTTGTGCTATGACTTCTTTGGCAGTCTACAAAAACCAGATGGATCATAACTGTTAGTGGTGATGTATTAAATTTAACCACTTTGTAGATCCTCTTTATCATTGGATATGGAGAAAATGTTTGTAAAATCAAGAACTATATACCATGTATTAGAGCTTGTGCTTATTTTTCTATTAAACTTAGCCACTTAGTGGACCTCTTCTCAAAATAATGTTTTAAATTCATAAGATAAAGTACTTGGAATTATAGAAGAAACTACTCTTATCAACATACAGTAAGTGTGTGTTTCTTTCTATGTTGTTATCTTAATTGTCAGAGAGCACATGTGTTTGCTAGGGACAGAGAGAGTCAGAAAGAGAAAGAGAGGGAGAAAATACCCTCCACTGGGACGTCGTCATGGCACAAATCCTTTTCTTCTGTTTCTCCATCCTGTTGGGATTTTCGCCATTCGTGCACATGTGTCCAGTGTGTTTTTTAAGCCACTAGGACTGAGATTTGAACTGCTATCAGCATTGGAGGATCCACCTTCTTTAACTACGAGGCTACAGGGCAAGCCCCTCCTGGCTGGAATCTCTCCCGTGGCTCTTCCCGCTGTCTCTGCAGCACTGGCCTTACTCCTGGCCTCTAAATCCACATCCTCTTCTGCTGATGTCTTGTTCTTCATGCTTCTAGAGTCACTTTCCTAGTCTGGTGAGTCCTCAGACATTATTCTTTCACATTTCTTTTCCTTTCTTTTTTTTTTTTTTTTAAGAGGCATTTTTGCTATAGTGTGTGTATGCTACCCGAGATACAGACAAATCACTGTCCAGGGGGGATGGCCACACTGCAATCCCTTCTCCATTCTCCTCTTGCGATTTTGGGCACACATGCACACACACCTGGCATAAATTTTTTTTTGAGAGTTTTTTTGTTTGTTTGTTTGTTTTTGCTATAGAGCATGTGCGCTCGCCAGAAAGACAGAGAGAGACAGAGAGACAGAAAGCGAGAAATCACCTCCCAGGAGGGATGGCCACACCACAATCCCATCTCCTCCATTCTTCTCTCGGGATCTTGGGCACGTACACACACGTGTCCGGCGTGAGTTTAAGTCACTGGATCTGGGACTCGAACCACAGTCAGCTATGTGGGAGTTCAGCGAATAGCCATTATGCTAACTGCTGGTTCCGGCCTGGCATAAACTTTAAGCTGCCAGGTTTGGGATTCAAACTGAGACTGACTACATAGGAGTCTAGTGACATAACCATTACACCAACTGCTGGTCCCACCACAATATTCTTAAACCCTTCACTATCAAGGATACCTCTTAACAGCATCAGTTCTCAGTTAACGTTTGACCTGAGTAAACTAAAATTGCTGATGTGCCTTCTCTTTCTCTGGGACCCACTCAAAGTTGGCACTATCCATAATTACTTAGCGTATAGGTTGGAGCAGTTTTCCCGTGTTAAGTATGTACTGTCTCTAAAATCTAAAGAGGCCAAGCAAGCCCTGTGCCTTTTCCTTAGTGACAGTGGTGCAAGGTGCAAAAGTTGGCCCGTTTCTTTGGTAGACTATTCATTATAACCCACAATACTGGACCTCTAAAAGATTCACCAAAGTAAGGTCTTGGAAACTTTGTAGTGCTTATCTCCTAACCTCTGGCACGCATGGGTCTTACTGGGACATCCAGAGTACTTTTTAGTTTTTGTTTACCAAGTCTAGTTAGCACGATGTCTACTGGAGCAGCTTGATTTTCTGGAGACTATCAAGATGATCAAGAACTTTATGGACTATATCATAAAGAAAGCAAAAGAATCTAGATAACCCTGGGTCAAGAATGTAGGCTACACTGCTGACCTTCACATGTAAGGTAAAATGTTTTGCTTTGCTTTGTGTTGGATACTGTATATTTGTAAACTCAAGAACTGTGCAAGCTTGAACTACATATGAGAGCTTGTGCTGGTATTTTCTGTTGAAGATACAACAGTCAGTGCATCTGCTGCAGTTGGAGCTACCAAGTGGTTAAGTTTAATATATCACCATTAGCCATTATAATTCATTTTACAGGGATATGATACATTCGGCAGAGACAGAGAGAGACAGAGTGAGAAATCACCCTCCGGTGCGGGGTGACCATGCTGCAATTATCTTCCCCCCCATTCTTCCCTTGGGGTTTTGGGCACACATGCATACACACCCGACATGAGTTTTAAGTCACTGGGTCTGGGACTCAAACTGCGGTCAACCATGTGGGAGCCCAGCAATGTAACCATTATACCATCTGCTGGTCCCCACTTCTGCATCCTTTAAATGTTTGAGAGTTGTGCTTATTCCTAAATTTCTCTTGGAATACCTTTCAGATTTACTGCCTTGATATTTTTGACTGGTGGCAGGAGGAGGGGGCATTTTTAGAGACTTTTCTTAGCTCTTCTTACTACAGTAACTTTTACACACTAGGCCAAGGACTGTGAAAATTCTGCCACATGATGAGTATGTCTGTTTAAATTTCACACTTGAGAACTGGAAATAAGCACAGGATAGGTTATTTCATATTCTTCAGGATTCTATTCTGTAGAATTTTTGGACTCACAGTTAACGTGGACTAGGGCCAGAACTCCATTTGTCACTTGGGCTCTGTAAGTCCTTATTCTACCCAGTGGTCTGTGACATTTTGAGTTTGATTATTTCCGAGTCAGTTCAGGCTCTGTTATATAACAGTCCTCGAAGTTCTGGAAAGACTCCTTTCCCAGCGTGCAGTTTCTCCACTACATTGTTACAAGAGCTTTTGGGGACATACGGGGGAATAGTTGTCACACATATTTGAGAAGGTATTATATGGTCCTTTCTCAAGGAGACCTGTATTTGTTATAAACATGGGCTTTGGTCTGTGAATGGGCTTAAAACTGGATGAGAGCACATTGTCTTTTTTATTTTGTAGTTAAGACAGTCTTCTTTGCAATTGCTTTGTGGTTTTTGTTTGTTTGTTTACAGGAAATATAAGTAACACCCTGATTGTGTATTCATCTGTTTTGTTTCTAGGAACATCATAGTCTGTTAACTATCACTACAGATTTATATAGGTCAAGACACTCTGATCGCCATTCCAGCCTTGCTGCATATTTTGATAGTTATGTCATATTTGCCTCTGTCAGTTGGGCCCCACTCCCTGACCTCCACCATTCAGAATCCTGTCATCTCTGTGGATACTAGGAGGCCAGATTCGAGTCTGCATCTCTTCAGCATGTAGAGCAAATGAGTTCTTTGAGTTTCAAAGATCCCAGTACAAATTTTCTTAGCATATTCCTTATTTTCTTGGAAAATTGAATGTCTTTGGGGGCTTTCTGGGAAACATAGTCAGATAGTAAGTCCTCTAATCATATGTGCTATAGTTGAATATTTGTCCCTTCCTAAACTCATTTGGAAACTTAATCTTCATAATAACTGTATTAAGAGGTAGGGCCAAATAAGAGGCTCTGCCCTCATGAACAGATTAACCCATTTGTGCAGTAAGAGATTAATCGGTTATGACATGAGTGGGTTGTTACAAAATTAACCCTCTCTTCCTTTCTGACACACATTAGCTTGCTCATCTGCCATGCTATGATGTGATAAGGTCCTCACCGGAAACTGAGCAGGTGCTGGTACCATGCCCTTGGACTTCCCAGCCTCATAAACTATAAGAAATAAATTTCTCTTCATTATAAATTACCCAGTCTCAGATATTCTGTTATAGTGCCAGAAAATAAATTAAGACAGAAAAGGTAGGAAATATAATACTTTAACATTTTCACTGCCCTATGCCTTATGATCCCTTCCTCATTATTCTGCCACAGGTGGTACCTGGGATCTCTACCTTATTTACAGGTGGACATCAACATGGCCAAGCTTTACTTTTTAAATAAAAGTAATGAAAACTATATCATAATTATTTTAAAGCAATAAGGTCTGAGGCACTCTGGGAAAGATGTTCTCTTGCAAGTATAGTGTGTCAGTGGTCTTGACTGCATTATGGGACATCATCAGACACCAGTAACCAAGTTCACTCCACAGCCCACGCCTTTACGAGCCTCTCTGTCTTCACTGCATACATCCCAGTTTGGACATGGCTGAAAGGAACACCAACGCTGGGCTGTGGAGGTCATGTCTGATGAGGTTGCCAAGTATGTAAAAGGAGGTGTGTCTGCAGCACACCAAAGACAGCTACACCCCCACTGCCAGGTTACAATTTTTAAGAAGGTCTTCTCCATCATGTGTAGGCCCATTGAGTGCCCACCTGACTTCCTGTGCTCAAGGCTGGATACAGTTTAGACTCTTCCCCATCACCCTCCACAGTGCAACTTCCACCTTTCTCCAAATATCTCCAAGGTGTGCCCTTGAAATAAAATACAGAGAGGGACTTCCCAACATATAATCATAAGGGAACAGAATGAGCATGGGGGACAAGGCCGATTCCCAACTAGGAACGAAATCACTGCAAACTATGGGTCCCGTGACTGTATATAACCCTGTCAGGGCACAACCAACATGAACCCCAGGTCACACAGTGTTCAGCCAACACAGGTAGCTTTAAAAGCCATGGTAGTGGGAGGGCCAGCAGGTGGGGTGGCCGTGGGGGTGCTGGACTCACACATGGCCAACTGCAGTTTGAGTTCCAGATCCTGCAGCTTTGCTAGTACTGGGCAAGTTGCCCAAGATCCTGAGAGGAGAATGGAGGAGAAGGTATTGTGATGTGGCCATCCCTCCTGGGGTTGATTGCTCACTTTCTGTCTCTCTGGTGAGCACATGCATGCTATAGCAAAAGTCTGTCAAAAAATTAAACAGAAGAGACCAGCAGTTGGCATAATGGCTATGTTGTTGGACTCCCATGTAGTCAACCACAGTTCGAGTCCTGGACCTGGTGACTTAAACCCACACCAGGCCCATGTGTGTGCATGCCCAAGATCCCAAGAGGAGAATGGAGGAGAAGGGATTGCAGCATGGCCATGCCCCCTAGGGGGGTGATTTCTTGCTTTCTATCTCTCTGACACTCTGTCTGGTGAGTGCATGCACCCTATAGCAAAACACACCCCCCAAAAAAAAAAAAAAAAAACAGAACCCATAGCTTCAGTGTGGCTTCCTATACCCGACTGTTCCTCGGTGAGAGCGAACAGCAGTGAGTCAGGAGCAGGAGCAGGCCTCTGAGAGCTCTGCAGCACTACAGCTGCCATCCTCCTCAAAAAGGAAAGGTTGATTTTATTTATTCTGTGAGTGAGAGGGACAGACAAAAACAGCACTCCTAACAGAGTCCTGACACAAACCACTTACATCAATGGTGTCTTTTGATGGACAGGGATTCTCTTAAAAATTTTTTGCCAGAAGGCACATACATGCACTAGCTGGAGAGAGACAGAGACAGAAAGAGAGGGCAAGAAAGTAACCCCCCCCCCAGAAAAATGGTCACACTGCAATTCCTTCTCCTTTATTTATTCTTTGTTTTAGAATTTTAGGCACACATACACACATACCTGGTGTGTTTCTCAAGCCACTAGGTCTGGGACTCAAACTGCACAGTCACGCATGTGGGATCCAGCCACGTAACTACCATGCCACAGGTTGACCTAAGGTTCTTAATTTTAATGAAGTCTAATTTAGCAGTCTTCTCTTACAGTTAGTAATGACTGTTCATGTTCTATTTCACTCCAAGGTCATGGATAAGTCCTGTGTTTTCCTATAAGTTTTATTCTTTTACCCTTTACATTTAGGTCCATGATCTATCTGGAATTAATCTAGAGATATAGAGCTAGGTAGGGGTCAAGTTTGTTTTTCCATGTAGATACTCAGCACCATATTCAAAGGACCATCTTTTGTGTGGGAGTCTCTTTAGACACTACTGTGGAGGACTTTTTTAGTTTTATAGTGGGCCTTGACTTTATAGTTGGTGATTGCAGTGCACTGCTTTCTTCTTCTTTCTAAGATTATTTATGTATTTCTTCTGAGAGAGAGAGAGACACTCCCAACAGAGTCTTCACACCACGCTCCATCCCCAATCTCAAGTAGGGGAGTACCAACCTACTCCTAGATGGTGAGTACCAATGCATGCATCTCACATGCTCACAAAAGTCCCAGGACATGAATCTATGTCCTTTCCAATGTGAGTCCAGTTGTGTTACCACTGCTCTGTCACCTGGCCCCTGTTATTTTATTAAGACTTTAAAAGCCTTAACAAAAGCCAAACCATTCTATAATTCTTATAATTACTAGTGCTATCTTTTCTAGTACCAAAAGCAAGACCTTTGCCTGATATGTACACCACATTCCACTCCAACACAGATGACACAACTTGTGAAGCTATCAGAGTAAGACCATGTTGTATACTACCGGCAACGAGGTTCTTTTTGCTGCCTGACCAGTGAGTGATCCAAGTTTAAAATCCTGCCTTAAGGGTGTTTTGTTTTGTTTTGTTTTGTTTTCCTGTAGGACTTTCTGATATCAACTTGCTTACTCTGGATTTCCCCTGAAGCAGAATCTGGGCATAGACTTGCATGCAGGTATTTGGGATGTGATTCCAGGGAGGGAGATTGAGGGACCGAGAAAAGTGACTTAGGGAGGATGAGGGCAGGAACACTTGACCACATTATCGTGTTGGCTCTGTTGTGGGAAATTGGTGCTTGTTTCTGCTGAGACCTTCTGTGGACTTTTGTCTAAGTGACAAAATAAGAAACTAGGCTCAGGATGAGGGCGAGGGGTGGCAGTGTGGTGAGATTCAGTCAGAGGTCTCTTGTTTCTGTCTATCTCTCTCACGAAAGAAAGAAACTTTAAAAGGAAACTTGTTCTTCTCTTCACCCCCTCTTTCTTTCATGGAAAAAATTTAAAAATAGGCACCAGAAGTTAGCATAATGGCTCTGTCGCTGGACTCCCATGTAGTCGACTGTGATTTGAGTACCGGACCTGGTGGCTTAAACTCATGCCGGGCGTGTGTGCGTGTGTGCCCAAGATCCCAAGAGGAGAATGGAGGAGAAGGTATTACAACATAGTCACCCCCTAAGGGGTGATTTCTCGCTTTCTGGCTCTCTGTCTCTCTCTCTCTTTCTGGTGAGCACATGTGCCCTATAGCAAAAACCTCTCCAAAAAAAAAAAAAAAAGTTCCCTTCCTCTGAGAGGGTTATATGTCCTCTGCATTATAAGTTACAGTGTATCCTAGGGAGGAGCATGTCACCTGCTGCTCCTTGACAGTGGTCTTAGCCATGTGGTTTGTTTGGTCAACGGCATGTGAGTGAAATGACTTGTATTAAGTCAAAATACAAGTGTTAATTTCCACTGTGTGCTTCTCCAACTCCCTTTTTTCCTTCTGCTGTGAGAATAGCACATCTCAGATACTGAAGAAGATATACATAGCGGAAGAACTGCCATCAACCCATGGCTGATGAGCAATGGAAATGGGAAATAATCCTTTGTTGTTTAAAGTCACTGTGACGGGGGTCATTACTGTAGCTTACCCAGTAAAAGCTGTTTGTCAAAGGAGCATGCACTCAGAGAGGGACCAAGAGGAAGATGGAGAAAGCACCCTCCCAAAAGGGGACATGGTCATGCTGCAGTCCTCTCCACCTTCATCCCATTAGGATTTAGGGCATGTAAGCACACACAGCCAGCATGTCCTTCAAGCCACTGGACTGGAGTTGACCATGTGGGTTCCAGCTTCCTTAATCATTAGGCCACAAGGTTGGCCAACAATCACATTGACTGCAATTATCAGGCAGATCTGGCTCAGATAGCCCTCTTATAATAGCCCCAAAGGAGTTCTTTTCAAGTGCTTTTATAAACAGCAAAAAATATTTAGTTAGAATAAGTCAACAGGCATAAACGACATCGATTTTACTTAACAGTTAAATATAGTCAAGCTGTTAAGTTCTTTAGGTTATATGCAAAAAGGTAACTTTCAACAAGTTCTAGTAATGGATGGGAACCAGCAGTTAGTGTAATGGCTGTGTCGCTGGACTCCCATGTAGTCGACCGCGGTTTGCGTCCCGGACCCGGTGGCTTAAAACTCACGCTGAGTGCGTGTGCATGTGTGCCCAAGCTCCTGAGAGGAGAATGGAGGAGAAGGGATTGCGGCGTGACCATCCCCCCTAGGGAGTGATTTCTCGCTTTCTGTCTCTCTCTGTCTGTCTGGCGAGCGCAAGCGCCCTATAGCGAAAACCTCTAAAACAAAACAAAACAAAACAAAACAAAACAAGTTCATGGTGATTATTATAAATATATATTTGGCAAAAAGAGAAACAGAATATCAAAGAAACTTAAGCCAACTGATATCTTCAGAATCTGGAACATGCCCAAGGCAGCCACGGGGACAGTACTTTATCGTCACCTGAGTGCCCTGAATTATTAACATGACTCTGATACTCTTGATCTCTGCTTCTCTCAATGTCTTTTTGTTTTTCTTTCTGTTTCCGGTTGGCTTTCTTCCAGTCTATTCTGTACCATTTCACATCCTCAAAGCTTCTGCTATACCTATCATTTCTGAGTTTTCATGTCTTCAGCTTGCCCATAACTTTGGTTTGCTCTGGGCTTCTCCTGCCCCCTCCCACCTTCTAGTGCATCTTGTAAACTTCGGCTCCCCAAATAGGTTGCCTTATGTATACTTTCCCATAACAAACTCCTGAGACTATGATTTTATTTGACCCAGCTCATAGGTTGAATAGTTTCCCCCCAAAATCTGTCTACCTGAAACATTGGAATGTAACCTTATTTAAAATAAAGGACTTAATTAAGGATTTAATTAAGGTAAGGATCTCAAATGAAATCATCCTGGAATAAGGTAGACCCCAACTCCAGTAATGAATGTTCTTTTAAAGAGACAGAGAAGACCTAGAGACACAGGAAAGAAAAGGCCATGTGAAAAAGAAGGCAGAGACTGAAGTGAGCCAGAGCCAAGAAATGTCGAAGATTGCCAGCAGCCACCACAAACTAGGAGACAGGCAGAGAATGGATCTGCCCAGAAGCTCCCAGAAGAAACCAACCCTGCCAACACTTTGATTTCAGACTTTTGGCTTCCAGAACCATGCGAGAATAGGTTTCTGTTGTTTTAAATCACCCAGTTTGTAGTAATTTGTTATGCTAACTGTTAAAAAAGACTGTATTAGTCAGAGTTCTCCAAAGAAATAGAATAAATATAAAAGGTGTGTTTATTATTATTATTACTACTTTTATTATTAGGAATTGACTTGTGATTATGGAGGTCAGCAAAACCAAATCCTCAGTGCAATCTGGCGAACCAGAGACCAAAGAGAGCTATTGGTGCAAGTCAAGTCCAAGGCAGTAGTGTTCTTTTTTTTTTTTTTTTTTTTTTTTTGAGCGGTTTTTATT
>NW_006159806.1:611268-629320 GCF_000334495.1 Tupaia belangeri chinensis | reverse complement strand
CACCGGGTCCGGGACTTGAACCATGGTCGACTACATGGGAGTCCAGCGACATAGCCATTATGCTAACTGCTGATCCCCCAAAGCAATCTTCTAAAGAATCACTTACTTAAGGAAGTGGCACCCTTTCTATTCTATTTAGGCCTCAACTGTTTGAATGAGGCCCACCCATATTATGGAGGGCAATTTGTTTTACTCAGTCTGCTGATTGGAAAGATGATCCATCTCAAAATAGCTTCACAGAAACACCCAGAATACTGTTTCACCACATATATGGGCACCCTGTGGTCCAGTTAAGTACACACACACACACACACACACACACACACCAGTCATTACAGAAATTAGTAGACTAGCTTCTCTCTAAGAGCTAGTGTTAATGTCCATAGGGCATTGGTTAGGGAATAAATTGGCCACGCCTTGTTGTGAGGCTTAGGGTTGGCTTATCAGGAGGGCTGTGGACAGGAGGATTTCCTTTGAATAGATGCTGGATACAGCAGACCTATAACTGACATGTCTATAGCAATTAAATGCCTGTCTTCCCAGCACACATACTCTTCTTCCCTTACACAGCAGGATGTAGTCATGCCATAATCCCTTCTCTATTTCTCCATCTCCTCACCTAATGTGATTAAGCCAATGGGTTGGACAACTCCAGGTGATGTCACAGGGGCTTTTCAAAATTTACTTGTCATTATCAGAACTCTAGTTTTTTCTCTAATTAATTAATTTTTAAATTTTCCAGACGGTACTTGTACTTGGCAGACAGGGAGGGAGAGAGAGAAGGTGCACCCCAATGGTGTGTGTTGATGCTGTGAACCCTTCTCCTCCATTTCTCTATCATGTTGGGATTTTTGCACATGTACCCAGCATGTTTTTCAAGTTGCCAGGTTGGACTTTGAACCATGGCTGACCATGTGGGATATGGCTCCCTTAACTCATAGGCTAAGAGGCTGGCCCTTTATTTTGTTGAGTTTCTGCTTGGCATTACTTCTGGTTAATCCATGTCATACTGCTAACACTGAATTCTCTGATTTCAGAGGACAAATACTGCTGAAGACCCTTGGATCTTTTTGGGTTGATCGTGTTAGGGGTCCTTTTTATTTCTTGGGTCTGGATATTTGAATGTCTCTCTTGATTTGGAAAGTTTTCTTCCAAGATTTCATGGAATAGATTATCAATGCCCTGATTAGTTTCCTCACCTTCTGGGATACTGATTATCTGGATGTCTGGGTACTTAATGTTGTCTAGTATTTCTCATATAGTATTTTTATTTTGGGGGGTTATTTTCAGTTTTTGGGTTGCTTTTTCTAGATCAGAGGTTTTGCCTTCAACATCTGAGATTCAATTTTCTACATGGACTAATCTGCTTTTAATACTTTCGAGGAAGGTTTTGATATCCTGAATGGCAGCCTTCATCTCTAATAGCTCCATTTGATTCTTTTTTATGTTGTGTATTTCCTCTTTCAGATCATGGAAGAACTTCCACACCTCCTGGAACTCTTCTCTTTTCTCCTGCATCTTCTGGAGCTCATAATCTCTCAGATCTTGCATCTCCTTTAGTTTTATCACTATGAATATTCTGAATTCTCTATCAGACATTTCCATGAGTTCTACTGTACTGTCTGTGGAGGATGAGGGATTTTTTTTTTCCTCTAGGGGAGAGATATTTTCTTGATTTCTCATGTTTTTTGTGTCTCTGCGGTTGTTTTTGGTCATTTTGTGACAAATTCTGTCCTCCACTTGTCTGAATATTTTGGGAGTCTAGAAGATGGAGTTTAGAGCATAGCTTCCCTGAACTTGCCAGGACACACCTCAGCTTTAAAATGGCTCCTTGTCTGAATATTTCAAGAGTCTAACAATCTTAATTTTGATTACATTTTTGGAGCTCCTGGATCAAGCCATCCATGACATGGAACAATCTTGAGTCTTTTCCACTACATGACTAAATAATTTTTCTTTTATGTTAACATGAATTTGAGTTAGGATTTCTGTTACAACAGAATATTAGCTGAGGCAAAACCTCTTGCCTCTTATATTTATACCTACAAAACAAAAACAAAACTTAAAATTAGATTCCAACATAACTACCAAACCGAGAAAGTTGAAATCAGTAATGTTATGGACAATTAAAAAAAAAAATGGGGGGGCACCAGCAGTTAGTGTAATGGCTAAGTCACTGGGTTCCCAATTGGGCGACCCAGTGGTTTAAAACTCAGGCCGGGCGTGTGTGCGTGCGTGCCCAAGATCCCAAGAGGAGAATGAAGGAGAAGGGATTGTGGCGTGGCCATCCCCTCTGGGGGGTGATTTCTTGCTTTCTGTCTCTCTGTCTCTCTCTGTCTGTCTGGCAAGCACACGTGCCCTATCACAAAAAGAACTCTCAATTTTTTTTTTTTTTCCACACAGTGCATGTGCTTACTGGAGAGAGACAGAGAAACACAGAGAGAGAGAAAGTGAGAAAGCATCCTCCTTTCCCCCTCCCAGGGGGGTTGGCCACACCACAATCCCTTCTCTTCTATTCTTCTCTAAGGATTTTCAGCATGCACACATACACATCCACCATGATTTTTAAGCGAACTCTCAATTTTTTTTTTTTTTCCACACAGTGCATGTGCTTACTGGAGAGAGACAGAGAAACACAGAGAGAGAGAAAGTGAGAAAGCATCCTCCTTTCCCCCTCCCAGGGGGGTTGGCCACACCACAATCCCTTCTCTTCTATTCTTCTCTAAGGATTTTCAGCATGCACACATACACATCCACCATGATTTTTAAGCCACCTGGTACAGGACTGGAACTGTGGTTGGCCATATGGGAGTCCAGCTCTTTAACTACCACACCGCCTGCTGGTCTCATGGAAAGTGTTTTACTGAAGCTAAATTTCTTCTCCCACTGTGAATATGCTTGTAACATATATTGGGAGCTGTTTTCAGTTCTCTGTGCCATTATGCCCTACACACTTTAAAAAAAATGTGCTATTGGATTGTTGGGAAAGTTGTGACACATTTTTGCATAGAAAAACAGAAAAATATGTCATGACTTTCCTGACAACCTAATACATAATGAATCATTTCTTCATCATTTTTCTGTTTTAAACTATACTAAAATCTTTATTCACGGAGCTCACTCTGATAACATCCAGCCTTCTATTGGTACAAATATATTCTACATAATGAGTGTCTCTGTGTTCCTCAGTAGCTAAAACGGAAGAACATCACTGTGCTTGCCTTTCAAATTATACTGATATCAAAGTAAAGTCTCACTTGATTAAATTACTTAAGCCAAACTCTTTGATCTGAGAAAATGCACTTCAATTATAAATGGAAAAGAGAAGCTTTGTGTTGTTAATAGGAAAAGAATTCAAGAGTGATGTTTGTGTCAATTTGCCATTGGGACATGCAAAGTCTCATGAATTTAACAGACAAGCCTGTGATTTATTAGACCTTCTTTATTCATTCATGGTCTTGTTTGCGCCCTTTCCACTGACTCCCACCTGTGTCTCACAATTCTCTACATTGGTGTGGTTTGGTACTTCTACTAGGGATTTTTAAACTAATCACACAACTTGATAGATTCACTTTGTCTGCAATTGCATAAAGTTTGCATACTATTTGTTATAGTGCTATAATTAGGACCTGCCTTTGGGAACAAATGTGTACTATTTAATTAGGAATGGTGTATTAGTCATCTATCAATCCCCCAAATCTTGCTTATATATCCCCCAAACAATCATGCTTATGAACCATCTATTTGTTCTCTTACAGGTCTACAGGTCAGCTGGGGTAGCTGTTCCAGGCTGCCAGTCATCTTGGCTTGGCTCTTGGTGTTAGGTCAAATGTAGGACTTCTGTGAACCTCTCACTCTGGTGCCCACACTGTAGTGACAGCAGCTAACTGGTCTTCATAGCAATCACGAAAGGTCGTGAGAAGCTGAGCCAAAGACAACAAACACATTTTAGTTTTGTGTGTGTGTCAAGTTCACTGACATTCTATTAACCAGAGCAAGTTACATGGCGCCACATCAGTAGAGCTGGGGAATACACCCCCATCCGCTCCGGTGTACTATAGGCTTACATGGCTGAGCGATGGAGGGGAGACTTGTGGACAATAATCCAATCTAGCACATATGGCTTCACTTTGCATGAACTCTGTCTCTGCTCCTCCAAGCCTCTGATCTCAATTTCTATTGCTAATATGCCCTGTGGGAGTGAGAGGGCTTCCTCTATCTGAGTTTTAAAGGAAGAGAATAGCTTCCAGATAGCTTAATGGTCATAAGTCTAGAAGCTGTTATAGCTGAGTTTCCATTTAATCTTCTGGTTTCTTGTTGATTTATTTTCCTGATAAAATTCACATTTTAAAAAATATTATTAAGCTTTAATTTTATGTTTTAATGCAGTAAAATTGTAAAAGCACACATGTCAATCATTTGATGTATACTTAAATGTACAATGTAACAAAGGATAAAGGGTCTCATTCACATCCAGATATTTATATCTATCATAGTGCTGAGTACATAACTGATGCTCGATCTATATTTTTCAAAGCACATGTTTTTTTATTTACTAATGATTATTACTGATTAATAGATAATAACTTGGACCTCAAGAAGCATTCCCCCTTTTTTAAATATAATGATGTATAGAATAACAATATCTTTTTTTTTTTTTTGGAAAGGTTTTTGCTATAGGGTGCGTGCGCTCGCCAGACTGACAGAGAGAGACAGAGAGACAGAAAGCGAGAAATCACCCCCCAGGGGGGATGGTCACGCCACAATCCCTTCTCCTCCATTTTCCTCTCGGGATCTTGGGCACGCACGCACACGCGCCCGGCGTGAGTTCTAAGCCACCAGGTCTGGGATGCAAACCGCGGTAGACTACGTGGGAGTCCAGCAACATAGCCATTACGCTAACTGCTGGTTCCCAAGAATAACAATATCTTCTGACTTTTTTTCTGTTAAACACATAAAAAATGTGTTTATGGGCTAGCCCCATGGTCCAGTAGTTAAGTTAGCCAGATCCCACATAGCCAATCATGTGATTCAAGTCTCAGCCCCTCCCAGTCTCAGCAGCTTGAAAAACAAGCCAGGCACATGTGTGTGCATGACCAAAAGCCCGACAGGATGGAGAAGTATAAGAGAAGGGATTGTGGTGCTACCACGCCCCATTACAGGGCGCTTTCTCCCTCTCCCTGTCTCTGTCTTGCTCTGGAAAGCACTTGCTCCTTCCGACAATGAAAAAGAAAGGTGTTTATAGTATCATGCATAGAAGAGTGGAAGGTTTTTATTCATTCTTGTAGTATTTGAAAAATTAGGTTTCTGTTTTTCTCAGTTGTTTCACACCCAAGCTTGCTTATTTATTGAGAGAGACAGAAATATCCACCCTAGAGTGTCTGGTCATTCTTCCAGCCTCCCAGACAGTCAAGATGACCAGTGTGCCCGACAGTCTCAGGTAGACCAGCGATCTGAATGCCAGGCTGCCCCATGTGACGTTGGTATCATGCAGTGGCTCTCTATTGCCTGAACCAGTGTGGCTAGGCCATTATTTATTTATTTAGATTTTAATTTTCAGTTTTTTGCTATAGGGTGTGTATGCCTACCAGAGACAGAAAGAGAGGGCAAATGAGGAGTCACCCCCCCAGGGAGGATGGTCATACCTCAAGCCCGTCTCCTCCGGTCTTCTCTCAGGATTTTAGGCACACATATACATGTGCCTGGTGTGATCTTCAAGCCACTGGGTCCAGGACTCAAACTGCTCAGCCAGCCATGAGGGATGCCAGTGCTTTAACCTCTTTACCACCTCCTGGCCCTTTTTCTTTTTTTAAAATAAATGTTATTGTATATACTGATGACAACATAAGGTGTAGGGCACATATAGATAGTAAAACAATTGCTATGTTCTCAGTTTTGCTTTAATAAATGACTTTTTGGACCCACAGATGGCATAGTGATTAAGGTGCTGGACTCCCACATGGCCAGTCACAGTCTGAGCCCCAGACCTGGCAACTTGAGAATTGCACAGAGCGCGTGTGCATACGTGCCCAAAAGTCCAAGAGAAAAGTGGAGGAGAGGGAACTGCAGCATGGCTATCCTCCCTAGGGAGTGATTTCTCACTTTCCCTCTTTCTGTCTTTCTCTGACAAGTTCATGTGCCCTATAGAAAATAAATAAATACCATAAAATCTAAAAATAAATAAGTAAATACCTACATAATGTTTTTTTACATATCCTGAGATGATAAGAATCCTCAGGAGAATATCTACATGGTTAGAAATATGTCCCAGTACAGGCAAAAATTTATGAATTTTTAGGATTGCATATATCAGTCAATAAAATATCATATAACATTACTTTTTAAAAGCCTATCTATTTATCATCCATGGGAGAGAGAAACACAAAGAGAGAGGTACCCCCAACAGGATCCTCATGCCACAGTACTCCCCCGGCTCAGCTAGCTGGGGCATCAACACTCACACATGTACCCAGCGTGTTCAGGAAGGTCCTGGGACCCAGAACCAGGATCCTTCTGAGATAGGTTTAGGTACATTACACTGCATCACTGTCGGGCCCTTAAAGTTACTTTTACATAGCATTTAAGATTTAAATGATATGTGATGTAGATATATAACTTTAGAATGATAATGTATAAGAAAGGTAGTAAAAAGGTTAAGTGCTCCTTGAAATATTATTTCCTTCTTAAGAGGAAATAAATTCCTAGAGTTGACTTTATGAACACTGAACACATCATAAAACAAGAAGAACTTAATTTAAAGACAGTTTGCTTTGTATCATAGGTCGTCTATTTAGAAGAGTGAAACTCAAGGGGTAAAATGGCTTCTTGAACTTTCTTTAGTCATTCTGAAAGTTCAAGCTAGTTCCTTTGCTCTCTTATGGGAAACATGTATTGTAGCTTACATATGCATTGATGTCTCAAATTATAATATTCCCAAATATACTTATGGCACAAAGAAAGGAAGGAAACATGAAGCAGCTACTGCGTGCCTGGGTGAGAAATCCTTGCTAAGATATTTCAGAAAAGAGGAAACCAGATTCAGAAAGTTGAAGTAACAGAAGGTTTGACTTCAAAGTTATGTTTTTTGGCATGAACCAAAACCACGGGAAAGGGTGGTAAAAGTGTTATGAAGGCCACTTGCAAGTTCAATAATTGCAATGTAGTAAAACCAAGTTTTATTTAGCGATAAACAAACAACAACTATGTGCATAGGTTTCGCAATAGACAGATCACAGTGGTCCAAAGTCCTACAGTGGGTATTCCCCAATGCCACAGAAGGATCGGTTCAAATGCTTAACTACCCACTAAGTGACCCCTAGGCTCAGGCTTTACTTGCCATGTTGGCCCCTCCTGGCTGGAATCTCTCCTGTGGCTCTTCCCGCAGTCTCTGCAGCACTGGCCTTACTCCTGGCCTCTAAATCCACTTCCTCTTCTGCTGATGTCTTGTTCTTCATGCTTCTAGAGCCACTTTCCTAGTCTGGTGAGTTCTCAGACATTATTCTTTCACATTTCTTAATTCGTATGAAGGCTTCTAGATTTCTTTTAAACCAGCGGGTGTTACCACTTTCATAAAAAAACATTTTACAAATAAGAGGGCCCTCTTTTCGATAACCAATAATAAATATTTAGCAAGTGCTTGTTTTCACAATCTGCCTCTTATCTACCTATCCTGTCCTTAAAGTAGCAACTGCACAGGGACTGCTCAGCCTACAAATTGTGTCTATAATTTCTTGTTTGCAGAATAAGCAGGGCATTTAGCACACACAAAAATTATCATCAACCTAAGGAGAAGCTATTCCCCCAAAAATAATGAGAGCAGCTGAGGATGAGAATGTTGGAGAGTAACATTTCTAGGAGGGCCCTTTCTAGGAGGGGAGAATGAACTGGATGTGAGTCAGCCGAGAGCAGAGTGAGCCTTGAAAGCAAGTGTTGACCACAAGTCTTTCCCTCACATCATTCTCTGGCCAGCATTAAAGGACACATCAAAGATGTGAGAGGACTGTGAAGGGTCTGCCATTCTGGTGAAAAAAAGACATCAACATACACTTCCTTGGTGCTGAGTCGACTCCCCTCTTCCCTGCAGAACTTGAAGAGGGTTTGTTTTCTTCTTGGAGTGTGACTTCACTCTTAGAGCCTTAAGCTTATGAGAGAAGGTGCCCTGGCATTGCTCTGGGACTTGTGGTTTCTACCTTGTCTAGAGCAACTCACAGACCAGGAAATAAGTATTAGGCAGAAACTCTGCTCATAGGAATAATAAATGTGTATTTACCTGGAAAGGGAAAGGGCCCTCCTTGTGTTGTATCTCCCTAGAGACCCTCATCTGAGGAATATGTCATGTCATATAACAATGACAAATGGCTCAGGGCTGAGGTTTTGGAGTCAACTACCTGTTATGTATTCATGAGATGGTTGTCCTACGTATAGCAGTGAGAGGTGAGAGAGCCCCGGAGGTCTTTGAAAGAGCTAATAGCAGAATTTGGGAAAATATCAGATCATTGTCCCATTGAACTAGGATAAGTTGGCAGCAGAGGGTGTTCAGGATGCCTGGGACCAGAGGCATTCTGTGCTTCTAGAGGTATTCACCTGCACAATTACCTGGTGAGGTGGTGGCTCCTCACCGAACTAGGCAAGTTAACTTGTCACATTCATGAAACAGTTAAGTGACTAATAAAACACTCGTTGGGATGTGAAATAAATTCATGGGTTATGTTCATTTTTACTTGATGCAACTGAAGAATTAACTACGGAGTCAAAGGAATAATTCCAGACTATTCCACTGCTCTTATTTACCGCCTCCACTAAGTTTTAATATGGATGGGCATGTTGATGAATTAATGTTACCCTTCTCGAGTTATGTATTTGCAGTTACAACTGGCAGTAGGGTATATTTTAATCTAATTATTGGACTTTATTTGCAGCTGTGTAAACTTGCTGCAAATAAAATCTTACTCCAGAGTGCCTAAGTAAAAACTACACAGCAGCTCTAGCACAAATGTAGTGATGGTGAGAATTAGTTGTCTTATTTTAAAAAAATTATTATTTAGATTTTTTTGCCATAGGAAGTGTGTGTGCATCCGAGAGAGGGGGGAAGTAACAAATCACCCGCAGGGGAGATGACCACACTGCAATCCGTTCTCCTTCATTCCCCTTTTGGGATTATGGACATGCACATGCACCCAATGTGTTTTTCAGACTACTGGGTCCAGGACTCAAACTAGGAGTTGGCTAAGTGGGATCCAGTGTCTTAACTACCTTGCAACCTGCTTTCCCCCTGTTAGGTCTCCCCCCACACCTTTATTTTCTTTCTGAAGTAGCCTCGGAGTGACCCCTGTGCCTCAAAGTGTATATGTAATGGCCAACTACTGACTTAATCCAGAAGGATGAGATTAGTAAAGTACACATCCCATGGATGGACCCTGAACCCTCTCATGGCAGGTAAACCTTGCCTATAGCTCCCAAGTCTCTTTCCTTTTGTGAAAACTGACCTAATCCAGATAGCATGACTTTTCTCTCTAGTTTAAGATCTAGTTAAGTCCAAATTAGAAACAACCAGGAGTTGACTCCAAAATTTATATCAGGGATTGGGGATGGTGTGAGGAAGGAAGTGGTAGAGTTTGAACAGTTCCTGTGTTTGGTTCTAAGAGGTGGTAGCCCATTATTTTCTAAGTTTATCTATTCTACCCTAGCCCCAGAGTGAAAAGCCTCTTGTGAGATGATATTTAACACGGTAGTGAAGTTTATTTTTTAGAGAAATGTTTGTTATAGGGCATGTGCGCTCACCGGAGAGACAGAGAGACAGAGAGAGAGAGAGACAAAGTGAGACATCACTCCCTGCAGGGGGTTGACCTCACTGCAATTCCTTTGCCTCTGTTCTCCTCTCAGGATTTTGAGTATGTACACATATATGCCCAGTGTGAGTTTTAAGCACCAGGCCCAGGATTTGAAACGTAGTTGACTATACTGGTCCCGAAGAATGTTTTTAAGTTCTTTAGGAAAAGACGCCTAAAAAGACTACCTACATGGTAGGCTTTTCATCAATTTTTTCTTGAAATTATATATTTTGCTCTCTCTCCATGAACATGAACATTTTTAAAATGTTAAATTTATCATTACAGTTGATTCTGATAATAAGCATAGGAAAGAAAAAAAATTACATTGTTCATCATGTAAATCAAGTTTCTCAGGCATTCCTCACACAATTTGATAAAACCTTCTTTTTTAGGTATATTATAGTCTCTGGAAAAATAAACCACGAATATCAGATAGCTCACTATTTTCCCTGGTGGATTACTTTCATTAGTTGTAGAAGTGTCAACCTGTAAGCAACTAAAAATCTGAGAGAGAGAGAGACTTAAATAAGTGAAGGGATTTATTTGTCTCACCTAGCGGGCTATCTGGGTATAAGATGGTGGCTCAACTGTGTCTTCATGTTGTTTTCGTTTTTTATAGTTGAATGACAGCTTTGCTTCAAACATCATGTTAGTGTTCCAAGCCAGAAGAAGGCAGATGAAGGAAATACAAAGTATAAAGGAAGTTGCCAACCCAGTCTTTAAGAAAGCTTAGCTAGAAGGCTCTAGCAGACTGCTATTTATACTTTATTGGCCAGTACTGGGTCACGTGGTTCTCCTGGCTCCCTCCCACAGGGTCTAGGAAAGCACAAATCTCATTTTCCCACCTACACATTAGTGGAGGACACTAGGTAAGGTGGTGAAATGGTTCATGATGGACCCAACTTGTATCTACCACCAGTGATGTGGGATTTTTCCCCTGATGATCCCTTGTCATGTGGAAGTACTTTAAGCAAACAAAAAGTTTTCAGTTCAGAAGTTCGAGTTTAAGAATGCAATGTCCTCACCACTTATTTCCTCTTTTAAATGATAGATTTGGGCTGTCTTGTCTCTAAATAGCTGCTTATTGTAGCTTGTGTTTTGAGAGGAGCATTATCTAAGATCAAATGACAAAACGAAGGGAAACATCTTGTGACCTCTTTGGTTTTAGTCATTTGGGATGTATTTCTTGCCAGGACAGACAGTTCAGTATTTTGAAACATTCTGGTGTTTATTTGTTCAAGACCAAGACAGAACCATCATGAATAATGAATACATGAAAAAGAGCCAAATGATGTGATGTGCATTTTTAAAACTCACTTGAGTCTATTGAGTTAAGATATTTCCAATGAAAATGCTATGTTTTATTTTTCTTGTGAGGCAATTTTTTTTTACTATGCATGAGTAAAATTTCATACTGTAGTTCCTAATGAATCTCGGTTAAAGATAGCCAAACATTGGGGAAGTCCCATAGTCTAGCACTTAAGCGCTGTGCATAGGGACAGATCCTACATGGTGGACTGCAGTCCAAATGCTGGCCCCAGCAGCTGAAGAAACTTGCTTGGGCTTGAAACTCACACTTTTGCATGCATGTCCAAGATCCTGGAAGGAGAATATAGGAGAAAGGATTGCAGTGTGGCCATTCCTCCAGGGGCTGATTTCTCACTTTCTCTCTCTTTCTTTCTCTGTCTCCAGTGAGCACACATACCTTATAGCAAAAATCTCTCATAAATAAATAAAATTAGTTAAGGACCAGCAGGTGGCATGGTGGTTAAGGTACTGGACTCCCACATCTGATCACATTTCAAGTCCTAGACCTGGTGTCTTGCTTTCTCTCTCCCTATCCTTCCCAGAAGTGTGTGCCCATGTCCTACAGAAAAATTTTAAAAATAATAATTATTATACATAAAATTAAATAAATAATTCTTTTTAAAAATAAAATAAATTAGGGAACAGCAGATGGCATAATGGTTATATTGCTAGACTCCCACATAGTCCACTGCAGTTTGAATCCTGAACCCAGTGGCTTAAAACTCACGCTGGGCACATGTGCCTTTGTGTCCAAAATCCTGAGAGGACAGTGGAGGAGAGGGGATTGTAGCACGGCCATCCCTCCTGGGAGGGTGGTTTTTCACTTTCTGCCTCTCTGCCAAGTGCACATGTCCAATAGCAAAAACCTCTCTCTAAAAAGAAAACCAAAGAATTATAAATGAAAATAAATTTAATTTAAAAAAAAACCCTCTAGGAACTAGGTACAGTTTTATCCCCATGTTTGGATATGAACATAATTACAGTTAAAAAACTTGCTCAAAGTCTACATGGTAAGTATGAACTCAGAAAGTCTTAAGATCTTCAACACTCTTAGGACCTGACCAGGTGACTTCACTGATACAGCAGGTCAAGCAGATGGATTAAACTGTTTGCTAATACTTTCCTGTTCTCATATCTTGATCCAAGATTCTGACTTCTAGGAAAGGCTGATGACTAAGTCGTCCTCTAGTGGCCTAGATCTGAGGGCTTGGTTTTTGTTTTTCCTGAAGGCTGGCATGTCATGTCCTAGATTCTGTGAGCTCCGGCATGGCATTCAATATATACATATATTCTTTGCCTTAATTTCCACAGTGTTTCTGACACATCCAACAAAGAACTCTCATACAACAACTCTTTTAACCTAACTTGAAACTAAACATTCTTTCTGTGGAATGAGTTAATTACAAGGAACCTATAGATGAACTTCCTGAAAATAATCCATTAGAAAGTCAGATATTCTGACCATAAATATAAAACATTGTCCGTTGCCCTACAGTTTAGCTGTTAAGCTGCATACATAGGGAGTCAGATTGCATATGGCCAATTGCAGTTCAAATCCTGGCCCTGACAGCTTGAAAAACACATGGAGTGCATGTGCATGCATGCCCAAGACCCTGACAGGGTAAGAGGTAGAGGGAAAAGGATTGCAGCATGACCATGTCCTATTTGGGGTGCTTTTTCTCTCTCTCCTAAGTATGCAAGTCTTACGGCAATAGAAAAGGAAAAAAAAATGCAAAAAGCATTGTATGTTCCTTATCCTAGCCTAATTGACTATTTTAAAAAAGTCTTTGAGTACTTGAATGAATAAATAAAATTAAATAAATAATTTTTTTAAAAAAGGGACCAGCAGGTGATGTGGTGGTTTAGGTGCTGGACACTCCCACGTGGCCTACTGTGGTTCAAGTCCTAGACCTGGTGGCTTGCCTTCTCACTTTCTCTCTCTCTCTCTGCATGTGTGTCTCTCTCTGGTAAAATTAAAGTAAAAATGAGTGAATAAATAAAATTAAATAAATAATTTAAAAAGTCTTTGAGTATTATCTAATCACTTTATTACTAGAAGTGATTTACTTAGGTCCCTAATATATTGCCCCTATAACTGTGTATGTCTAGTAATTGCCATTTGGCAGGGATCTTACCTATTTTACATAATAGCTAGTATACTGTTTACATTCAGTGAAAATTATTCAGTCTCTCCTCTTAGTTAAACAAGTTTTTTCATGTGCAAAAAATTTGAACAAAACAGATAAAGTGAAAGACTCTTTTCCACTACTCTCTAGTCCCTGTCCTCTCCAGAGGTAAGCTTGTGGTTCTTTCTTGTACATTGACCTACACCTGCATATCAACGTATAAAAATAGAGAGGGTTTTTTTATGTGTTTCATCTTTTACTTAAATATGATTTGCTTGTTTCACATAGCATGTGTCTTGGAGCTCTTCCTATGTCAAAACAAAGACATCCATCTTATCCTTTTTAACTGCTGCCAGGTATTACAAGATACAGATCTACGACGGATTATTTAACTACTCCTCTTTCGACTGACAATTCAGATGTTTGTAATTGTATATTATTACAAGGAAGCTGTAACAAATGTTCTTATACATTTCTCTTTATGCATATATGCCAGTATTTCTCTAGTGTAGATACCTAGCAGTCAATTTCTTGAGTCGAAATGTGTATTCTAAAAAATCTGATAGCCGCTCAATAAAGGTTAAACTCATAGCCAAGTATGTGGTCAAGTTATGCCACTATGCTACTGGTTCCTTTTGATCACACCAGATCCTCTGTTTAACATTTACTTTTTTTTAAAAAACAGGTGTTTTTTTTTTTGTTTTTTTTTTTTTTTTTTGCTAAAGGGCATGTGCCCTCACCAGAGAGACAGAGAGAGATAAAACGAGAAGTCTCCCCCCAGGGAGATGGCCACACAGCAATCCCCTCTCCTCCAGATTTTTGGACATGCAAGCACACGTGCCCAGTATAATTTCTCAAGCTGCCAGTTCTGGGACTCAAACTGCACAGTTAGCAATGTGGGATCCTGCACCTTAACATTTATGCCACCTTCTGGCCCCTAGTATTATTTTCCCTAAAAGTTTATTTATTCTCTGAGAGAAAAGAAAAACACCTTCAATAGGTTGTTCAGCCCTACAGCCAGCGGGAACATGGTTATGCCTGGCATGCCGCGGTGGGCCAGAACATGAACCTGACCATCATCTTGGGCATTAGGCGGTATGGTTCTTTCTTTTAAAATTTTGGCAGAGAGCATGTGCACTTCCTGGAGAGAGAGAAAGGGAGAAAGCACCCCCTCAAGGGTCAAGGTCACACCACAGTCCCTTCTCCATCTCTCCCTCCCTTTTGGATTTTGGACATGTGCACACACACACCTAGTGTTTCTCGAGTTGCCAGGTCCTAGACTCAAACTGTGCAGTCGCCCATGTAGGACCATACTGCCTTAACCACCACACTCTTCTTTTGCAAGCATATACGCCCTCTAGCAAATTAAAAATAAGTAAAATAAAATTTAAAAATAAAATAAAATAGGGTGATTTATTTGCTTTAGGGCCTACCATGGGCCAGCCTCAGTTCTGGGTCAAAGGGCTGCCCGGTTAACAGGGAGCATCGACTCCCTGCCCTGCTGTTGTCTATAATCCAGTTGTCTAAATCTTGTATTCAGTGCATTCAGCTGCCAGGTACCATTGTATCTAATTGTGTCTAGAGTGTCCCAAGATAACATGTTTCTTTGAAGTTCTGGAAAAACCTTAATTTATGAAAAATCATTTTTAAATTTCCCCCATTCTCTTCTTGTAATTTGGAATTACTGAACTGTCTTTTCAGAATTCATTTAAATATCTTCGGAATTCCTAGGGTTAAAAGTTCTGATAAAAAGAACATCAGAGGGACCAGCAGTTGGTGTAATGGCTATGTCGCTGGACTCCCACATAGTCAACCGCGGTTCGAGTCCTGGATCCGGAGGCTTAAACTCATGTTGGGCGGGTGTACGTGCGTGCCCAAGATCCCGAGAGGAGAATGGAGGAGAAGGGATTGCGGCATGACCATCCCCCCTGGGGGGTGATTTCTCGCTTTCTGTCTCTCTGTCTCTCTCTGTCTGTCTGGCGAGCTCATCCGCCCTATAGCAAAAAACCTCTCCAAAAAAAGAACATCAGCAAAACAGAGAAGAATGTCTAGTGTTCACAACTTCCTGACAGGCTGAAGGTTGAAGTCCAGTTAGTTCTCTTGAGTTTTCTGCTGACAGCTCTAGGTCTCTGTGGACCTGTTTAGCAGAGCAGCTAGCTAGTGGTGTATTAACTTGACTTTGTGTCAGAAATTTAGTTTAAAGGGCTATGTTGCTATGTAGCTCTCATAGAGATAGTGATTGCTTTGCCAATTAGATTACCCAGTATTCATTAACCCAGGATTAACTATTATTTAATCAACAAAATTCATCAGAAACTATATACTAAGCAACACTTGTATCCATTTGCCCATGGTACCTATCAGAAGCATGCATGTGTGTATTTTGTCTTACATTTGCCTAGCTAGCAAATATCATTCTTATAACATTTTGTGAAAATCTGAAAAAAATCAAAACTAAGCATATTATAAAACTCTTTGAAAGATGTTTCATTAAAAATGGAGATTTTATTGTGAAAGTCCATGTCATTGCTGGATGTTGGATGTCTGTGAGTTAGGGTGCTGAGTAAGAGAAGCCTTGACCTCAGATATGGAGTCCAGGCAGGAAATGCAGGATGAAATAGAATTGGCTTGGTCAAAGGGAAGTTGGGGTAAAATATACGGAACGTTGTGCCGCAGTTCAAATGCAAGGGCTATTCCGTGGAGTGGTGTTTCACTAGATGTGCTCAGTGGAAGCTAGGCAACCTGGAATGGCATAGGATGTGCTGCGCTGAGGAGATGTGACCTCTAACATCCTTCCCCACGTTACGATCCTTTCATTTTACTGGCTACGTGTGATAGAAATCAGGTTAGAAATAACACACACCATCAGGGAAAAGATTGCACAAACTGTGACTTCTGTGCATTTTAGAATATATAAAGTTACAGGTTTACAGGCTAAGTCATTAATGGCAAGCTTTCCATAAAATACATATACATCTATATGTATATATATTTTAATGTCAGAGTGCATGTGTCTGAGAGAGAGAGAGAGACAGAGAGAGAGAGAACCTCCCAATGGGCCCTGGACATGCTGTACTCCCCTTCCTTCCATCCCCGCTTCCTGCTAGGATCCTGGGCATGCATGCACACGTGCTGGCATGGTTTTCAAGCTGCTGAGGCTGGGATTCCAACTGCAGTTGGACGTGTGGAATCTGGCTCCCTCAGCACAATGGTTAAGTGCTATGCTGTGGAGCTGGCCCAACATGAAATAACTCCTGCAAAAAACAGCAAACTTGCAAGTTTATGTTGATTACCGGAGTATAAAATATGTTTATGAAGCATTATGTGTAGAGAATATGAAATATTAATAAAATTAATGACTGGGTGGATTCTCTGATTTTAAGTAACTTCTTTTAGAGGGTTAGAAATGTCTGGGACCAGCAGTTAGCGTAATGGCTATGTCGCTGGACTCCCATGTAGTCGATCGTGGTTCACGTCCCGGACCCGGTGGCTTAAAACTCACATTGGGCGCGTGTGCGTGCGTGCCCAAGATCCCGAGAGGAGAATGGAGGAGAAGGGATTGTGGCATGACCATCCCCCCTGGGAGGTGATTTCTCACTTTCTGTCTGGCGAGTGCACATGCCCTATAGCAAAAACCTCTAAAGAAAAAAAAAATAAAAAAGAAAGGGTTAGAAATGTGTGGTCAATGTGACACCAATCTGAACATTTCTCCTTGATAGGAAAAAGATTGAAAGACTTTCAAAAGAAATTATTTTCTCAATATTTATGTAGCATCTATGCACCAAGTAAAATCTTATCATAGATTGCAAGAGATTCTGTTTCAAGCTTTGAGAAACATTATCATAACTTTCCCATGTTCAGGCTCTAGAGTCTGACAGGCTGAGTTTCAATCCATGGTCTCTCCTTCATGTATTATATTAACTATTCACTGTCATCCCACCCCTAAATCTGTTTCCTTACATGTAAAATGGCAGTAATAACGAACCACCTTCACAGGCCCATGGATAGCTATTACATGAGATTAAAGCATGCCCATGGCATAAGGCCTGAGACATGGTATGTGTGGTGAGAATGTTGGCCATTTTTAAATCAAGAATCACGGTCATAACTCAGACATCAGGTTGCTTTCTGGTATTGCCAGCTTTCTACTCTCCTTCCCTCTCTTCAAGCTTGAGACCCTTGACTGAATCTCTTCACTCTCAAGTTGCAGAAATACTTCACTAAACTTTATCACCCCTGTGGGATCTGGACTACAATTCAAGTATAAGAGACTTTGTGGAAAGAGCATGAGGTTGATTCAGGGAGTATTGTAGCAAGGTAATCCAGGGAACATGTATTTCGTTGGTACTGGCCAACATGCATGTAGTTGGTACATGACATAACTTTACCAACAGATATTCAGGGCTGAGCACCCTCTCAGGGTGGAAGTCCGTGACAGTCTCTGGGAGTACTTTGCTAGGTGGCCATGGTGAGCTCTAGGCAGGAGGCCAGCAACACACACTAAGGGAAAGCTGAGGCCTGTAGATCTTGCAAACCAGAGCCACTTTCCAGTGGGAAGGCACAAACTACAAGGAATAAAATGATAGCTTGCTCCAAACTGTACTCTCCTTTGGGCTGATTGTTGGTTCTTCAGTATAATTTGAGGTGTTCCATGGACCACAAAAATCTAGGTGGTTTTAGGTACCAAATTGCCTTGTGAATTACCTTTAGTCTCTATACCTTCCTAGTAGCTGAGATTAGCAAGCATGGTTGGGATGGTAATTGCTAGATTTAGACTACAGAAAGAGT
>NW_006159806.1:601964-611237 GCF_000334495.1 Tupaia belangeri chinensis | reverse complement strand
TAATGAAAGATTCTTGTGCTTTATGAATATTCTGACTTGACAAAACTTTAGTCTCCTTGCCAAGAAGTTGTAATGGACATATAATTTTAAACATAGATTGGTTATTTTTTTTTTTTAATATAGACATTGTTTGGGAGTATTAGCTCTACTTTTTGGAGGCACAGATATTTAAAAATCAGGTCATGTCTATGAAGTCTTAGTTGTATATTGAATTATTGCCAACTTTCCCTAATTTATAAGGTGATGTGAATGATAGCTAAATTATTAATAGAAATGAAAAACTAACTATTGAAACTACAGTGGGAGTTACTTGAATATTTAAAAAGCCTTTCCTCCAGATTATATTTCCATATTACTTTAATAATGGCCTTATATTAATGACACAAATAGACATATTTTTTTCCTTCAGTCTTAGCATTTAAAACAATATTTTACAGAAGAAAACTGGTTTGCTATAGTTATAGTCTTACTTTGGAGAAAAATAAACCACTGAATTGCTTTCACTAAGATAAGGCATAGATCTAGGTTTAATGCAACCTGAAGCTTATGCGATAGAAGAGTCTATCCTGTTCTCTCTCTCAGAGACCCATTTGCCTCTGATGTTTTTTCTTTTTTTTTTTCAAAAAGAATTATTTTATTTAACTTTATTTATTTACTTACTTATTTATTTTTGAATTTGACCAGACAGGGACAGAGTGAGAGAAAGAGGGAAAGAAAGCCTCCAGGTCCGGGACATGAACAACAGTCAGCCACATGGGAGTCCAGTGCCCTTAACTACCACGCCACCTGACAGCCCCTTCTTTGTGAGCCCCTTTGTTGATTGGCTCATGCCTGCCCACACTGAGAGCAAATCTCCCCACCTAGTCTACTCAGACTGACATCATGTTTCCCGGAAATACCCCTCAGACAACCCAGAATAACTTTATCAGGTTTCCAGGTATCCTTTAGTTCCGTCAGGTTGACACCCAGAACTAACCGTCATACATGCCTTGCTTAGAGTCCCATGGCCAAATAGAAATGGACAATTTAGATCATCCCCACAGGTCAGAAATACAAGCAATCTATGTGGTAATTCTAAAAGAAACTTTCTTCCAGAGTTTTGTAATAAAAAAAGAACTTTTTTTTTCTTTCAAGGATTATTTATTTTTATTTATCATCATTGTTTTTAAAATTTCCTACAGGGTATGTGTGTTCACCAGAGAGAGAGAGAGAGAGAGAGAGAGAGAGGGAGAGAGAGAGGGAGAGAGAGAGACAGACAGACAGACAAAGCAAGAAAGCAAGCTACCAGGTCCAGGACTCAAACTATGGCCATGTGGGAATACAGTCTTACCACCACGCTACTTACTGCCCCCCCCCAAAAGAATTTTCTCAATTTCCATTTTGATCATTGATCTTTGAATTTTTTCCATTCTTTGGTATACATTTTTCTTTCTTTTTTTTAAGCCTTGGTGTCATCCTTGACTTATCTTTTTCTTTTTTCTTATATATTTATTTATTCTTTAGAGACAGAGAGAGCCATTGAGAGGGAGAATGAGAAATGCCAGGTGTGTGTGTGTGTGTGTGTGTGTGTATGCCCAAAATCTCAGGAGGAGACTAAAGGAGAAGGGGTTGCAATGTGGTCATCCCCTCAGGGGATTACTTCCCACTTTCTCCCTCTCCGTCTCTCTCTGCATCTCCAGCAGACTCACACATCCTATAGCAAAAACATTGCTCAAAACAAAACATATTTTGGAGCATGAACCATGGAAAAGAAAGGTGTTTATTATTTGGATAAGATGATTTGGCACACCCAGATGGGGCAGTCCAGTCTGGGCAGCGAGGTGATCACCACATTGTCAGGATGAGTTAATAGATGCAGGTGACTCCCTTGATGATGCACGAACAATGTTTGCAGCTGTAGAACATTAAAAAACACAAGAGGGACAACTGGGAATGATGGTAACTGTAATAAAGAATTAATTCACTGATAAAGTTAATGTAAACCTTACCTTTTCCACCAAGAATTTGACCTAGCTCATCAGATAGATACACATGTAAAAAAATCAAATCAAAACAAAATGAAATCCCAAGATTTTTAAAGAGTGGCCATGAAAACTAGAACTAGAACGTTACTAGTGATGGTAGTGGTGGTATTGGATGCAAACAGAACATATATATCCCTTCTAGTTGGGCCAGTCGAGACACTATAAAACAGGGCATTTGTCTCAGAAGTCTGATTTGTTGTGCAAATTAAATTTCAAAGTGAAAGAGAACTAGAGTTAATTGAACTTTTAAAATTAACCCCAAGAGAAAAAAAAATTGTTTCTTCCAAGAAGCAGCACTGTTCCTAACATCAGTTTTAAAAGGAATGTCTCAAGTGGAGCTGTTGTAAATAGTATTTGTTGCAAACAAGATAACGGGTTTATAAGCTGTTTCTTGTATAGTTAGTTGACAAAAGCCAGCTGAGTTTTCAAAAGGTTCCTAGGTGAAAACAGTGCTGCAGTGAGTAATTCATACTGTGGAATGAACCAGGTATGGTTTACTAAACTGTTAAGCAAACCATAAACATGAGAATAGCAAAATAAAAAGGATATGTACTATAATTCTAGTACTTCCAATTCTTCCTCAATAAGGTTGGTAAAACTTAAAAAAAAAAAAAAAAAGTATCTGCCCTAGTTCTGATTCAAATTTTCTTTTCTCTTTGTCCCTGTGCCTTGTAGAGAATGTTTAAATTGTTCTGTTTGTGATTTTAAAGATATTTGCTGCATTTTAAAAAATTGCTATTGGGTGCATGTTCTCACCAGGGGGAGAGAGAGAAAGTGAGAAAGCACTCCCTAGGGGTATGACCACACCACAATCCCTTCTCCTACGTTCTCCTCTTGAGAGTTTTTTGGGCACTCATCCATGTGCGTCGCTGTGTTTTTTCAAACCACTGGGTCAGGACATGAACTGTGAAGTCAGCCATGTTGGATCCAGCTGCTTCAATCAACATACCACCAGCTGGTCCACATTTTATCTTCTTTAGATCTTTTCTTTCTTTGAATCAGAGGCATTTAGTTTCTTTATGAGATGGTTACTTGTTACTTTTGAGATGGTTAGAGAAGAATGGTAACATGATTTCAGTATTTAGTTTCTTTTTGAGATGGTACTTGTTACTTTTGAGATGGTTAGAGAAGAATGGTAACATGGTTTCAGCATTTAGTTTCTTTTTGAGATGGGTACTTGTTACTTTTGAGATGGTTAGAGAAGAATGGTAACACAATTTCAGTAAGGTATTTAATAATTCCCGAGATTCTTACAGATAAGATAGAAGAGTATAATTTGGGTGGCAAACTAGTAGCTAATTAAACAACTATATCCCAAGGATGCTGATGGCTATTATTCTGTTAAAGGACTTTGGCATCTGTGAGGATTAGTTCGGGTACAGGAAATACAGAAGGAAGAGCAAGTTTGGGTGGTAGAATGGATGAGTTCATGTACATGAACTTTCAGGTTGATCTTCTATTATTATCAGTTGGAAATGCTTATTAGGGAAGAGACTGAGGGAAAGGGGAAGAGAAGGAGATGGTGAGGAGAGGTAGAGGGAGATGTCTAGTGACATGACAAACACTTTGTAGATGTTGTAACTCCTGCGACCTCCTCCCGCCAGGACAACCGTGAAATGATTATCCAGTTATGATCTCCATTTGACAGATGAGGAACTGAGATATGAGAAGTAAAGTTCTTTTCCCAAGGCTGCACCGCTGGTAAGAGGTAGAACTGAGATGTGAAATCTACTTGAAGATACAGATTTGGGTTTACCAGTAATTAAGCAATAGCTAAAGCCATGGGCATGGTTGAGTTACTCAAGTTGGCTGTATGAACTGAGGTACTTCAACTCTTATGTATGTTAACTTAGAGTTCCAAGAAAATAAAAGCCACATTTTTGGTGTATGTGCATTTTGTGGGGAGTTTTTAGCTCCAAAAGTTAGGAAAGTGTGATATGGAATGGGAAACAAGAAGACTGAGTGGTAGAAACCTAAGAATAAAATTTCAAGAAAGTGCAAATAGTTGGGCCAGATGGTGGCATGGTAGGAACACAACTTTAACCACAGGTCACAGGTTCATGTCCAGGGACTTCCCTGCATGTGCAGGGCTGTGATCTGGGCTGGATGAGACCAGGAATGGATCTGGGTATGAATACTTTGTTGGAGGTGCCCCTCATCATGGAAGAAAGAAATAAACAGGAAAGAAAGAAGGAGGGAGGGAGAGAAGGAAAGGAGGAAGGAAGGAAGGATGGAAGGAAGGGAGGGAGGGAAGAATATGGGATGCAGCATACATCCAGGGACCAAAGCAGGCAGGCTGATATTGGAGACATCAGCAGAACTATTTCAAAGGATATTTCAAAGGAAGGATGAGTGAGAAACCAGGTTACGATGGATGGTTTGTGGACTCTAAAACGTTGAATGTGACATCTGTTCTAGAAGCTTGACTGAAAGGAGAAGACTAAAGGAGCTGTGTCTGGCTAAAGAATCAGGATAAAAGGAAGGGTTTTCATCTTCTAATTAGAGAGACTTGAATGTATTTAAATGTTGGAGAGCAAATTGAGAAAGAAATGGAAGAATAACAGCCGAAGCCTCTTCCTGAAAGATGCAGGCAGGGATAGTTCAAACCCAAGAACAAGTTGGTAGAACATCTTGGATGGAATTGGGGTTCTGCTTTGAGGTAGAGGAAAGAGGTAACAATGTGTAAGAATATGGTGAAGTTTATAGGCAGAGGAGCTTCCATGAGGAAATAAAGGCCCAGATACCTGATTAGTGTAGGGCCTCACAGGCGATTGGAGCAGTTCTAGGACTAGAACCCACTATTTCTTCCATGACATTCTATTCTGTCCCAGTGAAAATCTCTCCGCTCCCTTGACTCCCAAGACTAAATTATTTTGGATCTTCTCAGACTTGTTTGAGAAGCCATTTATATATTTTGGATCTTCCATCTCTTCCCATTCAAATATACTCTGGGCCTCCTGGTAGTGTGGTATAGTTGAACAGTTAGGAATCTTGGTGCCTGGTCTGGGTTTAAACTGCCTCTGTTATTTTCTAGCTTAGTGATCCTGGTCTGTAATTTTACCGAGTCCCTCAGGTACCTAATCTATAAAGTGGGTACAATAAAACTTAACTTCATATTACTTGGAAGATAAGAGTGATAACATGCACAAAATGCCTTGCATTGCCCTGGCTCATGAGGGATGCTCAGAAGTTCAGCTCCACAGCACAGCAGTTAAGCACTATGTGCTGGGAGCCAGATCCCATATAGCCGACCATGGTTCTGACACTGTGACTGTAAGAGGTTAGCTAGGAGTGCTCTTGGGAGGACCACCGGGATGGGGCATGAGGGAAGCAGGACTGGGCAGCGTGGGCTGGGGTGGCCTTGCAAGTAGCCGTCTTGGACCTTTCCCCCTCCACATAGAGCACATAGCCCTGAGAAAAGGGGGCATGTCTTTGGGTGAGGAAGTGCCCATTAGCTGAGGGAAGGTTCCAGAAAGAGATTTTGCTGGGACCCATTGACCCCAGCTCTCTCAACTGCTAGTCCCACCTTGGAGGGAAAACTGGTGGCACTCCCTTAGGACCCTTCCAAGAGGTTATAGAGGGTTTTCACTATTACTAGTTGTAGTTCCGGGGTGCCTCAACCTCTGTGTTCATTGTCTCTTTATTACATTTTCTTTTTTAAAATGTTTGTTTTATTCCTAACACTTGAATGTATGAGAAACAGAGGAGGAAAGAGAGAAGAACCTTCAACAGGGTCTTGTCACACTGCAGTCCCATTTTCCTGGCCCTCTGGTTTACTAGGATCTTGGGCATGTGCACTCGCGCCCCGTGTGTTTTCAAGCCAACCTGCAGATAGAATCTACAGTCAGTCATGTGGCTTCCAGAACCACAGTCCAGTCAGCTCTGGACCACCAGGTCGAGCCGTTTCATTAAATTCTCTTAACTGAACCATCAAGATGACTTCAGGGCTCTGACTAACATAGATAGTAATAAAAAAGTCACATAAACATATAAGCACAAACTCTCATATGTTTAAGAGATTCAGCATTCTGTAATAGGGAGACCTGACCTTGCCTGAGGTATATCACGCCAAGGAAGTGACACTGGACACAAAAATCTCAAGAGTCCACTTAATGAAGAGGGGAGAGAAAGAGATTCCAAATAAAGAAAACGCCCAGTCTGTACTGCTTGGACCAAGGTCGGGAGGGTGGTTAGCAGTGGAGGCGAGGTGGGGCTACTGGGCACTGGGCTGGAGAGAAAGGCGAGAACCACATCCTCCGGGCTTTGTGGGCCTCAGTAAGAGTCATTCTAGAAGCAGTATTATGGGACATCTTGAAAGTTCCAGACCTGGGGAGGGACACAATCAGAATGCATTTTAGGAAGATCTCTGGCTAATCAGTGACTAGTTTTATTTTTAATTTGGAGGATAACTTCTATTTGCCTGTCAATGTTTATTAAAAGCAGAAGACTGGCCAGCAGGTGGCATGGTGGTTAAGGGGGCTGGATCCCGCCTGGCCAACTGCACGGATAGTCTCAGGCCTGGTGTCCTGGAAGGCATGCTGGGTGCACGCGTGTGTGCCTGAAGTTTCCAAAGGAGAATGGAGAAGAAGGGATTGTGGCATAGCCATCCCCCTGGGGAGAGCTTTCTCTCCCTCCCTTCCTCCCTCCCTCACTTCCTCCCTCCCTCCCTCGCTCCTCTGAATGCATACAGCTATGACAAAAATCAAAAAACACAAAACAAATTAAAACAAGGCAGAAGACTATTTCGTGGGACTATTACAGGTTACTTCTCACCTGTAATGTCTGTTGCATTTATTACACACCATGATAATTTGTTGCTTTTTCTCTCCCTTGGGTAAGATACTATTAAAAAATGTATCAACCATTGGATTACTACAGAAAAATATATCAAAAATAAATTCTGGAAACTATATACTCGTCTGCACTCTTTTTTTTTTTTTGTCTGTACTCTTCATTCAGTTTTTTTGGAGTCTTTATCAAAGCATAAAAACTTTTACAACTTTTATCTTGGAATGATTGAACAGAATTCCTCTTGGTCCTTTTTAGCTACGTTAATGAAAAATGGGGAATAGAGATTGCTGGTGGTGATCTCCCAGACCCACGTGGCTTAGGACCTCAGGGCTCCTTCCTCAGTTGTTTTTTTGTTTGTTTGTTTGTTTGTTTCCTATAGGGCGCGTGCGCTCGCCAGAGAGACAGAAAGCGAGAAATCACCCCCCAGGGGGGATGGTCACGCTGCAATCCCTTCTCCTCCATTCTCCTCTTGGGATCTTGGGCACGCACGCACACGCGCCTGGTGTGAGTTTTAAGGCACCGGTCCAGGACGCGAACCGCAGTCGACTACATGGGAGTCCAGCGACATAGCCATTACACTAACTGCTGGTCCCCTGCCTTCCTCAGTTTTGATGATTGTTGAGCAGAGGTGAATTCTCATGGGATAGAACCCACCGCTTATTTTAGTTAAGTGGCATTAAATTCTTGGGGTACATTGACGTCACGTTTCTGTTCTGTTATACTATTACTTATGTGGGTGTTAAGTGGGACGTTGTGACTGGTGTACCAAGAATGCCAGATAACAGATACTGAAATCAATGACAAAGATGACAACCTGGACATTTCAAAGCAAGTGATGGAGACCCAGTCAATTGTGGTACTGTGTGCACGACAGAGTGACTTGCTTGCTTTATTATTTTTTGAAGTTCTTTTATTTATTTCCATGAACGAGACAGAGAGGCAGCACCCAGGACAGTCCTGCTGCTGTGATCCACTCCCAGCCTCAGCCAGCAGAGTCAGGGGCATGCGTGTGTGGACACTGACGCGTACATCTTAGGTAGGCACGCTGTATTGTATGGAGCTTGAACGTAGGACACATGGTCTACCAAAGTGGGAGTCTCACCAGCACAGGAACTTAGCTCAGGAGGTAACACACTCGCACTCAATACGTGTTTCTTTTTTTTTCTTTTTTGGAGGTTTTTGCTATAGGGCATGCACACTCACCAGAAAGACAGAGACAGACAGAGAGACAGAAAGCGAGCAATCACCCTCCAGAGGGGATGGCCACGCCGCAATCCCTTCTCCTTCTCCTCCATTCTCCTCTCGGGATCTTGGGCACGCACCCACATGCGCCTGGCATGAGTTTAAGCAACCAGGACCGAGACTCGAACCTCCGTAGACTACATGGGAGTCCAGCGACATAGCCATTACGCTTACTACTGGTCCCCCAACACGTGTTTCTTGAGAAAGCAGCTCCCCTTTATCACAATCCTTACCTCTGTACATCGCCTCAGGAATGTTAAAGCATTCTTTTTACTTATTTATTTATTTTTTCATGGATAGTAACTGTTCCTTTGTGCCTTGTACCAACCTTGAGGGTGGTCAGAGTAGGTGACAGGAGACTGTTACTGGTCCATTTTGTTAAAAAGAGTCACTGGATAACAAGGTAAAGACCAAAAAACTGTTTCTTTCTACTAAGCTTTATCGAGTGTGCTCTTATTCAGGCCACTCTGTCTTGAATTGCTCCTGGACCCTAGAAAGAGGGGAACCCTTCAAGGTACCAGCATGGCTCTGGGAGACTGACGCCCGAACTGCCACGTAAAGTACAGCACTGAGGGTCAGTTGAGGGGCAGAAACCAAAGAAGTGAGATTTCTTTTCTGAGCAAACATAGCGGTGAGGCCAGTGAGATTTGAGCTCCGGGGTATTGGACTCAGTCTCCTTAAATACTTCTAAGCAGAAGGTTTGAGTTAACGGGGTGTCTCATGACCATGATCTCAACAGCGTTAGCTTAAACGCCTTCCAGGCCTTGAACTCAGGATTCCAGGTACTAGCTCCCCGCCCCCTCACTGCATTCTTGGGGGAACACACTCAGATTAGGCACATTTCAGCCTGGATCTTTCTAGTTGCAGGGGAGCGAGCCAGGTGAGGGGGTCACTTTGCTAAGAAAAACTCACTTAATGCCCCCTCCCCCTCAAAAAAAAAGGCGGCCCTTAGGGGTTTATCGAACGCACTCCTAGTCGGCAACAGAACCCCTGGCCACGGGACAATTTGCTGATGTCCTCTTTGAGACCCAGCGACGCGGTCCAGAAGTCTTGACCTCCTTCCAGAGGGAACTGGGAGAGACCAGGGGGACCCCGACAGGCCCAGGGCGTTCCCGGCCGGGCGGAGCGCGCCTGACTCAGGCCTCGGCGGGCTGGAGCGCAGGTGAGCAGCCAGAGCGGGATCCCAGCTGCCGTCCCGCCGCCTCCGCCTCCCCGG
>NW_006159806.1:594064-600888 GCF_000334495.1 Tupaia belangeri chinensis | reverse complement strand
GCTTGTGGCGCTCTCCGACTCGCGGGTTCTGGAAAGCCCTTGGCTGTCTCGATGGAGTGGGAGAATTGGACGGGCCGCGTCCCACTGTCCGGTTCTTCTGTTTGTCTGTGTGGGAGGCTGACGGGAGACCCGCGGGCGCTGTAGACAGAGGAGGAGCCAAGTCGTGGGAAAAGGGTCAGAAGAAGGTAGCCTGTTGGAGAAGGCAGGCTAGAACATAGGTACGATGTGTCGTGGTGACAGTTCTTGAAACTTCAGGAAGATGCACTTGTAAGAAAAAATCTGGGGGTCTCCGCGATCTGCCTGTCACCCCTCCGCCCGCCCTGTACCTACCTGTGTTCTTTCCTACACAGAAAAGCTTGCAAATTGGTAGTTCAAGGTTTTGCCTTTTGGAGCTGAAGTTTGTTTCTTCCCCCAAAGTGAACCCGCAGCTCTTTGTGATTCACAGGGCCTGGCCTTGAGCTCCGACTTGGAATCCCATTGCGTCTTTGGCCTCCAACCCTGAAAACCAAGTCTGTGTCCTGACGTCGTGATCTCTTAGAACACCTATTCCATTTCAGCCGCTTCACCGGCTCTGGTGAATGAAGCAACTGGAATTTCCTGCTGGCCCAAAGAGAACTGTTCCGTGTGATGTCTGTGTGTTCTCTCCCTTTTAAGTACGTGCACTCGGTCGTAATCCCGAGTGTAAGGAGTAAATTGGAGGTGGTTGATGGACTGCAGGGTGGCTGGTGTAACACACGCCTACATTTCAGCCGCTCTGGATGAAACACTGTCTTGGAATCGCTTCATATGCAATCGCTAATAGCTTGTTTTCCTTTTTTTTTTTTTCCTTGCTAGAAAAATTTGGCTATATTATAACTGCCTTACAACTTGAAGAATGGGAATGTTTGATAATTTAATTCCAGTGAGGTTGCTTGTTATAATATACCTTTCTCCAAGTTGTGCAGTTAAGTGATAGCTTTAGATTTTTTTCGGTTCTCGTCTCTGTGCTGTGAACACATCCTTATAAAGCTGTGGACAGTTCCCAACTCAGGAGAGTATCTCTCACAAGAAGGAGAAAAAGTGGTGGTGGTGGGGGGATCAAAGCGATCTCGTAAGTCAGTGGGGACTGCAACAGGAGCAGTATATACCTATTTAATCTGAATAATGACCTGGTGCATAAGGATGCACTGTCCCGGTGGAATGTCACCATCAACATAGGGATCATTAGTTCCTTCTGTGCCTTTTCTGTGTAGGGTGTATGTATGTGGGTGAACCGGAATTTCACCCTTGCCAAACATTGACTGCAGATCTGACTGCCAGGTGATCCACTGTGGGAAATAAATACAAGAAAAAAAAATTCCAGAAGGTCCAGAAGTCCTTTTGCTGGTTATGTTTTGCACATCAATGTATCACTTCTCTCATCTTCATATATATGTGTATATATACACGTGTATGTATAAATAGATCCCGACAGGCTCATGTCCGTGGCTAGAAACCCCTCACATTCCCTAGCTTAACTAAGGTTGTCCTAATTACAGTGACTGAAACGATTCTTTTGAAACTTTTCACAGGTTTGTTTGACTCTTAAATGACTTTGATTTCATATTAGAAAACCTGGCTCACCATTTTTTTTTAATGATAGAGAAAGAGGTTTTTATTGGATGTAATTATTACGCCCGAGAGTAGAAATGCACACATACGAAAGCTGGCGTGTAAAGACATTCATTTTGTGATCCCTTTTCTCCTTCATATACTTTATGTGCTAACAGTGAAATGCCTATGCCTTCGTTCAATTTATTATCTTTAAGATTCCTTTTTTGGGAGGGGGCAGCAGGTGGTGATTAAGGTGCTGGACTCCCACATGGCTAACTGCAGTTTGAGTCCTGGATCTGGTGGCTTGAAAATTACCCCAGGTGCATGTGCACGCGTGCCCAGAATCATAGGAGAACAGAGAAGAAGGGATTGCAGCATGGCCATCCCCTTTGGAGGGTGATTTCTCACTTTCCCTTTCTCTGTCTCTCTTCAGTAAGCGCATGCACCCTGTGGCAAAAAAACTAAAAAAAAAAAAAGAAGTATATATGCGTATATTCCATATTGTTTATTTTATATCAAATATATTTTAATATAGTTATAATTTATATATCATATATGTATAATTTATAAAATGAAGACTTTCTATATAATACATATGTACTATATACAGTTTATAATACACATTTCGAATATATTTATCATTTATGTATTATATATAAATATATATTTTAAAAGATAAGTTAAAAACATTTTTTTGGAGGCATGTGTAGGGCAGAGAGAGACTGGCAGAGGGAGAGAGAGAAAGCATCCCCATAGCGGGGCGGGATCACGCTGCAATTCCTTCTACATTTCTCCATTTCCCAGGGGTCGGGCTGGGCACAGATGTGTACATGCCCCAACACCACCCCTCACATTCCCTGCCAGGTCTAGGATTCAAACCATATGGGACCCACCTCCCTTAACCACTGGGCCACAGACTGACCCCAAATTCTTTTAACAAAAAATCCCTGAAACCTTATTTCTGTTTCAGAGCTACTTTTTGAAGTCATTTGGTACCGTTGTAGACAGACCACCAGAATAACAGTAGTGTGAATGCATAGACGTGTAGATTTGGGATTGCCTGCAGAGCTTATCTATTTCCTGAACTCTTATAAGAGGAAATAGTCAAGGAGGGCTGAGGTGATCCACCCCAGGTTGGACTGTGAGTTAATGGCCCATCTGGGCCTTGAGCCCAAACACTCTGACCCACTCTTCTGTGTTCTTACTGCATTTGACACTTTCCTTTGGAGGTATATGGAAATGGGAAACTAAGTTTAGTTATATTTCATGAACAGTTCCAAAGATAACTTTGTGTCCTTGTCAGATAAACCTTTTAATGAGACTCCCAAGCAGCAAGTAACAGAATTGAGCAGCTTACCAAAGCCAGGGGGCAACTGGAGACCGCATTTTTCATTGGCTGATGAATCTCCCCCGTAATAAAGGATGTCTGTGGAACAGTATCTTCAACGTAGAGACGACTGGGCCGGCTGGTGGTGTAGCAGGACTGCGGTGCTCTGATGATGGAGCCGCACGGAAGGTGTTCTGATGATTGGAACCACATAGAAGGTCTTGGGCTCACGTCCTGCGGCCTCCCTGTGCACACATGGGGCACATGCATCCCTGTGATCCAGGCTGGCTGAGACCATGGGTGGACCATGTCATGAAGACCCTGTTGGGTGTGCTCTCTCTCTCTTCTCTGTTTCTCTTTCATGGAAGAAATAAACTTAAAAGTACAAATGATCTTTTCAATACAGGAACCGCGTCTCTGTCCTGTGTGTAAGCCTTGCTGGCCTTACAGGTTCTGAGAATTATGTCATCATTTGTCATTCCTCAAGCTCTCCTGGGTAAAAAGTAATCCAAATAATTTTGTGACCTACGTTGGAAAGAATGCACATTATTATTCTGTACTCACTGACTCCCATTATGCTTTCCCTGACACTTCCCTGATTTTGGGTCGGTGCTTCCACAGTATCTAACACAGGAATGGGCATTCTCTCCAGCACCACATTTATCAGGGAAGCTGAAATTGGCCACTTCTACATCCCTCTGCCAGAAAGCGAGCTCCCCGAGGGCAGGGATGGTTGCCTCTTAGTTTTTCTGCAGTAATTAGAACAGCGTTTGGAATATGATAGCTTGGAATGGAATTTGCACTGAACTAATAATGTAGTTTCTTAGTGCTTATTGTCAGGAAGAATAACTACAAAAACTTGAGAGAGGAAGTACTCCACTGACTGCTAAGTGAGTGAGTAAAACAATTACTTTAAAAACAAGTACAAATGTGGCATAATGGTTATGTCACTGGGCTCCCACGTAGTTGAACAGAGTTTGAGTCCTAGACCTGGCAGCTTCACACTCACGCCGATCATGTGTGCATACATGCCCCAAATTGTGAAACGAGAATGGAGGAGAAAGGATTTCTGCGTGGCCATCCCCCCGAGGTGTGATTTCAATTTCTTGCTTTCTGTCTGTCTCTGTCCCTCTGGCCAGTGCACATGCCCTATAGCAAAAATCTAAGAAAAAAAAAAAAAAGCGAGGGGAAATGTAAACTTTATACCTTTCTTTAATTTTTAAAAATTTCTTTATAACTTACAGTGTAGTTTCAAAGCATGCATGTAGTGTGTGATAAATCAAGGATATTACCATATTAATAATCTTTAGCAAAGAACATTACATTATGTTGTGCACCTTCCATTTTCATTCTACTTGGGTTTTTTGTTTGTTTGTTTGAGAGAGATTTTTGTCATAGGGCACATATGGCTCACCAAAGAGACAGAGAGAGGAAGAAAGTGAGTAATCACTCCCCGGAGAGGATGGCCACTCTGCAATCCCTTTTCCTCCAATCTCCTCTCTGGGTTTTGGGTATGTACACACACATGCCTGACGTGAGTTTTAAGCTGCTGGGTCTAGGACTCGAACTGTGGTCAATTATGTGGGAGTCCAGTGACATACCATCACGTCATTGGCTGGTCCCTTTACTTTCTTTCTTCTTTTTTTTCTTTTTTTTTTTTTTTAACTTTATACCTGTCTAAAGTTTTATGCTTAACCACATCTCTCCTGCTTTCTTTAAAAGTCAATCTTTATTAATTTTACTAACAAAATAAGTTCTCATTGAAAACTGTTAATAAGGGGCCAGCTGGTAGTAATGTTCTGGAGGCTGACCCACAGGGAAGGCTCCTTGGTTTGTGTCCAGAGGACCTCCCTGAGTATACGAAACGTGTTTGCCCACAGTTGGTGGATGGTTAAGGGGGTGTGATTCCCCCATGGCTGATAGCACAGTTTAAATCCTGTCTGAAACATGTTTGCCCACAGTTAGTGGATGGTTAAGGGAGTGTGATTCTCCCATGGCTGATAGCACAGTTTAAATCCTGTCGCTGGTGGCTTGAAAATCATGCCAGGCATGTGTATATGCATGCCCAAATTCCTGACAGGTGGGAGAAAGGAAGAAGGGATAGTGGTGTGGTCAAGCCCATTGGGGAGTGCTCTCTCTCTTTCTCTGTCTCTCTCTGGTGAACACACACATACACAGAGAGAGACTAGGAAAAGATAATTTACTGGCTTTCCTTTTCCCCTCTTTATTTATGATAGAGTGTGTGCATGCACAAGTGAGAGAGACAGAGAGCGAGAGCAAGAGAGAGAAAGAGGACACTCTTCAAAGGACCTGGGCTTACCACAGTCCTCTTCCTCCAGTCATCTAGCATGTTGGATCCTTGGCACTCGTGTGTGCCCAGTGTGTTTTGGGCTGACTAGGCTGGATATTTTGAACTGTGGTCACTATGCGGGATCCTCCTTTACCTGAGCAGTACATTATTACTGTGCTACAGTAATAGAAGAGTTATAGAAAAGTAATAGAGATTCTTTCTCCTTAGATTCCAGAAGTGTTCCAAGATTGGAGAGGTTTGCCGTGTTGCATGACTGTAGGGGACCCTTCCACACCATAGTGTATGCTAACGGTGCCCTCTTGGAGTTGATGTGGTGCTCAGCCAGTGCCTGTACACGATGGCCTTGGTACACTGTATATAATTTTTTAAAAGATTTTATTTTTACCTTTATTTCATTTATTTATTTTAATTTGACCAGAGAGGGACAGAGCAAAATGGGGGGTTGGGGGGGGGAGAGCGAGAGAGAGCGAGAAAGCAAGTTGCCAGGTCTGGGACTTGAACTGTAGTTGGCCATGTGGGAGTCCACTGCCCTTAACCACTATACCACCTGCTGGCCCCTATGCTATATATAATTTTAATGAGTGGGATGAATGGTGTTCATGACAGTTGGTTGGGAGAAAGATTGTATGGGCACCATCTTTGCATAAGGAAGTCTAAGAACTTGAAAGATCTAGGCTAATACTTGAGATGCATCAACTTGCCTCACAACAGACTGTCCCCTGAAAGGCTGACTGCTCCTGGTGTCCTAATATTTCTGCTGCTTCTTTGGAATGAACCTTCTGTGCAAGAGACTTGTCAGAGTTCCACAGGTAGTCTTCAGTGCATGTCTGCTTGTTGTGTCTGTTTTTATATATCTGGTACACAGGCATAAGGCTTGCCTTCATTGAAACAGTCCACACTCTAGACAGGATGTTGGTGGGGATATGGTCTCCGCTCACCTCCGATTCCAGGACAGTCCCTACATTTCTTAGCAAGTGGATGATGGACAGTAGCTGAGTGGTCAGATGGCACCATCAGGCTAAGGAGGTCATGTGAAATGAAGCGGTATTTCCAATAGCTGCATGGCCTTAAGAATTACTTTGGTTAAAGTGAGAGATTTCTCAGTGCCAGCTGGTGGCATGGTGGATAGGTGGCTAGATCCTATATGGTCAACTGTGTGGTTTGAGTCCAGACAGGGTAGCTTGAGAAACACTGGGCATGCTCGAGTGCATGTTCAAAACGTGCTCGTGTGCATTTGCTCTCTCCAGTGAGCACACACACACACTCTGGAAAATAAAAAAATAATAAAAAATGAGACATTCCTAGACCCTTCCAGAGCCCCCATTGAGCCAGAATCTCCGGTATGTTTAACAAGTCAGTGTTATAGTGTTCTCTGAGCAAGCAGATTTGAGGAGTTCTGCAACGGACAAGAAAGCTCAGCAGATTGGAAGTAGGAGACTAAAGTCTGGCTTCACTTCGGTCATTTTTAAAAACATTTTATTTATTTATATGTATATATATATATGTATATATATATATTTATATATGTATGTGCTCTCCAGTGAGCGAGCGAGCGAGCGAGAGCACTCCCTGGGGGGGGGGGGGGGGGGGGGGCGGGGAACCTGCACACCCCTC
>NW_006159806.1:586171-593971 GCF_000334495.1 Tupaia belangeri chinensis | reverse complement strand
CTATGTGGGATCCAACTGCATTAACCATATAATGGTTGGCTGGCTCGTTTTTTACAGTAAATTTCTTTATTTAGAAAGAGGGGCTTTCTATGTTATCTAGGCTGGCCTGAACTCACAGTCCTCCTTCCTCAGCTTCCTAAGTATCCGGGATTACAACAACTGCCACTGGGACCAGCACCTCTGCAATTTTCTAACAGATTTTGAGCAATTTGAAACCTCTAGGCATTTGTCCCCTTATTTGTAAAATTCAAGACATTGACTAAAATTTCTACTAGTCTTTCCAATTTTGACATTTTGTGATTCTACTTAGCATTTATTTTTTTAAATTTATTTTAAAATTGGCAAATAAAAATTGTATATATTCATGGTACAATATGATGTTTTGATATATGTACGGTACATGCATTATAGATGGCTTTATCAATCTAACTAACATGTATTACCTAACAGATTTAGGTTTGTGTATGTGAGACCACTTAAAATCTACTCTCTAAGCAATTTCCAAGTACAGAATATCTTGCTGTTACCTATGGTCACCATGTTGTTCAGTAGATCTCTTGAATTTACTCTTGTCTAACAGAAATTTTTGTGTCCTTTGGTCAACATCTTCCTAACGACCTCCCCCCTGCCTCCAGCCTCTGGTGACCATTATTCTGTTCTGTTTCTATGAGTTCAACTTACACGCTTCAATAATAGAAACTCAAATAAACTTATAAGTACAACTCTGATCAGTAGTCCCTTGGTACACTGTATGTAATTTGTAGTTGTTATGAGGAGGGATTTTAACTTTTGTGGGCTGGTCCCATAGTCCAGAGGTAAGTGCTATACCTGGGCAGCCGGATCTCACATGATTGGACACAGTTGGAATCCTGGCCTCAGTGGTTTAAAAAACAAACATACTGGGCACCTGTGTATCTCAAAAGAAGAAATAGAGGAAAAAGGGTTTCAGAGTGACTTTGTCCCATTGAGGAATGCATGTCTCTCTCTGTTTCTCTGGTGAGCACATGCCCTCAGGCAATAAAAATGTAAAAATAAAGAAACAACTTTTGTGTATGAAATAAACTCTGTGTGACTGAATGGACTCTTTCAACTGATATTTTCTACACAGAGTGCATGGGTCTTCTCATATTGAGGGGTCAGTGATTTTCCAGACAGATCAGGCAGGTACTGGTTTCGAATTTGTGTACATTCTGCCCATGGCACATCCATAACTTCCTCCTCTTCTTAGAGAGTGATGTCATTGTAGAAAGGTAATTGTGTTTAAATGCATTTGCCATATGTTCAGATTTCTAAAAAAAGAGGTTTTTTTTTTTTTTAAATTATGAATGTGTATCTTGTAAACCAAAGCAGTAATATATTAATTGATTATTGGGTTTTGGGAATATAATTACCTGGTTTAAAGGGCTGCCTCCATTTAGATTTAAATTATTGAGAAATAATCTAGAGGAAATAATCTAATATAGAGGAAAACCTGATCTATTTATTTTGTTGTTTATTATTATTATTTAATTATGATGTGTGCTCACCAGAGAGAGACAGAAAGAGAGAAAGAGAGAAAGTGAGAAAGCAAGCTGCCAGGTCTTGGACTTGAACTGCAGTCAGCCATGTGGGAGTCCAGCACCTCAAACACCATGCTACCTGCTGACCCTGGAAAACCTGATATTACAATTTCAGTTTATGGTTTTAGGCTAGGGACTAATAAATGAAGAAGTTTAAATAACGAAAGGGGCATATTTGAGTTTCTTAGTTTTTTGGAAGAAAATCTGGAAAAAGAAAAGCCATGCAGTGGTTCCTCTGACTTGGATTTTTAATGTCGTAGAAAAAACACTTTTTGTGTTATAAAATAAAATGCACCTAACTTATACCTTACGACTTTTAAAATTGTTACTGTTTGTTTTTTTTTCCAAATTAGTTCATGACTTAGAATGAATGAATTTTGAAGTAACTGAAATTCAAAATCAACAGGATGCTGCTGGTTGCGGTGTAGCTTTGACGTGTTGGTCACATCTGTGACCTGCATGTCTCACACTGCTTACCTCAACAGTACTGTGGACAAAAGTGGCAGAGATGCGGCTTCTGACTTTGAATGAGGACCTTTCTTTTTAAAAATTTCTATTTATTTATTTTGAGAGATTTTTGCTATATGCTCACCAAAGAGACAGGGAGAAACAAACAGTGAGGAATCACTCCCTGGGGTGATGGACATGCCACATTTCCTTCTTCTCCACTCTCCTCTCCGGATTTTGGGCACACATGCATATGCACCTAGCATGTTTTAAGCTACTAGGTTTGGGACTCAAATAGCAGTCAATCATGTGGGAGTCTAGCACCTTAACCACTATACTACCTGCTGGCCCAAATAAGGACCTTTCTAAAGAAAGTGCCTTAGTTCCCAGCCTTCAGTCCCTTTCCTTGTGAATAAATGACATGTCTGTGAAAGTCTTTGGCATAACTCACCGAAAAAACTGTCATTACTGAGAGCAATATTAGGTAGTGGCACCAGTCCAATTCCTGGTGACTGACTGACAGTGAATGTTGGAGCGGTTGCCGTAGGTCAGACACTTTAATATGTACAGCAGCTGCACGAGGTGGCCACTGTTAGCACTTTTGTGTGACAGGTGATGAAGCGAAGGTACGAGTACTTTGTCCATGATCATAGCTAGTATGTGAAGGACATTCCATGCTGCCATCTCTGCATTACATAATCTAACTTCAAGTTATGACATTTCTGTATTCTGATGAGGAACTACTATGCCAAGAAAATCTTACAGCAAAAGCCTGTCAAATAGCTAAGGTTAAAAAAACAAGGGAACCCCTCCCCCCCAAAAAAAAAAGAGAAAAAAACAAGTCTTTTCGGCTTTTCCTTTTCCTCTCTCTTTGTTTTGAAACCTTTCAAACTACTAAGAGATTGCCAAGAAATCTGAGGCCTGCATCTGCTCAGCACAGTGCCAGGCACATGGCCGAATTCATTTAGTGTTTGCTGCTGTTGTGATGACAGTGAAGGCTGACTTAGCACCTGTATGTACATGTGTGTCTCTGCACCCCACCGATGGCCCAGTCCAAGCAGGTGGTGCCCCTGAAGCCTGACAAGCGAAGGATGAAAGCTGACCAAGTCCAGAGGAGAGCTAGTTTCAGAGATAAAAGTACTTCTGATTGGAAACCAGTGAGTTCTGCACACGGATCTCAGAGTATATGTAATTCCTGACAGGAGTGCACAAAAGCTATTGCTGTCTGCCTGACAGGGCCTTGGCTCGGAAGTTGGGAAGACAGCCCTTCTCCTGGATGTCCTCTTTTTCAGAGCCCTTCACTTCCATTTCCTCCTATTGTGGGGCTAGAGAGCCAGCAATCCCACTGTCGGAGCCTCCTCCCAAACCTGAGTTCATGCTCTCATTCATAATTTGATGGGTTCAGCCCAGACCTCAGCCTTCTGTAGGCATCTAAGAACTCAGAACAATGCTTAGCACCATTTCATTCATCCAGTTTCCCACACTCTCTGAATCATCAGATTCTCCCGGGCTTTGGTTACAACAGATTCCCAGACCCCGCCCTGGAGATTCTGAATCAGCATGTCTAGGGTCAGGCCAGGAACATGCTTGCTAACAGGTATCCTCAGGTGATTCTGGTAAACAGAATTTTGGAACAGCAGCCTGAGTTGTGTGCTGGGAATTTTGTGCAGTCAGGATGGCAGGACCTTCACAAAGCTCATCTTGGGTTATTCTGCTGGTGCTGAGTTGTGAGGATTACCAACAGAATAAGACAGGGTGCGTCCTTCAGGTGTTTGACAGTTCAATGTGCATGATTAGTTATACAGCATAACTAAATAACAGAGAGTAGAATGGACCATTATTCCTAACATTTTTCTAGGGGGAACTCTGTTTTCAATTCCCAATGGCCAACTAAATTGCAGTTTTAGAAGGAATCTAATTTATAAGACCTGCTTATAAGATTGTAGAACATTAGCCCTCCTGCATATGTAAAATAATGATTTTAAAATGTTTATACCTGGGTGAGTAGGTGGCATGGTTGTTAAAGCACTGGACTTCTATATGGCCAACCATGGTTCAAGTCCTAGATCTGGCAGCTTGGTTTACTTTCTCACTTTCCCTCTCTCTGTTTCTCTCTGGTGAGTACACATGCTCTATACCAAATTAAAAAAAAAAATAATAAAATTAGATAATTAAAAAATGTTTATAGCATATTTTGTTTAAAAATTATGTTTTAGAAAAACAAAAACTCTTCTGGAATAAGGTTTTTCTCCCCCTGCGGGATGATGGAAATCTTTTTCTGTTAGTATTGACTTATTTTCACTTACTCTTCTATTTGTAGAAACAGAAATTTCTACCCATGTAGAAAAGCATTATCTCTCTGTAAAAACAAACCGTTTCAGATTATTCCTGTAAGGAAATCCTTTATTGTATTTTCCTTGACTTTTTCTGCCTTCTGGTTAAAAGTTGGTAAAGGTGTTGTTAGCAGTATGCAGGGACGGTATTGCAGCTCGCGGATTTAAAATGCAGCAACGTGTAAAACAGAACATGGGCTTTCTATATGACAGTATTAGATATCTGATCAAATGTTCTGAGGATTCAGAGACCGCGGCGTGTAGCAGAGGAAATTGGATTAAGCCAGGCTGTGCTATGCGGAATCACATTATGGCTGATTACGGTGGCAGCTGAGAACCGCCGTGGAGGTGCACTGTGGTTTCCCAGCCCATGGTCTGGCTGCAGGGACCATCGTCTCAGCAAGGGCGCAAACCTGCACTGCCCCCGGCTGTTCCATGTGTACTAACTGGCTCGCTAGCAGACTTTCCAAGAGATCTAATTTATAAGACCTGCTTATAAGATTGTAGAACATTAGCCCTCCTGCATATGTAAAATAATGATTTTAAAATGTTTATACCTGGGTGAGTAGGTGGCATGGTTGTTAAAGCACTGGACTTCTATATGGCCAACCATGGTTCAAGTCCTAGATCTGGCAGCTTGGTTTACTTTCTCACTTTCCCTCTCTCTGTTTCTCTCTGGTGAGTACACATGCTCTATACCAAATTAAAAAAAAAAAATAATAAAATTAGATAATTAAAAAATGTTTATAGCATATTTTGTTTAAAAATTATGTTTTAGAAAAACAAAAACTCTTCTGGAATAAGGTTTTTCTCCCCCTGCGGGATGATGGAAATCTTTTTCTGTTAGTATTGACTTATTTTCACTTACTCTTCTATTTGTAGAAACAGAAATTTCTACCCATGTAGAAAAGCATTATCTCTCTGTAAAAACAAACCGTTTCAGATTATTCCTGTAAGGAAATCCTTTATTGTATTTTCCTTGACTTTTTCTGCCTTCTGGTTAAAAGTTGGTAAAGGTGTTGTTAGCAGTATGCAGGGACGGTATTGCAGCTCGCGGATTTAAAATGCAGCAACGTGTAAAACAGAACATGGGCTTTCTATACGACAGTATTAGATATCTGATCAAATGTTCTGAGGATTCAGAGACCGCGGCGTGTAGCAGAGGAAATTGGATTAAGCCAGGCTGTGCTATGCGGAATCACATTATGGCTGATTACGGTGGCAGCTGAGAACCGCCGTGGAGGTGCACTGTGGTTTCCCAGCCCATGGTCTGGCTGCAGGGACCATCGTCTCAGCAAGGGCGCAAACCTGCACTGCCCCCGGCTGTTCCATGTGTACTAACTGGCTCGCTAGCAGACTTTCCAAGAGCTCTGGGCAGCCTGACTCCGTGGCCGTATTCTTTACCTCCCTGTGACATGAAGGCTATGGCTGGTGGAGAAAACGTCTGTAGCCCAAGTCATCTTAGCATGCATTTTCACCGAGTCCATTGAGTAGGCGAGATGTTTACATCGTTCAGATATACAATATAAATAAAATGTTACGCACTGCAAAGCCGCCTGCTTCTGCCACATCTGCTCCACCCCATAGCCATGTTTAGTACGTTCTCTATTTTTCCAGCATTTCTTTATGTAAACATAAAAACATTAATTTATGTTACTTTCACTCCATTTTCCATACCTATAACTTCTGAATGATCCGGTTCTTCATTTGTATGTGTAATCCTAGATATTATTTTCATTGTTATATCTATATGTATTTTAGCTGTTTTTTTTTTTTAATTTGTGAAATCCCAGTTACTTTTTGTTGTCATTGTTGTTAGAGAAGGCAATTAATTTGAGAAAAATAAGATGACTTAACATTGCAGTGGATAGTGGATCATTAAACTTTCTTAAATTTTTTTTTATTGCTAATTCTTTGATTTTTTTTTAGGCTGTACTTAAAATATGAGTATCCCAACAGGTGATTAAGCCTTTCCTGTTTTAAGAAAGGAAAAGGGAGGAGAAGCTTCTGTTGAATGTCTCTACAACATCATAAGTTGAGTTTATGTAAAAGCAGTCATTTTCTGCATTTTATCTGGATGTCCACATGCTGAATGTGAATTACTTCCTGATCTGGGAGGAGGGAAGTAGGATCTAGGCCTGCATTAGACTTCTAGTGCAAAGTGTTTTCTCTTGCGGTGATGACTTTGTTTGCTAAATAAAGGCGTTTGATGATGAGGCCTGCTGCATTATGACTGCCTGGCTGCAGTGGAGTAGGCGGGACTCTGACGGTGGACACTGACGGATATTTGAATGAAGCAGCTGTGGTCACTGGACTTATTTTCCCCTACTTGCTAGCCTTCTTCTCCTTCTCCTCTTCCTTCTTCCTTTTAGGTTTTTGCTGTAGGGCCCCTGTGCTTGGAGAGACAGAGATGGTCAGAGAGAAAGTGAGAAATCACCCTCGGGGGGGATGGCCACACCGCAGTCCTTTCTCTTCCATTCTCCTCCTGGGATTCTGGATACACATGCACATATGCCCAGTGTGATTTTCAGGCTGCCAAATCCAGGCCTTGAACGTGTTTGGGCATATGGGAGTCCACTGCCTTAACCACTATATCACCTGCTGGCCCTGTTAGCCTTCTTAAGACCAAAGGTTCGTACAGAATTAGTACAGAAATCATCACTTCAAGACGTATCTGTGAGTCTAGACTTGGACATGCAATGATTGAATTACTCAGCCTACCAGGTAAGTTTGTATAAATATTAGTACTTTACAAAGTTTTCAGTCTTACAGAGTGTGTCATGAAATATTTCTGGTTATAGAATTAATATGTAGTCTTTCTAAATTCTAAACCTTTTGTAAAGTACAGAAAATACAAAGAAGGGAGCAGTATGCAGAGGAAGAGGCAAGAGCAAGCCCAGACCAACCAAAGGCTGTGCACTGCTGCATCCCCACGTCCAGCACCCTTGTCCCACCGTTGTCGCCACCATGCCCAAGAGAAAGGCTGACAGGGAGGCTAAAGGAGATAAAACCAAGGTGAAGGACGAACCACAGAGACCTGCAAGGTTGTCTGCAAAACCTGCTCCTCCACAGCCAGAGCCCAAGCCTAAAAAGGCCCCGGCAAAGAAGGGAGAGAAGGTGCCCAAAGGAAAAAAGGGAACAGCTGATGCTGGCAAGTAGGGGAATAGCCCTGCAGAAAATGGAGATGCCCAGACAGACCAGGCAGGAAAGCTGAAGGTGTTGGAGATGCCAAGGGAAGGGTGTGCGTTCTCGATAACTGTCTACTTCTGGTGACTGTACAGTTTGAAATGCTGTTTTTTATTGAGTTTTATAAAAATGCAGAATTTTGTTTTACTTTTCTTTTTTAAGCTATGTTGTTAGCACACAGAACACTTCATTGTTGTTTTTTGGGGAAGGGGCATTTGTTACTAATGGAATGTCTCTGAAGCTGGATTGATTTGGACATCTTTCCCTTCTAGTTT
>NW_006159806.1:514851-586099 GCF_000334495.1 Tupaia belangeri chinensis | reverse complement strand
CCCCAGAATCCCTTCTCCTCTATTCTCCCCCTGAGATGGTGTATACACACACACACACACACACACACACACACACACACACACACATGCCCGATGTGAGTTTAAGCCACCGGGTCCAGGACTCGAACCACGGTTGACTACATGGGAGTCCAACAACATAGCCATTACGCCAACTGCTGGTCCCTGTTACCTGTTTTTTTAAGCTATGTTGTTAGCACACAGAACACTTCATTGTTATTTGGGGGGGAGGGGCATTTGTCACTAATGTCTGAAACTGGATTGATTTGGACATCTTTCCCTTCTAGTTTTGAGAGACTTCCTCATGGCTCTCAAGGAGAGGGATTCCCTTACACACAGCCACCTTGACACGAATGCCTTGGGGTGTGGAAACTCAACATTTCTTTTATGTCCTTTCTTTCTCTGCCTTCAGCATAGACTTAACTCCCTTTAACCAGAAACCTGTGGGGACTTGACCACAGAAAATTGGTTATGCCAGTATGTCAGGCAATCTGGACTTTCCAATGACGTTAAGATGGCGTCCTTCAAAAGAGCAGCAGTTCCTTTTCTATATTGTTGGATCTTCAAGTTGATAATTCTGCCATTTTAGTTTCCTGAAAGTCAGGGCCGGCTCCTGGAAAGTTGTTAAACAACATTCTAAATGTGAAATGTCAACCCTCACTCTAAACTTTCCCTGTTCAGAGCATCGAATGAAGACTTCACTGGGTTTTATAGTGGCTTTCTGATTTTGGTAGTCCATTGGAGAAGAGTTTGAAAGTTGTTGGATGCTGTTAACGATGGTCTGCCCATGTCCTGTCTGAAATGCCGTGATTGTTTATGAAAAGTATCTTTAATAAAGCTGGATACAGTTTGGCTTGGAAAAATAAAACAAAGCAAACAAACAAAAAAGAAAATACAGTGAAGAAAAAAGAATCACAACCCAGAGAGTATCACTCTATCTCCTCTCCTTTTTTGGTACTAGAGCTATGTGTTTCAATTTATCTCTATTTAAATATAACATTCAATCACATTTTTCATAGATTTGGGGAATATCACTCCTTATATATAGTTTTAAGTCTTATATTTTTTAAGGTTTTTGTTACAGGGAATGTACACTTGCCAGAGAAAGACGGAGAGATGGAAAGTGAGCTCTGTCCCTCTACCCCCAACCCATGCCGTAATCTCTTCTCCATTCTCTTCCTGGGACTTTGGGCACACACACATGCCTGGCATGATATTCAAGCTGCCGGATCCAGAGCTTGAACCATGGTTTGCCATGTGGGAGTCCAGCGCCTTAACCTCCACACTACCTGCTGGCCCCTAAGTCTTGTTTTTAAATGTTAGCTTTCCCCATGTCATAAATATCCAGAGGCTGTTATAAATGGGAGAGACATTGGGGTGTAGCTCTCTGATAATCTTTCTTTTGCTTTGGCTCCCAAATAAAGTTCTTTTGATGTTCTCACACAAGAGTTAACAAGTGGAAAGAAGCTTGTTACTCTTCTGGTGCTTCCTAGGGTTTCTTCTCCAAGTGATTATCTGTGAACCTTTCCAGTGCACTCATGCCCACTGTGATTTTCAGGCTGCAGGATCCAGGCCTTGAACGTGTTTGGGCATGTGGGAGTCCACTGCCTTAACCACTATGTCACCTGCTGGTCCCCTGTTAGCCTTCTTAAGACCTAAGGTTCGTACAGAATTAGTACAGAAATCATCACTTAAAGACCTATCTTGGGTATAGACTCGGAAATGTAGTGTGTGCATTACTCAGTGAGTGTAGATGTGGCGGGAGTTAGCATAGCATATCGCTTAGTCTTGGAAGTTATCACCCTCTTCTGGAAATATTAATTGTATTTTATATCTAAGATTATTTGCCACAGGATAGTTTTCTGTATCTTTACAGCTAACAGATCATTGAGTCCAAAGATAGTTGTCTCTCTGTTTTCGCTAGCTCTTTAGTTGAGTAAGGTGCCTAATGTACTAGTAAATTATGTTGCTTTTTTCCCCTCTGAAGTTATAATTGCCTAAAAAGGCAAATAAATGTTTCCCTTCTAGCTTCAGGAAAATGGCAATTAGTCATCTGTCTCAAGTTTCCTCACCTTACTGGGTTCCTACTTTTAGCAACATATGAGATCTGTTTAGATTTAGATCAATAGGATCTTGCAACAAAGGTCGTTAACTATCTCTTGCTGCAACTTTGTTTCTTATTTTGTGGGAAGCTGAGGATTAAGTTTAAATCCCATTTTATTTTAAATGTTGGATAGTTTAATTAATTTTTATGCCAGAGGGTGTGTGTATGAGAGAGAGAGAGAGAGAGAGAGAGAGAGAGAGAGAGAGAACCTCCCAACAGGCCTGGTCATGCCACAATCCCTTTTCTTTCAGTTTTCCATTTCATTAGGATCCTGGGCATACATGTGAACCTGTTGTGTTTTATGAGCCATCAGGTCTGGGACTTGAACTCTGGTCAACCATGTGGGATATGTCCTTCTCTGCATAGTACTTAACCGCTAGGGGGCTGGCCCTGTTGGATAGTTTAGTTGAAAAATAGATAGGCTACAGTAAAAGAGGGGATCTCTAGACTAGGCTAATTCACCATGCCTGAGGTGATAGGGGTGGAGGATAGGAAAAGTGTGGGAGAAAGGTCTTTGCATGACATTGTTTGCAAATGACAAGGTCTGATCAATAATATCATTAATAGTATTTTTTTATTTTTAGATTTTTTTTTGCCATAGGGCATATGTACTCGCAGGAGAGGGACTGAGGGAGAGAGAGAGGGAAAGTGAGAAATCACTCCCCAGGGGGGATGGTCACACCACAAGCCCTTCTCCTCCATTCTCCTCTGGGGACTTTGGGCACACAAACACATGTGCTTGGGTGTTTTCAGACTGCTGGGTCCGGGACGCGAACTGCTGAGTCGGCCAGGTGAGATCCAGTGCCTCAACCACCACACCACCTTCTGGCCCCACTAATATTTCACACTGTTCGTAGGATAACATTGGTAGCTAACACCTGTGGGGTAATTACTATGTGCCTGCTTCACTTAGTCCTTACAGAGGCCTATCACCACCCCCGACTTCATTTTACTGATGAAACAATGGCACAGAGAAGTATTTTGCCCAAAGTCACACAGTTTGTAAGTGGTAGAGACAGCCTATGGTCTAGTGTATGGTAGAGTAGAGGTATGTACTTCTGTAATGCATTCCAACACTTTATTTGAATAACTTTTAATTTTTGTGAACTTTAAAGTTCATATTGAACATTTTCTTGAGTTTGGCTAATGGTTAATGGGTACTTCTTATTTTATTTTGTTATTTTAAATCCTTTTCTTACTTATGGGGTGGAATTAGTTTCCCATGTGACAATACTATTATGCATCTATTAAGAATTAATTAAGTTGGGGTTGGCAGGTGGCATGGTGGTTAAAGGCGCTGGACTCACACATGGTTGATAGTGGTTTGAGTCCCGGACCTGGCAGCTTGCCTTTTTCCTTTCCCTCTCCCTCTCTTTCTCCCAGCCTGTCCCTTTCTGGTTAAATAAAAATAAATAAATAAAGTTAAATAAAATAATTCTTAAAAAATAAAATCAAGTTTATGGGCCAGCAGATGGTGTGGTGAAGGCACCAGATTCCACACGGCTAACTGAGTGGTTAAAGCCCTGGACCCGGCGGTCAGCAAAACGCATTGAGCACTCATGTGTCCAAAATCCTGAGAGAAGAACGGAGGGAGAGGGATTGACTCTTTCTTGGCTATACCCCCGGGGGGACTTCTCATTTTCACTTTTTCTATCTCTCTCCATCTCTCTCTGATGGGTGCATGTACCCTATGGCAAAACAAACAAACAAACAAACAAACAAACCCCAAAAACAAAACAAACAAACAAAAACCCCTTAAAACAACTTAATAAACTTCGGCTCTTTAAGCTGCACTGATGAAAGGTATTCTAGTCTCCAAATACAGAGTCTTCGTGTTAATGCTTCCTGCTATTCTGGCCTCTTTTCCTTTGCCAGATATTCATGTCAATGACAGAAGGTAGGTGGCAGAGGAGCAAACTTAATTTCTCACTTATTTTTATTTAGTGATACATTGGGGGAAGATTCCCTTTCCCTTCCCCTAATCTTACTACATTTAATACTATGACACTGCAAGATGCTATTTCAAGCATATACCTGAAAGAAGTTGCTTAGCTTGTGTGTGTGTGTTAAATTCATGATCGAGCACATGTATGACACAGAGAGGGCTTCAGAGGGCTTGATCATACCGCAGTCCTCTTCCTCTAGCCTCCAACCTGCTGGCGTCCTGGGCATGCACAATGCACATACCCGGATGTTTTCAGACTGTTAGGGCCAGGCACTTAAACCATGTTCCTCATGTGGCTTCTACCCTGCAGTCCACATGCTGGCACTGGCCATGCTGCTGACCGGGACACTACTCAGCTTTACTTGTTAGTGAGCCAGTGGAGGATGACAAGCCACGGTGGGACTAACTAGTTGTTACTTTGCTCTCTAATACTCTGCTCTCTACTGGTGTGGTGCTTGGTGGTGGCACCAGCCAAGAGAATTGTGACTCATAACAATTAACTTAAATTAGTGATTCTTGAAGGATGACCCTGGATCCAGCCTCCACAGTCTCTCTTGGGAACTTGCTAGAGATGCAGAGTCTTGGCCCCACCCCAGACCTCCTAAAACGGAGTCACCGCGGGTGGGCTCAGCAGGCCCTCCAGGCAATTGGAGTACTTCCTGGAGTTTGAGAATCTCTGGCCTATATTCGCTGCCAGGGGCCAGAGGAGAGAATCTACTTAGAGACCTCTGCGCCTCTGCTGTGCTTAGGGCGGTGATGGAAGCTGCCAAAACAAAATTCCCAGAGGGTTCTTTAAAAAGCTTCTGCCTCTGGCTGAGGACAGTGTAGGCTTAGGAACTAATGCTTCATTACCATACAACAATGAGAGTGGCTCTCAGAGTCTGGAATTCCTGCCAGTGCCAATTTGGGCTTTAGAGGCACACTTGGTTGTGGGACCTCACTATTTAGAGATTAGTGTCCTGGCCTCTGGGCTTGTTCATCATCTTTGGGGTAGGGAGAGCTTCTGTGGATTCCCTTTGCCCAGGAACCTTAAAAGCATCCAGAGAGAACAGGGAGATGACCAAAGCCAGTCACAGGGTGAGCACTTACTTCCAAACAAATTCTGAAAAGAGAGGATTATTCTTTCTAAATACTGATTACATAAAACCCTCGTTTCGGTATTTTAGAGTGAGTTCTTCCTAAAAGATGTAACTAGGAAAACTTGAGGCAGACATGGGAGATTTTATTTGTGTAGATGGGATATAAACAGTTGAGTAAGCAGGAGAAAAATTTACAAGCACAAATTCACTGAGTAGTTTGTGTTCTGGTGCATATAGTGGAATCTTGTTTTGCTTTACCCAGTGTAATTCAGTTTTCAGTTTATTACTTGCTGACTTATGTACTCTAGCCATAAATTAGCAGTTAGTGCAGTATCATCCACTGAAATTTGGAGAGGTCAAAAATAATTGAAGCATGGCCCAGCCACTGTGGTGCAGCACTAATGCAAGTACCCTATAAGGCTGGAAACCACGTGACCCTCTATGGGTTCGGATCCCAGGTTAATGAGAGAATGCATGTGCAGAGGTGGCCAGGATCCTGATGAGCTGGAGGACTGGGTAAAGGGGCTCGCAGTAAGACCCTGTGGGGGGTGCTTTTTTTCTTTCTTGTTCTCTCTCTCTCATGCATCTGCATATGCTCTCTTTTTTTTTTTTTTTTTTTTTAAAGTTGAGACAGATATAAGGCAGCAGAGAGTAGTGGTTAAGAGAGAGTTTACTAGCTGTGTGACCCTGAATAGATTACTTAACCTCTCTGTATTTAAGTTTTCTCCTCTGTAAAATAGGCCTTGCACTAATATTCCAGATAGAGGTTGTGTGGCTAAAATGAGATAGAACAGTGTCTGGCCCATACTATAATAAATAATAAATACTAGCTAGTACTTTTAAGACTGGACCTTATGATTTTTTAGACTACCCCCTTACCATTTTTTTACCAATGTATTTTAAAATTGAAATGTAAATGAAGTCAGGATGTTAGAATAAATGATTTGACTTAATTATTTGCTTGGACTTGATTAGTGTAAAGTTTCCTAGTGAGTGTGCTTATGTTCTGGTTATTTCATGACTTTTGGATCATTGTTTTAGATATCATGATAATTTAATTCTGAAGGTATAAAATATTGGATTAAACATGTTCTCTAAAAACGGTGTTTGATTACAGCACTGATATGGGTTTAGTTTAATGTCATTTTCTTTTCAAACTGGAATCAGGTAAAACCAAGCTATTTAGGGGTTTTGTTGGGTTCCAGTGAATTGGTTTTATTACATGCAGATAATCTTTAATTTAGAAACCTGTCAAGTTATCAATGTAAATTCGTACATTATTTTGCACTTGGAATACATTTCCTTTTGTAAATTATGTTTCTGGAATATGACCAGGCATAGGGCAGCCCCCAAAACCTATGCAATTTGAAATGTAGATACTAGATCTACAGTACACTGTAGCCTAACCATTGTGGAAGAATTTTCTGTAGGAAAATGGATTGTAAACCACAATCAGAATATCCAGACGACATTTTTCCGCTACTCTCAACCCCATCCCTGACCTCATCCATAACACGAATAATTTGCATCCAGCTTCCAGAAACCATTCTGGGGATCCAATGAGAGAAAGCTTCTGATGTCATGATGGCAAGATGTGAGTGTAAGGCTTGGAAGGAGGGGCTAGAATAGCTCTTAGGGAGGTTGGGGATATGAGGCTGAAAACTATTGGCTCTCTGCCCAGCAGAGCTCGGCTGTGGGCTCCGAGGTGCGAGATGCAGGCCAGATGAGGGAAGGTGAGTCACCAGCAGCCTGAAGGTTCATGTTGAGGCAGTTGGCAACTCTATGTACAACATTTATGACCTTCGAAAAGTTTCTGGAAAGTGAGTATTCTAAATAAAACTATACATGGATTTTAGTTGTTATTCACACCAAAATAAACTTGTACTTTAATTCCATTTTTCTGGAAACTCCAAATTTGAAGTTTTCATATAACTGTAAGCAGGAAGATGTTTGTGCCTCTTTTAATTTCTTCCTCGAGGACTTTATTCAATGAAGGGTCGTGGTTTTAGCAGTTGTAAAAGCTCACTTAAATTTTCTTTTACTTGTCTCCTTTGCTGGAAATGATTATTTTCATATGTAGTTTTTTTTTTTTCTTTCCTGTAAGTTTCTTTCTTTCCTCCATGAGTGAAAGAGACACACAGAGAGATAAACAGGCAGGCAGGCAGATATAGGCACTCCAACAGGGCCTTTTAGGCTCCAGTTCACCTCTAGCTTGAGCCGGCCTCCAATTATGGGCACACACCTGGCATGCTCAGGGAGGTCTTGGGATACCAACCAGGAACCTTCCTTCTCAGGTGGGTCAGTTATATAGAGCCTTGAGTTGCCATTGCACCACCATCTGGCCCCTTCATGCGTGTATTATTTTGCCCTTACCTTGAAGACAATACTACATAGTGTAATATCTGTAAAGCCTGTATTACTGATTACTGATAAAATACAAGAACACATTCGCTTAGTTTTATGAGGGCATGCATTTGCATTTGATTTCTGTTCAGATATTATGGGATGTGTGTGTATGTTTTAGCAAACAATATGCAGAGCATTAAAGGTCCTTTCAACTTCCACTGTGCATTCTTCGTAAAAGGATCTGAATTGTTTACAGATCCAAGAAGCTTTTGTAAAGTACACGTTTTTAAATCATGTTGAACCCGTAAAGAAAAGACAGACTTGAATTTGTTAAATGATTCCTGTCAAGTCCCATGTAGCTCCTCATGTCAAACATGACTTGAAAATATTTTTCCCCAGTGGCCATGTCTTAGCGATTTATGTTCTTTAGGGAATTCCTTGGACGGAATTAAATTCTGGGAGGTCACATTTTTCTTTCAAGTTTGATTTCCAAAGTGAAAACAAATTTCTGTTTTTAAATGTGAACTTGAAAAATAATTCAGTGAAGAACTTTTAGAACCATGCAGTGATTGTCTTGTGGGACTGGGCTTCTCCATCTCTGTAGCTAGAAATGAAATTTGACAGTTTTTTATGTACCTATAAAAATGAAGAGCAAAAGAGAAGAAGGGGTAAAAAAATGCTAAGTCTGAGAAACCTTTCTGGTCACTAAAATCTTAGTTACATAAATGTCTGTTTATGTTAATGGGACAGGATAGAATAAGAAGAGCTGTTTGTTTATTCCTGGTTAAGTATCTCCTCACCTCTCAGATGCCATTTGTAAAAGTCCTCGGACTGTTTCACTGAAAACATAAGAGCTAAAAATTAATCTTTAGTATATTTAGGAAAATTTGCAGTGAAATCCCAATCAAGTTATTAGATTCCACATTCCTGGAATCCTAATTGGTTATTCATTATTTTTTTTGATGTTTAAGCTAACGGAGAGGTAAGGGGAATAATCTGGAAAGATTTTTATGGTACTAAGTCCTGAAGAGGAATATGTTTTCTTATGTTTTGAGGGTCCTAATATAGTACTTTTAATTGAGCCAGGTGAGTAACTTTTCAGAAAGAATTGGGAAGTGTTCTGAATGACCCATTGTGTTCCCTTTGCTCAGCTAGGTTACCTCGTACACTTTCATATTGGAACTGGACTGTATTGCCCTTCAGGAGGCTTTGCATATCTAGACAAGCTGAGGTATTCTTTTTAATGACTGTGGTTTTTAAATTTTCCTGGGTGGCAGATAATACATTTCATTTATAAGTCATTGTCGAGTGGTAGGGTGATCAGAGGAATAACTGAGAAGGGGAAGGAAAATCATAAGGAAGAGGTAATAATAAAATTCTTTCTGTGGAACAGCTTGTGGCATGGTGGGTAAGGTGGCTGAATCCCACGTGGCCAACTCCGCATTGTGAATCCCAGGTCCGGCAACTTGAAAACCACACCGAGCATGTGTGCATATGTGTCTAAAATCTCAAGATGAGAGTGGATGAGAAGGGATTGCCATGTGGCCATCTCCCCTGGGGGGTGCTTTCTTGGTTTCCCTGTCCGTCTCCTGTGAGTGTGTGTACCCTATGGCAAATTTAAAACAAAACAAAACAATTCTTTCTTGACTCACAGTTATTGCAATCACTTGAAAAATAATGTAATCTTTGCGTTCAAAGATGTAACTGCTAGGGATTGTTAAACTACCTTCTTGACTTTTCCTCCAGTCCTGTGTACAGTTTCTCTCTGTGCGTTAGCTGACTTCATGACCTTGGAAATGAGCAAGGGAGTATTGGCCCAGTAGAAAAAGCCTATGAAGATTTGTTTGACATCTTTAGCTACGTTCTACAAAATTTACTTCCCTATCTCTAAACAGCATGTCCTTCCCTCCTGCCTTTTTTTTTTTTTTCCTAATTCATTTTTTTTAAGAGAAATTTTTTGGCTATAGGGTGTGTGCACTCACTGGAGAGACAGAGACAGAAAGTGAGAAATCACTCCCTGGGGCAGATGGCCACGCTGCAGTCCTTTCTCCTCCATTCTCCTCTCGGGGTTTTGGGCACGCATACATGTGTGTCCAATGTGAGTTTTAAGCTGTTGGCTCCAGGAGTTGAACCATGGTTGACTATGTGGGCATCTAGCGACATAATCATTACACCATTTACTGGTCCCGGTATTTCATGTTTTTAAACTTTCAATTATTATCTATTGACTTTTCAAGATGAGGACTTAAGTCTTTTCTCCTTGTAGCCCTCCCCCCCGTCGCCCCCCAAAGGTCTACCTCCCATCCCCATATCTTCCCCGTACAGTGTCTCATTTGGTTCACCACACAGTGTGCAGAGTGTTAGGACCGTGTATGCTATCCAGAGCAGAGCCATGTTGTCTGACCAGATTACTTTCCCTTTGGTATACAGTGTATGATTTCCCTAGCATTAATAACAGCCAATTTTAGTATATGTGTTTCTATGTGTTTATTATTTCAACCTCAAACTCTACCCTGTCAGTATCTTCTTTAAGAATTCAGTAAGATTCCCCCCGCCCCTCTCATAATTTCTGCTGTAGAGTGTGTGTACTGAGGGAGGGGAGGGAAGGAGGGGGGGAAAGAAAGAAAGAAATTGAGAAAGCCCTTTGTGGGGAGGGGAAGTCACATTGCAGTCCTTCTCCATTCTTTCCTCGGAATTTTGGGCACACATGCACCTGTGTCTGGTGGGTTTTTCTAGGCCACTGGGGTGTGGGATTCAAATTGCTCACTCAGCCATGTGGATTCCAGCTGCCTTAACCACCATGCCACTGACTAGTCCCAGTTTTCTTTTTTGGGGACAGTGTTTTTCTCAGAGCTTTGTGATCAGATTTAATCTCATCTTGGTGGATGGTCTTCTATAACTGTCAGTCAGTGATCTCCTTCACTATCATCCAAAGATTTCCCCTCTCCTCTGGGGCCTGTTTCCTTCAATACCTTCTTGGTTTACTCCTTCATTTTGGTGGAGCCAAATGGGAGCTCCAGGAGCTCCCCGAGTAAGATTAGTAGAGGTATATTTTGTTTGCACATCTACCTTCTCATTTGATTGATAGTTTTGCTGGGGATGGAGTTAAAAATTCTTTCCCCTGGGACCAGCAGGTGGCATAATGGTTACATCACTGGACTCCCATGTAGTGGAGTGCAGTTCAAGTCCTGGACCTGGCAGCTTACAACTCACACTGGGTGCATATGTGCCCAAAATCCTGAGAGGAGACTGGAAGAGAAGGGACAGTGGTATGGCCATCCCCCCCCTTGGGGGTGATTTCTCGCTTTTTATCTCTCTGTATCTCTCTGTCTCTCTGGTGAGTGCACATGCCCCATAGCAAAAACCTCTCAAAAAAAAAAAGTTCTTTACCCTTCCTACTTTGAAGACATTGTTCTTTTATTGGATTTTTGGGAAAGTCATGACTCATTTTTGCATGGAAAAACAGAAAAATATGTCATGACTTTTCTGACAATCTAATAGCTTCTTTAGTCTTTAAGTCTCTAGTGTTGGCATTAAAAAGCTCAAGAATTTTGATTTCAGATTTTTTTTTGCATATAATTTTCTTTTCCTATAAATTTATTTAAACTTTTGCTAAAGTATGTGTTTGCTCACCAGAGAAAGAAAAAGCAAGAGGGAGGAAGCACTCCTTGAGAGGGCGTGGTCCCAACAAGGTCTATTCTCTGTTACTCCGTCTCCTTAGATGCCCAGTGTGTTTCTCAAGCCTTGTAACAAGGTAAGATGAGAACCATGAGGTTGATCATGTGGAATCTGGCTGAGTTAGGTACCAAGCCACTGAGCCAGACATCTTTTCTTCTTTTAAATCTTTTGTGGTTCTAATGTTGTGAAATTCCATGATGTCTTTTGGCATATGTGTTCCAATGAACATTTTTGGGGTACTTGATGAATTCTTTGCATCTACAGATTCTTTCTCTTCAGTTCTGTACCACGTTTTTGAAATAATTTTAATTTTCTTCTTAATTTCCTCTCTTTGTATTTTTCAGTGTTCGATCTTCTGGTCTGATCCTCAAACTTTTTGATCTTTTCTCAGTGAGCTTCCATCTCATAGTCTTGTTGTTTTACTCTCTGGGACACTTCTTTCTCTTCTAGTCCTTTTATTGGGCTTTTTCATCAGAGTCCTAATCCCCAGAAATAAGCACTATTAGCATTGGTATGTAGCAGCAACATATGAAAATGCAGGATATTTCCTAACTATCAATACTCATTGATCTTCTTTCTAAATTAAGGTTGGTGAGAATATAGAAAGGATATGAAAGGGGAGAAGATAATACACAAAATATCCAGTCCTTGAGCAGGCCATGAAAGGGTCTGAAATGCTTTCTGTTAACTGTTGTGCATTTTGACTTACTTGGAATTTGGTGAGTGAATGAAATTCTAGAAGAGAACTGAAAACATTGTGGTTGAACAAACATTGACATTTTATCCTCCTTTTCTTCCCCTCTTTTTAGAATCATGTCTCAAGTATATACATTCCTGTTCAGTCCTTTCCAAGAGAAATTATGTCGTGTTGAGTGATGGTCACGCTATCCTCCTTAATTTTTTCTATATAGAAGAAGAACAGTTCTGTTTACCTGATTTTTCATTGTCTCAAGTTATGACATAATGTATAAAAATCCAAACTTTTGGTGAAGACAAGAAAGCAAGTCTTGGTGTTGAAGCTTGCTGTTTTTCAGGCTATCCTTTAACAATGCCAAAAGTCGCTACATTAAAAAAAAATGTCTTTCCTTCCTTTTACCTCCTATCGACCAGTTATAAAAGGAAATGTCCTTTAATTTCAGTAAGAACGACATTATTATACAGCAGAATATTCCTTTTACTGTCCTAGAAAAAACCTTATTAACCAAAGAGTTGAGGTAAACTGTTACTGGACTTTGAACTCTGAAACAGGCCAGGAATTGGCATTTAAACATTCAGTTTGGCTTTTCTTGTTATGCTTGTACCATTAACTAAATTCAGAAGTGGGATTCTGATTGCCTACTTTGTGTTTAGAGTGCTGACCAGGATTGCAGTTTTAGTTATTTGCTTTTGCTTTTGCTTTTGCTAAGGAATGGCCTTTTTTTTAATTTTAATTTTTTTTTTTTGAGAGAGAGATTTCTGCTACAGGGCACATGCTCTCACCAGAGAGACAGAGAAAGAGAGACAGAAAGAGAGAAATACCCGCCCGCCCCGGGGGATGGCCATGTCTCAATCCCTTGTCCTCCATTTTCCTCTCAGGATTTTGGGCACACATGCACATGTACCTGGCATGAATTTCAAGCCACTGGGTCTGGTACTTGAACTGCAGTCAGCTATGTGGGAGTCCAGTGACGTAACCATTATGCCATCTGCTGGTCCTAGAAGTGGGCATATTAAAAGGATGTCAACAGGGGTTAGGAGTAACATAGTGATTGAGGGACTGAACTTGTACATGGCTGATCACGGTTCAAGTCCCGGACTTAGCTGCTTGAAACTCACATCAGGCACAATCTCTTCTCCTCCCAAAATCCCAAGAGGAGAATGGAGAAGAGATTGTGGTGTGGCCAATCCCCCTGGGGTTGTCTGTCTCTCTGTCTCTCTATGGCAAGTGCATATGCCCTATAGCAAAATTTTTTAAAAAGAACAACAACAAAAAAGGATGTTGACAGCAGTATTATTGGGGGCCCCAAATTATCCCACAGAACATTGCTCTGGAATATTAATGGTTGCAAATGGAAAATGCAATTTGACATTAAAAAACTGACATTATATTTTATTGAAAGCATTCTTTTCATAATTGCCACATTGATGAGTATGTGTTTAATCCAGTACTGCTGGTGTTGCTAAAAACAGTGTTGAGTTTTTAAAAAATATATAATCTATAATCTATTAGCACACTTATATTTTTGGTTTGTATTCTTATTAGTCATATGATTAAATTCTCATTGAAAAGTTAGTGTTACAGAATTTCCTTCTCAGTCCTATTTCTCCCTTCAGTTATTAACTATCAGCATTTTGCTGATCTTCCTCATGAACTGTATTTTATTTTCCTCCTGTGTATCGGCACACATATAGGGGTCTGCAAAAGGTTCATGGAAAATGCATATTAGGAGAACGATGCATGGATTTCAAAAAACTTTTTGCAGCACAAAAAATGTGTATTGCAATTCCATTTTCCTTGAACTTTTTGAAGTACTTGTGTACGTGCATTTCTCTCTAAAAAATTATTGGGATGGGCCAAGAGGTGGCATGGTGCTTAAGGCACTAGACTCCCACATGGTTGACGATGGTTTGAGTCCTGGCCCTGGCATCTTGAAAATCATGCTAGGCATGTGTGCATGTGTGCCCAAAATTCTGAGAGGAGAAGGTACTGCAGTGTGACCGACCACCTCTCCCTGGGGGGTGATTTCTCACTTTCCCTCTCTGTCTCTCTGGTGAGCCCATACGCCCTATGGCAAAACCTTATAAAAAATTGAGACTATAGTTTATATAATTTGTAACTTAATGTTTTTCTCTTTCTAATAGTGTCTGACAGTTTTCTGTGTTTGTTCTTATAAATTTACGCCATTTTCTTTTGCGATTACCTAGTTTCCTGTTGGCTGAATGTCACTGTTTGTTCAGCCATCTTCGCATTGCTAAATATTTGGGTTGATTTGCAGTTTTGACCTTTTTCAATTCTGTTGTAGTGAACCTCTAATGGATACTGCACCGTCTAGCAATCTTTATAACATCTGAAATAACTGTGAAGCTGTCCTTCAAGAAGGGTGATTTTTATCATTGGGAGCGTCGTATCTGGAGGTCTAGATCCTCAAAAATTCTAACTTAGGTGCACAGAGTGAGAGTTTCCAGATTTATTGCTGGAATAAATGTCTTAACGTCATTAATTTGAACGATGATATTTATCTAAATATATCAGTCCCTGGGAGGTGTGAATGTGTGTGTGTGTGTGTGTGTGTGTGTGTGTGTGTGTGTGTAAGAGAGAGAGAGGGAGAGAGAAAGAGATGGAGAAATTTGTCTTGTGAAGGTGGTTGGCCACATCGCCGCCGCAATCCCGTCTTCTCCTTTCTCCTCTTGGGATTTTGTGCATGTAGGTACAGACACCCGGTATGATTTTCACGCTGCTGGTTTGGGATTCAAACTGCAGTCAGCCATGTGGGACCCAGTTGCCTTAACCTCAATGCCACTGTTGGTCCTCTGAACCTTTATCTAAATAAAGGTTATTTATTATTTTGATTCCTTATTGACTCCCCACCCTGCCCCAAGTTATAATTGCTGTTATTTTTGACTGGATTGCCTATCTTCCAGTTTGTCAATCTGTCTAAACATACTTACACTTTCAAAGAAATGGCATATGAAAAAGTTGTGACTATTGTTTGATTCCTCCAACCCTCGTCATTCTCCAACATGTGTTCTCATGGCACCTCCTGCCCACCAGCCCGAGAGCATCTGTAGTTTATATTATATTATATGTATTATATTGTTTTCTGTAGTGTGTGTGTCCTTAAGCACTGAGTGCCTTGAGAGCTGGCATCGCCTTGTGCATTGTCAGTTGGATACAGTGTATGTTAAATACATGGTTGAATGCATTAGTGATCTGTGAAGAGAGAGCCTGCGGTTACACTGGGGAGAAACTTGGGGACACCCGGTGACACAGCTGTAAAGTGTAGTACTCTGTGAGACAGTCTTACATGGGAAGGTTCCTTGTTAAGTCTGAAGACCTCCCTTAGTACACCAGTCACACATGGACCCGTGATTGAAGACTGTGGTGGATTGTGGCACCAAGCCCTTGTTGAAGGTGCTCTCTCTCTCTCTTTCTCTGTGTCTCTCTCACTCATGGAAGAAATAAATAAATAAGCTCAAATCATATTTACACATTGGGCATGAACTTTATCACTTGGAAGGAAAGCTTGTCCATCATTCAATGGATACAAAAATGTTTTAATGAGGCTTGATAGGATCATAGCTCTAATTAAAAAGCTGTTAGTAACGTATATGATAAAATAGAAAACAGGAGTTAAAAAAACAAATGAGGATATGGAGAAAGTGGTCTGGCTTGTATTTGTGTAGTGATAATGGAAAAAGAAATGAGATAATATTCTGACAGTTGGCCACAGATTCAACTTGCACTCATTCATTCATTCAGCTAACTCACTGAGCAGCTGATCTGTGAATGAAGCGCCATGAGGCATTGGTGGGAAGGTGTGAAGGGTGAACATGATCCAAAGGTGTGCTGAACAGATGTGAAGGGTTGGTGACCTCTGGAATGATGATGCTGACTGCAGAATTTGTTTTCTGTCCAAAGAAAAACATCTTGTAAAGTCAGGAAGGAAGAACTGGTCTTGTCAGATAATTTTGCTGGCTTTTAGACTCATAGACTTTAAGCTTCCAGGGAATATTCAACAGGATATTGGCAATATGAGTTTTTTTGAAATAGATTTTGGATTTAATCTGTGTGGAGACTAGAGTTAAAGCCACAAAAGTGAAAAACTGCAAAACATTCGATTCGAGGTCATTGGGAAGTTACATTGTCCTATGTCAAGGCATGGCATAGAAGCCCCAAGTTTCTGGAGACCCCCTCCTCTAACCAGCAAGGGCAAGATATGAGAACTGAGACAGGAACACTGAATTTGGGTGAGAGAAAAGAGAAGATGCAAAGGAGACAAAGGAAGATAAAGGGCTGAGAAACTCCCGATTTTATTGCATCTGCCTTTTATTCTACTTTTCTGACTTGGCTTCTATGATGGCTACTTTAATGTGTACTTGCTAGACCTTCGATGGTACCCAGATGTGGGGTCAAACAGCAGAAAAGAGGTGATGATGCTATGAAGGTGTATATATTTTTTCAGATGTGGTTAATATTTAAATCAGTAGACTTTGAATAAAGCTGGGTGGGCCTCATCCAATCAATTGAATGTCTTACGATCAAACAGACAAAACCCACAAACACAGACAAGGTCCCCGAGAGAAGAAATTCTGCCACAGACTGCCTTTAGACTTGAGCTGCAACAGCAGCTCTTCCCTGGTCTTTAGCCGGTGGGCCTGCCCTGCAGACCTCAGACTTGCCAGCTTTCACAATTGCATGCGCCAATTCCTTAAAATAAATTTCTTTCTCTAAATTGATCGATCGATGAATAAAGATATAGATACATGTCCATATATGTCCATTGGCATATCTCCCTGGCTCTTTCTCTGTTTCCGTTTCTATCTCTCCCATTGGTTCTGTTGCTCTGTAGGACACTAATACAGAGTTCCATGTAACTGAAGTCAAAGTTGTGTTACTGAATACAGTTATCTTTAGCAGTTAGCTTCATCTCCTATTCTTTGGTTCTTTGACAATTCTCCTTTTCCCAAGCAGTTATCCGATTCTATTCTTGCTCAGTAGGTACTCTGTGTACCTCTCTTATGTAGTTATAATTACCATAGTTGTTGGCGTTTGTGCCTGTTTCCCCAAACTAATCTGTCAGCATCCTGCAAACTAGGACTTGCTCCTGGTAGGTCGTGTAGCTCAGCCTACTTCTCATGTAAGACTTGTCACTGTGTGTATTGAGTTAGAGTTTAGCTCTGCCCAGTGTGTTTTTCAAGATGTCAGAGCTGGGATTTGTACCACAGTCAACCATATGGGATCGGACTCCCTCAACCACTAGTCTGCAAGGCCAGCCCCTAGAATTTTTAATAGACACAGGCATTCACAGTGACAGCATATTATATAATGTCTTTTGTTACTTTTTTCAAGTAAATGTCATAAAATCTTTTGCTCTTACTCATTATGCATTATTAATATTTACATAATATTCTCCTGAAGGGAAATATACATTATTTAGCCAATGTAATATATATATTTTTTTAGAATCATTTTTTATTGGGGTCAGCAGATGGTGTAATGGTTACATTTGTGTACATGCCCAAAATCCTGAGAAGAGACTGGAGGAGAAGGGATTGCAGCATGGCCATCCTCCTGGGGGGTGTTTCTCACTTTCTGTCTCTATCTCTCCAGTGAGCACACATACCCTATAGCAAAAACCTCGCTTAAAAAATTATTTTTTATTTCACTTTATTTATTTATTTGAATTTGACCAGAGAGAGGGGGGGTGGGGAGGGAGAGAAGGAGAAAGAGAGAGGGAGAGAGAGAGAAAGGGAAAGTGATAAAACAAGCTACCAGATCCTGGACTCGCCACAACTGGCCATATGGGAGTCCAGTGTCTTTAACCACTACACCCCCTGCTGGCCCCCAGGATTAAATCTGTCATTTCATCTATTTTTCTGTCTCTCTCTTTTGCTGTTCTAATAATGGGCTTAGTGAAGACGTGGGCACATGAATCTTTGTGTACTTGGCTGTTGTCTCCTTAAAATGAATTGTTAGAATTTCTGGGGCATGGATAATCAACTGTTTTGTTTGTTTTTTTTAGAGAGATTTTTGCCATAGGGTGTGTGTGCTTGTTGGAGAGACAGAGAGATAGAAAGTGAGAAACCACTCCCTAGGGGGGATGTCCACACCACAGTCTTTTTTTCTCTATTCTCCTTTTAGGATTTCGAGCACACACACACATGTGCTCAGCGTGAATTTCAAGCTGTTGGGTCTAGGACTCAAAACCGTGGTCTGCCATGTGGTAGTGCAGCGATGTAACCATTACACCATCTGCTGGTCCCAATAACCAGCTGTTTTAAAAGGGAGTTTTGGCTATATGTTATCAAAGTACCCTCCAGATATGTTTCACCAATGTACATTCATTGCAGCAGTGTATGAGAATGAAAATGCATTCTTTTCTTAAAATTTTTTTTTAAGAGAGATTTTTGCTTCAGGTCATGTGTACTTGCCAGAGAGACAGAAAGTGAGAAATCACTACCACCCTCTCTCCCTTGGGGGAATGGCCACACCACAATCCCTACTCTTCCATTCTCCTCCTGGGATTTTAGGTAAGCATACACATGCACCTGACTTGAGTTTCACTCTACCAGGTCTGGGACTCGAACCGTGGTAGGCCATGTGGGAATCCAGCTCCTTAATTATTATGCCACCTGCTGGCCCCTTCAAATGCATTCTTAAAGCCAGTCTGGTCTAGGTATATGACTGACTGATGTTTCTTCTTCTAGGACAGGTTGTCTTTTATTTTATTTTATTTTATTTTAAGTCTTGAATATTCTGCATAAGATCTTGTTTAACCTGTTCAATCTATTAGTGATTCTACCAGGATAAGTTAATAATCATCATATATCCATGCTTGTTTGGACAAAATACTCAATTATCTAAAATAGGAATAGCCAGTCTTACAGCATTCATGAATGACTCACTTGTTTGTTTGAAATGAGAAAATATGGGAGGAGGCAAGTCAAATGACTATGAATCTTCTTTAAAAGAACCATAATTCAATATGAAGAGCAAAAGACTAGCTCCAATCCCAACATTTGGAGGATATAGGATAGCACATTAAATTGTGTCGTATTTAATGTCATAAAATTCTGAACTATGGTAAGTGATGCAACGATCAGCTCAAAATAATGGCTCCCCAAGAACTAGGATCAAATCATTCAGTTTGTACCTTTACATGTTTTTGTTTTATTTGGTTGCCAGAGGGTATATACACTCATCAGAAGAGACAGACAGAGAGAGAGAGAGAGAGAGAGAGAGAGAGAGAGGAGAGAGAGACAGAGGGAAAGCACCACCAATAGAATGTGGTCACATCACAGTCCTTTACCTCCATTTCTCCTTCCCATCAGGATTTCGGGCATGTGTGCACACATACCCAGCGTGGTTTTTAAGCTTCTGGGCCCAGGATTTGAACATAGTTGGTCGTGCGAGATCTGGCTTCGAACACATAGTGCTTAACCACGGTTTATGGAGCTGAACTACCTTAATGTGTTTTTGAGTAGAAATGTTAGAAGGGTAATATTATAGCCTCAGGTTGAATTTTTCTCATGGATCATAGTTGAACTAAACTTGTAATGTTATTTAATGATAATGTAGGAACTTTTCAGAAAAGGAAGGACTCTTTGAAAGCCTGATGCTTATAACTATTTTTTGTTATTGCTTATAAAGGCAAACTTATTTAATGTGCTAGACCGTCACTTACTTTCCTTTTTTTAGCATACTATTCTAGAAGTAAGTTTTTCATTGAAATTATTCAAATCTCCTTTCCTACCTAGATTTGGTTCATTCTCCATTTAGCTCAGGGGCATTTTAGAAACTTCACATTTCTAGCCAGAAAATAAAGACATGCTTTAATAGAATCAGTCCTGATCATTCTTATCTCTGCTTACTTCTGCTAACAAGTGTAATGAAAGGCAAATCCATATGAGAAATAAAATTAGAATTTTTTTCATGTTCCACAATTTAGATTTGAATGAAATATTGTTAAATAATGGCTGGAATTTTGAAAATACATGGATAAGTTAAAGTAACTACTGGTACCTATAATTAAGTAGTTATGAGAACTGAATATATTTTGTTTTATGTGTTTATGGACAGAGTTCTATAGTTTTGTCTCCCAGATTTCAAGAGAGGAGCACTTTTTTAAAAAAATTTTTAGAGATTTTTACTAGCGGGTGCATGTACTCATTGGGAGACAGGGAGAGAGAAAGTGAGAAATCACCCCCAGGGAGGGATGGCCGTGCTGCAATCTCTTCTCTATTCTCCTCTCAGGATTTTGGGCATGCAAGCACAGGTACCTAGTGTGAGTTTCAAGCCCTCCAAGAATGGAACTGTGTTCTACCTCATGGGAGTGCAGTGCCTTAACCACCATACCATCTGCTGGCCCAGGAGACTTTTATTATAAAAATGTTTCTATATCATCAAGTCTGTGGATTTGATTCCTTAAATGTTCAAGGTGAAATACCAAGAAACATGTTAACTTGAGATTTTCTGTGCTCAGATTCACATTGTAGATCACCAAAATCTTAGATGTTCCAGCATTATTTAATGAGGAGGTAGAGAAAGTGTTTAATAAATAAGTAAATAATTTAAAAACACACTACCGACACTAGGGATGCTACTGTGTAAAAGAGTTATGTAGGTATAGTTCCCACTATGAGTTGGAGTTAGGGTTTTCAGTTGTGTAAATCTTTCAGAGAGATACAGTGTTTTAAATCATCAAAGAAGTAAGAGATACATGAGATGGAATGTGAAGAGAGAACACCATTCAAGTTGTGTGTTTTAGAAAGGGTGTGGTGGGGAAAGTAACTTCTTAATTAGCTTATTATGTTAGTTGCCTGACTTAAGATTATATTCAATTAATATAATAAGTGAAAATGTCATAAAGTATTTCACCACTGGGTAATTTTATTCCTATGCTCCTCAGTCCCCAGCGAGTCACCTGTTGGGTATTAGAGCATCATTCTGTTAACTCCAGATCTGTAACTTGGTAGGAGAGGCCCAGTGTTACCTTGGCTTTTCTTTGGTAGTGGAGAAAGAATTCTTCTTCCCAGATGCCATTTAAAAGTATCTTAAACTAGGGCCAGCAGATTGAGTTTCACTCTACCAGGTCTGGGACTCGAACCGTGGTAGGCCATGTGGGAATCCAGCTCCTTAATTATTATGCCACCTGCTGGCCCCTTCAAATGCATTCTTAAAGCCAGTCTGGTCTAGGTATATGACTGACTGATGTTTCTTCTTCTAGGACAGGTTGTCTTTTATTTTATTTTATTTTATTTTAAGTCTTGAATATTCTGCATAAGATCTTGTTTAACCTGTTCAATCTATTAGTGATTCTACCAGGATAAGTTAATAATCATCATATATCCATGCTTGTTTGGACAAAATACTCAATTATCTAAAATAGGAATAGCCAGTCTTACAGCATTCATGAATGACTCACTTGTTTGTTTGAAATGAGAAAATATGGGAGGAGGCAAGTCAAATGACTATGAATCTTCTTTAAAAGAACCATAATTCAATATGAAGAGCAAAAGACTAGCTCCAATCCCAACATTTGGAGGATATAGGATAGCACATTAAATTGTGTCGTATTTAATGTCATAAAATTCTGAACTATGGTAAGTGATGCAACGATCAGCTCAAAATAATGGCTCCCCAAGAACTAGGATCAAATCATTCAGTTTGTACCTTTACATGTTTTTGTTTTATTTGGTTGCCAGAGGGTATATACACTCATCAGAAGAGACAGACAGAGAGAGAGAGAGAGAGAGAGAGAGAGAGAGAGGAGAGAGAGACAGAGGGAAAGCACCACCAATAGAATGTGGTCACATCACAGTCCTTTACCTCCATTTCTCCTTCCCATCAGGATTTCGGGCATGTGTGCACACATACCCAGCGTGGTTTTTAAGCTTCTGGGCCCAGGATTTGAACATAGTTGGTCGTGCGAGATCTGGCTTCGAACACATAGTGCTTAACCACGGTTTATGGAGCTGAACTACCTTAATGTGTTTTTGAGTAGAAATGTTAGAAGGGTAATATTATAGCCTCAGGTTGAATTTTTCTCATGGATCATAGTTGAACTAAACTTGTAATGTTATTTAATGATAATGTAGGAACTTTTCAGAAAAGGAAGGACTCTTTGAAAGCCTGATGCTTATAACTATTTTTTGTTATTGCTTATAAAGGCAAACTTATTTAATGTGCTAGACCGTCACTTACTTTCCTTTTTTTAGCATACTATTCTAGAAGTAAGTTTTTCATTGAAATTATTCAAATCTCCTTTCCTACCTAGATTTGGTTCATTCTCCATTTAGCTCAGGGGCATTTTAGAAACTTCACATTTCTAGCCAGAAAATAAAGACATGCTTTAATAGAATCAGTCCTGATCATTCTTATCTCTGCTTACTTCTGCTAACAAGTGTAATGAAAGGCAAATCCATATGAGAAATAAAATTAGAATTTTTTTCATGTTCCACAATTTAGATTTGAATGAAATATTGTTAAATAATGGCTGGAATTTTGAAAATACATGGATAAGTTAAAGTAACTACTGGTACCTATAATTAAGTAGGTATGAGAACTGAATATATTTTGTTTTATGTGTTTATGGACAGAGTTCTATAGTTTTGTCTCCCAGATTTCAAGAGAGGAGCACTTTTTTAAAAAAATTTTTAGAGATTTTTACTAGCGGGTGCATGTACTCATTGGGAGACAGGGAGAGAGAAAGTGAGAAATCACCCCCAGGGAGGGATGGCCGTGCTGCAATCTCTTCTCTATTCTCCTCTCAGGATTTTGGGCATGCAAGCACAGGTACCTAGTGTGAGTTTCAAGCCCTCCAAGAATGGAACTGTGTTCTACCTCATGGGAGTGCAGTGCCTTAACCACCATACCATCTGCTGGCCCAGGAGACTTTTATTATAAAAATGTTTCTATATCATCAAGTCTGTGGATTTGATTCCTTAAATGTTCAAGGTGAAATACCAAGAAACATGTTAACTTGAGATTTTCTGTGCTCAGATTCACATTGTAGATCACCAAAATCTTAGATGTTCCAGCATTATTTAATGAGGAGGTAGAGAAAGTGTTTAATAAATAAGTAAATAATTTAAAAACACACTACCGACACTAGGGATGCTACTGTGTAAAAGAGTTATGTAGGTATAGTTCCCACTATGAGTTGGAGTTAGGGTTTTCAGTTGTGTAAATCTTTCAGAGAGATACAGTGTTTTAAATCATCAAAGAAGTAAGAGATACATGAGATGGAATGTGAAGAGAGAACACCATTCAAGTTGTGTGTTTTAGAAAGGGTGTGGTGGGGAAAGTAACTTCTTAATTAGCTTATTATGTTAGTTGCCTGACTTAAGATTATATTCAATTAATATAATAAGTGAAAATGTCATAAAGTATTTCACCACTGGGTAATTTTATTCCTATGCTCCTCAGTCCCCAGCGAGTCACCTGTTGGGTATTAGAGCATCATTCTGTTAACTCCAGATCTGTAACTTGGTAGGAGAGGCCCAGTGTTACCTTGGCTTTTCTTTGGTAGTGGAGAAAGAATTCTTCTTCCCAGATGCCATTTAAAAGTATCTTAAACTAGGGCCAGCAGATGGCATAATGGTTATGTCACTGGACTCCCATATAGTCAACCATGGTTCAAATCCCAGACCAGTGGCTTAAAATTTACCTCAGGCATGTGTATGCATGCCCAAGATCTCAAGAGGAGAAGGGATTGTAGTGTAGTCATTTCTTGATGATGGCCACATCATCAAGGGATGATGGGGTGATTTTTTGCTTTCTCTCTCTCTTTCTCTGTCCGGTGAGTGCATATGCCCTATAGAAAAAATCTCTCTCACTCAAAAAAAAAAAAAAAAAAAAGAAAAGAAAAGATAAGAAAAAAAGTTGTTGTAAACTTATTTATACTTTTACTAGCAGCCAAGAAAAGTATGAGGGTGATTTCATAAAAGTTAAGAATCACAATTACCTTTTCAAATACCTGCTGGACATTTTTATGTCTTGGAGTAATGTTCAGGTCCTTTGCTCATTTTAAAATTGAGTTACTCAGCCCCAGCTAGGTGCTACTTTATAGGATGCCTAAAGTTAGACTTGTGTTCATGGAAATGTATATATCAGCTGTGTTTGCTATGAAAATATTTAGATTAATTAAGGTCTTTAGTAATTCAATAAAATGTGTGTGGGGGGGAACAGTATAGAAAGCAAACATAGATACCAGAGACAGTGTGAGAGGAGAGTGGGAGATGGCAGAGGATAAGAGATAGGGAATCAAGGATGGGGAAAAAAAAGCAAAACATACAGAAAACAAGAAAGGGGAAATTATTTGCTGACAATAACATATTTGTTGATGTGCTTGATTGAGACAATATACAGTGTACCCTGGATGGAAAATCTTTTTGTATGCTGTAATGATGTACAGTGAATGAATGCAAATAAATACATTTAAATAAAATAAAATAAAATTGAGTTACTCTATTTGTTTTTCTACTGTTGAGTTGTAGGGTTCTTTATAAATTTTGATTATTAACTCCTTATCAGATATGTGGTATATGATTATTTTTTCTTGGTCTGTAGGTTGCCTTTTTTTTTTTTTTTTAAAGTTTCTTTTTGTAAGTTTATATTTGAGAGAGAGAGAGACAAGACAGATAGACAGATTCACCCATAGTCTTGGCTAGCGCCAGATCATGGTCATATGCAAGAAGATTTAGATACAACCTAGAACCTTCCCATGTGGGTCAGCCTTCTAACCCTTAGGTTGCCTTTTCATTTTGTTGACCATTTTCTTTTGCTGTGTAGAAGCTTTTAGTTTAATGTAGCCCATCCCAATTACTTATTTTTGTTTTTGTAGCCTGTGCTATTAATGTGATAGCCAAAAAAATCATTGCCAAGGCTAATGTAGAAGAGCTTTCTTCATATTCTGTTCTTGGCTTTTTATGATTTCTGGTCTTATATCTAGATCTTTTATCTATTTTGAGTTGATTTTTATTACTTGCACACACATACACACACACACACAGAAAGTATGTGAGAGGACAGATATGTTAATCTGCTTCAGTATAATGACCACTATATTATCTATAGGTATGTATGTTATCTTTATGTATCCATAATAGCATGTTGTAAACCTCAAATATACATAATGAAATGTATTTTTTAAAAAAGAATTACAGTCAGTATTTCTTGCATATTTTGCACATAGCATGTGTGAATGTGTGAATATTGAGTAGGTGATCCAGCTTGGTCTTAGTGCAAGTATGGGTCAGTTTATCAGGCTGTGGACATAATAGATTTGAGTAAACAATGGTACAACTGTAAGTTTAAAATAAACAAAACACGGCTAGCCTGTGGCTTGGTTGTTAAGGAGCTGGATCCCATGTGGTTAACTGTGCAGTTTGAGTTCCAGACATGGGGACTTCAAAAAACATGCTGGGCACTCGTGTGCCTGCCCAGAATCCTGAAGGGAGGGAGAGTGGAGGGGAGGGTTTGCAGTGTGACTATTCCCCACGGGGGGCACTTTCTCCCTTTCCCTCTTTTTCTTTATCTCTCTCTGATGAGCACACATGCCCTCTGGCAAGTTTCAATAAGTAAGTAAGTAAATAAGTAAATAAATAAAAATAAAAGGAAACAAAACATTTTCAAAGTCCTCTGTTCTGCTAGCTCCTAGAAATTCCTTTTGTCATTAGAATGGATTTTGTCAAGTTTATTTAATATTAGAAGGATTTGGAAACTCTAATTTATGGAATCCCTGTGTTGGCTATACGGTATATCCAAAGGAAATGAAATCACTATCTCAAAGAAATACCTGCATTCACATGTCATTGCAGGAGCATTCACAATTGCCAAGATAGGGAAACAAACTTGTGTCCATCAGTGGATAAATGGATAAAGAAAATAGTCCTAAGACTGCTCACCTTAAGAAGAGATCCAGCTATCTTAACCACTCTGCCACTGCTGACCCCAGACCTAGTGTTTCTTCTATCTACTGCTGTTAAATAAATATTTATACACACACACACACACACACACACACACACACACACACACACACACACCTATATATATATATTTACATATATATGGTAAATCTGTAATATGAGAAATGAAATTTAGATTTTCTCATATTTGATTGTTTTTATTATTTGAAAAAATTAAGTATTGGCTTTAGTTCTGACAGCCTGCTGGAAACTGTCTTCTAAAATCCTTGTGCATTGGCCCTCATAGGATAAAATGATTTCTTCTGCAGTGTTTACAAAAAGGAGTCTTTGGCTCTGAGTTTCTAAGGCTTCTGATAATTTGCTTGTAAAACTTTTCTGAAAATTTTAGAAGTTTCTTTTTAAAATTATAGAAAACATAATGAGAATGTGGGCTAATAAAAAAAAGCCAATAACTCTGATTCTATAATGTCTAGTTTTCCAACAAAACAAAACCTGTGTGGATTTTTCAGGGACTTTGGTACAGGCACCTTCCCAGGAAGATGTTTTGGCTGTAAGCTATGCAGCCTTCACAGAGAATGACACATTTGAGAATGTGCTTGCCCAATTATGCATGAGTATGGACTGCCATAGAAATTCAGTTTGAATAAAGAAATTATCACCTGTGAATGAATGTGTGTGCGTGCGTGTGTGTGTGTGTGTGCGTGCGTGTGTTTGGGTGGAGAACAGTGAAGACAGATTAAAGCAAAAGTACGTCAGATTTAAATCCTGTATAAATGAGAATTGATTATTGCACTGATAGAGGCGGAGATGTGTAATTAAAGCATGATATGTAAGGAAATGTGTTTTCTTCGTAGTTGCCCTCTTAGGACAATTTGTTGTGTTGAAAACTTGCCCCAAGTTTCTTAATGTTTTCTTAGCTGGCTAATTAGAATGTGCTATTAATGTGATCCAAAGTGTTCAGCTCCAAGGGAAGTTGCCAAAAGAAGAGAAGCCTAAGTATATACAAGTCTGAAGATGAGAGCCAATTTTATTTAGGGGTGAACAGTAAAAGTTGATCACCACTGTGCTGTGTGTATCACCACATTGAACACAAGCAGCTCTTTTTTCCTTATTTGCAAGAAGGACTGTGTGTGTGTGTGTGTGTGTGTGTGTGAGAGAGAGAGAGAGAGAGAGAGAGACAGACAGACAGACAGACAGAGACATAGTCCCCGTATGTGGCTTGGTCACACCACAATACTTTCTCCATTGTTTCAGCATGTCAGTATGGATTTGGGGCATGCACAAGTTCCTGGCATCATTTTCAGGCTCCTGGGCCTGGGATTCAAACTATGCAGTCACCCCTATGGGCTCTGGCTCTCTTAACCACTAGGCCATGGAGCCAGCCCACACATAAGCAGCTTTTGTCTTTTCCTTCAGATATGGTTTTATTAACATAGGTCAGATAGATCTTCTAGTTTCCCATTTTATTCTAAATCCTGTGACACTCAGCAACAGAATCAGTGCTGGGTGTGGTGCAAATTTTTCCTCCATGATAAATGTGACATTAGGAATGCTTTCAGCTGCAACAGAAAACCTCTTGCACTGTGGTAAACAGATGGACATTTGTTTTCCTCATGTAACAGAAGGTCTGGCAAATGGTATTTCTGGGGTTGGCGCTGCAGCTCAACAATACCACTGAGGATCAGGGTCTTTCTATTTTCTGGGGGCCATTTTTGTCACCCCTGGAAGAATGGCTGCTGCATCTTGTAGTGATGCTCCCTCTGCATAGGTCTCACATGGTGACTGGGCCCCTGTGGCTTGAAACACCCACAGAGTATAAACACATGCCTAGGACCATGATGGGATGGAGAAATAGAGGCAAAGGGGTTGCAGAGTGACTGGGTTCTATTGGGGAGCTTTTCTCTTTTTCTCTCTCCCTGTTTCTTTCTTGTGCCCACTTGCTCTTTGGCAGGAAAAAAAGGAGAAGAAAGAGGAGAAAGCTTTTTCTGAATGAGGCTTTTTAAAGGGGAGGTTAAGGTCTTCAGGCGACTTCTGCCTACATCACACTGGCTACAGCTGCAGGTGTCACTACCAGCTGCAAGGGGATCCTCTGTCTTTGAGCATGCGGCTGAAGAGTAGCTGGCGGGTTTGTTAGTAAGAACAGGGAACTGGTACTAGATGTGCAACTTGCTGTGTGTCGCAGAATGATATTACTATCCCACTGATTCTGTTTGGATATATTTCAAAATAATTTGAAATAATTGCTCACCTAAAATGGTAGTGATTCATGTGGGTTTGCCTAACCTTTTCTTTCTAGTTTCAAAGTCACAAAATGAAAAAACTTAGTGTTCATTATATTAGGGGGAGAAAAAAAAGACCAATTGTAATTTTGTTTTCAATAATTGCTATTGAATATGATCCATTTATCTGAACTCAACATTGTAAGCTAGTTAAAAGCCATGCCAAGTTAGGTATTTGTTTCACAGATTAAGAAAATATAATGAAAACAAACCACCAGGAGCCAGCCCACACATAAGCAGCTTTTGTCTTTTCCTTCAGATATGGTTTTATTAACATAGGTCAGATAGATCTTCTAGTTTCCCATTTTATTCTAAATCCTGTGACACTCAGCAACAGAATCAGTGCTGGGTGTGGTGCAAATTTTTCCTCCATGATAAATGTGACATTAGGAATGCTTTCAGCTGCAACAGAAAACCTCTTGCACTGTGGTAAACAGATGGACATTTGTTTTCCTCATGTAACAGAAGGTCTGGCAAATGGTATTTCTGGGGTTGGCGCTGCAGCTCAACAATACCACTGAGGATCAGGGTCTTTCTATTTTCTGGGGGCCATTTTTGTCACCCCTGGAAGAATGGCTGCTGCATCTTGTAGTGATGCTCCCTCTGCATAGGTCTCACATGGTGACTGGGCCCCTGTGGCTTGAAACACCCACAGAGTATAAACACATGCCTAGGACCATGATGGGATGGAGAAATAGAGGCAAAGGGGTTGCAGAGTGACTGGGTTCTATTGGGGAGCTTTTCTCTTTTTCTCTCTCCCTGTTTCTTTCTTGTGCCCACTTGCTCTTTGGCAGGAAAAAAAGGAGAAGAAAGAGGAGAAAGCTTTTTCTGAATGAGGCTTTTTAAAGGGGAGGTTAAGGTCTTCAGGCGACTTCTGCCTACATCACACTGGCTACAGCTGCAGGTGTCACTACCAGCTGCAAGGGGATCCTCTGTCTTTGAGCATGCGGCTGAAGAGTAGCTGGCGGGTTTGTTAGTAAGAACAGGGAACTGGTACTAGATGTGCAACTTGCTGTGTGTCGCAGAATGATATTACTATCCCACTGATTCTGTTTGGATATATTTCAAAATAATTTGAAATAATTGCTCACCTAAAATGGTAGTGATTCATGTGGGTTTGCCTAACCTTTTCTTTCTAGTTTCAAAGTCACAAAATGAAAAAACTTAGTGTTCATTATATTAGGGGGAGAAAAAAAAGACCAATTGTAATTTTGTTTTCAATAATTGCTATTGAATATGATCCATTTATCTGAACTCAACATTGTAAGCTAGTTAAAAGCCATGCCAAGTTAGGTATTTGTTTCACAGATTAAGAAAATATAATGAAAACAAACCACCATCTGACAGCCTCTTACTGAGTAGCCGCTTTTCTAAGAATGGAGAGTAATGAGCAGGTGAGAATGATGGTAGGTCTCCTCTGACCGGAAGCTGGCCAGGCAGGTGGAGCAGCTGGTAACGAGAACAGGGGGAACAGGAAGTACAGGCTGTATGTGGATGTCAGAGGTAATACTTTTGCAGGTACTGTGAGAAGAGGGTGGCCGGGGGATATAAAACATAAGCAATGCTATATTTAATTTCCATCAATAATAAAAATGTTATTATTTGACTTTTAGTGACTTTTTATAATGATTAACTAGTATATTAAGGGATGCTCTTGTCACTTTAATAAGGAGAAAGGACTGTCAAGACTCCAGGATGTCATTAGACACATGTAATTGCTCTTTGTCTCTTTCTCTCCCCAATCTCTGTCATAGGCTCTCTTAAATCCCATTTCTCCAAATAGCCATTTCAAAGTTTGTGAATGTGTTATGGATTTGAGTTTCTCAAATAAACTGTCATTAACCTAATAAAATCAAACCATTAACGCTGACAGAAAAAAATGTAAAAATCAAGTAATAGTGTAGCTCATGGAACAGAAATTGTAAATCCCTTCACATGCCCCCACTCACTACATTCCTGTGCACACACCCAGAGTGGGTTGGTTTCTTTTCTTATAATCAGAATCATACAACATGTATTGTTCTGTGCACTTCCCCCTGTAACATCTTTTTTTGATTCTTTTCTCCTAAATAAACAAGGATTTTTTTTTTTTTTTGTATTTAGGATAGTCCCACCCTCCCCCAGAGTGGTTTTCTTTTTAAACATGTGAGGGCATTTTATGAAGAAATATTCTGCCTAAAATACCATTAGCATCCCATCGACCAACAATGATATGGAAATACCTGGTCTTTTTTAACATCTTAAAATACTGTACAATTTAAAAATGTAATTGCACCATACCTGCTTCACTGATGGTCGTTGTCTTTAAACATGGATCTGTGAGTGTGCAAGAACACAGCAGAGATGACCAGAATTGCTGGGTCAAAGGGAGTGCACGTTTCCCATCTAGTGATGTTCCCAAATATTCTCCAAAGAGGCTATACAAAATCATAGCCCTGAAGACAGCACACACATTCCCCACAACCTTTCAGCACTCGATATTGTGAGATAAAAATTGTTTGCCAAACTAATAAGATAAAAATAAAGTGTGGTTTAAATTTCCATTTTCCTGTCCAGAAAAGGCCTGCTACCAAGAACTCTGAGCATCTGCCGTGATAGATGTTAGCTTGCTCTTGGAGATACGCAGTGCGCGCTCATGTGCTCTGGCTATCTAGCTGCCTATTTCTTCCATCTTTCAAAAGAAACCTTTTTTTTTTTTTTTAAATTAAGAGAGATTTTTGCTCTTGGGTGTGTGCACTTGCTAGAGAGACAGAGAGACAGAAAGTGAGAAATCACCCCTGGAAGAATGGTCACTCTGCAGTCCCTTTTCTTCTGTTCTCCTCTAGGATCTGGGCACATATGCACATGTGCCTGATGTGTTTCAAGTCACCAGGTTCAGGACTCAAACTGCGGTCGGCCATGTAGGAGCCCAGCAATGTAACCGATTCTGATTGTCAGGAGCGAATTTGATCAAGAACTGCAAATTGGCATTTGTATGGAGGAAGCTGTGTTTTCCAAATGGTGGTTGCTTCCAAATCAGTGGGTTAGTGAAATTAAATTAAGGATCATAAGCAGTATTAAGAAAAATAGAGGGACTAGCAGTTGGTGTAATGGCTATATCGCTGGACTCCCCTGTTGTTGTCTGTAGTTCGAATTCCAGACCTAGTGGCTTAAAACTCATACCAGGTGTGTGTGCCCAAGATACTAAGAAGAAAAGGGAGGAAAGAGATTGTGGCATAGCCATTCCTGGAGGGGGTGATTTCTCACTTTCTGTCTCTCTGTCTCTCTCTGTCTTTCTGGCTAGCTCACATACCCTATAGCAAAAAAACAAAAACAAAAACAAAAACCAAACAAATGAAAACCAACCAACCAACCAAACAAAAAAACTAATAAAAAAAATTGAAAAAAAAGAAAAATAGAAAAGAAAATATTGAAGAGTCTTTGAACATGAAATATTGAATATGTCTGGGACCAGCAGTTGGCGTAACTGCCGTGTCACTGGACTCCCATGTAGTCGACCGCGGTTTGACTCCCGGACCCGGTGGCTTCAACTCACACTGGGCATGTATGTATGCATGCTCAAGATCCCAAGAGGAGAATAAAGGAGAAGGGATTGTGGTGTGGCCATCTCCTCAGGGGGTGATTTCTCGCTTTCTGTCTCTCTGTCTCTCTGGTGAGTGCACACCAAAGAAAAGGCCTCCCAAAAAAAAAAAAAAAAGAATGTTGAATATGTCTTACCATTTATAGTGACGGGAAGACACAGTCCATGAAACTTGCATTTATTTTTGAGTTGTTTGAAATATGTGTGTTCGTATATAGGTCTATGTGTTATATAATATGTCTGAGCACCACATTGCGATGTAAACTGTATCTCTACAGGTTGAGGAACGCTGGTGTAGACAATCTTCTCTTAATAATTTATCCAAAACTCGGGGCCAGCAGGTGGTGTGGTGGATAAGGGTGTCAGATTCCCACATGGCCAACCATGGTTCAAGTTCTGGACCTGGTGGCTTGCTTTCTCCCTTTCCCTTTTTCTCTCTGTCTCTCTCTCTCTCGTCAAATAAAGAAAAAAATAACAATAACAAATTAAAATAAATAAATAATTCTTTAAAAAAATAATAATTTATCCCAAACTCAATTTATTTCTGCCATAACTGAGGCCACAGTTTCATACTCATTCGTGGCGTTTAAAATAAACAAGTTGCCAATAATATCAATGCTTTGCAAAAGGTTCAAGACTAAGGCTTTTATAGTTTAAATGCTTGAAGATAGTTGTCACCTAATTGGCCCTGGAGATATACTAGGTGTGGAAAGCCAAACTGGCTTGGCGACAGAATGAAGCAATGACGTTACACCCTGCTAAACTCAATCTCACTGAGCACTTTAATTTTTCTGTGCTCCAAAGCTGTTGCTCTGCTTAACTCTGTAGAAACAGTGTTAAGGCACAGGTAAGAGACTGCAAAGGAAGTCTTTGAATTTCAGTAGTTCCTCCCCGTGAGCAGGCACGAGGGTCTTCAAGGGTAGTTGCTCGAACTAATTGAGAGTATTTAGCTCTACTCAATTCCAGTACTGATCTTATGCTGCTTAGAAAATTACCTGTTGGTGATTATAATAAATGGTGGTAATTAAAGAAAAAGTTATGGAACATTTTGCATGTGGGTGTATTTAATTACCTGGCAAGTGTTCATATTTCTGGAGTGTGAAACTTAGGAGCAAACAATGCCCTTTCTGTTAGAAATTCTGCCCACACTTTTGTGTTTCTTCCCTTTTATAGGAAGTATTTTCCGTCACTTAGAGTGTAATAGCAGTGAACTAATTAATTTGTATTGTACTGTGTGTCTCTCAAGTGGTTATTTTTGTTTATTTTACTTTGGCCAATTCTAACTCTTACTTGAATTATTCTTACTCACTAATCGCATGTTCATAAAAAAGAATAGAAAAGGAAACGTACTTTTATTTTCTAGATGTTTAAGTAGTTATGTGAGATAATTTGTGCTTTTAAAGTTTTGTGACAGAATCATACATTAATGTATAACTTTTAAAGATTATAAGGTATTATTGATACATTTCTGGCAAAGGTAAACATAAGATAATAAAAATTATTTCAGTAGCCAAAGAGATGAAAGTTCTTTAAAGACTATCGACTACAGTTAAAATTATTGTGTATTAATGTGTAGTACTGATATTCTTTGTTTTTAGTATGAAGCAGAAAGTGGCAATGTTAATGAGGAGTATACTTAACTATGTCATTTTGAATTTATGTAAAACCTTTTATTTAAAAAAAGATTTTTTCTTTCTTTTTAATTTACTGTAGGGTGTGTGCACTTACTATGCCCCCAGAAGGGGGGATGACTGTGCCATAATCCCTTCCCCATTCTCCTATTGGAATGTTGAGCATGTATGCACATACACCTGGCATTTTATTTTTACTAAAGAATTATTTTATTTAACTTTATTTATTTATTTACATTTGACCAGAGAGGGACAGTGTGTGTGTGTGTGTGTGTGTGTGTGTGTGTGTGAGAGAGAGAGAGAGAGAGAGAGAGAGAGAGAGAGAGAGAGAGAACGTGCATGCGTGCAAGAGAGAGCAAGCCACCAGATCTGGGACTCAAACCTTGATCAGCCATGTGGGAGTCCAGCACCCTTAACCATCATGCCACCTGCTGGCCCCCTGGCATGTTTGTTCAAGCCACTGAGTTGCAACTTGAACCCTGAAGTCAGCCATGGTGATCCAGCTGCTAACTTAACCACAACCCTACCACCTTTTAACTCTTAAAATGTTTAAAATAGTTGTATACCTATTCCTCTTTTTTAAAGTTTTATTTTATTTTACTTTATTTATTTTAATTTGACTGTGGGGTGTGGGAGAGATAATGAGAAAGCAAGCCTCCGGATCTGGAGCTCAAACCATGGTCAGCGCCCTTAACCACCAGGCTACCTGCTGGACCCTGTATACCTATTCTTACTCAGTGTAAGTGTAATTTTGTTTATCAGTTGGCATCTTCTGCCATCTCAGTGTTTGGGTGTTGGTAGCAAAATACCTGAACCCCATTGGAATTTCCTCTCTGTCTTTAAAAGAGATACCTACATGTGGGATCCAGCCATCTCAACCACCAGGCTGAGAGATATTGGCCCACATTATGGAAGCTCCATGGACTATCAAGTTTCAGAATGGCTTCACTGACTTGAGCAAGTCAACAAAAACTCGTTTATGTAAGAGCATTGAGCTCTTTGCTTGTGGCGAATATGATGACTGATACTTTCGTCAGATGGCTTCTGGAACTTAGACAAATCTTCAGATGAGTAATAGATATATACAAGGGGACTTCAAAACATTTGTGGAAAAAAGGGAGTTAAAGTATGAATTAATTTTGGTGCCATAGAATTTTAAAATCCACTCAAACATAGTGTTTTCAGAGTTTTAATTTTCCATGAACTTTACGAGGGCTTCTTATATATTCTTTGGGTCCATGTTATCATCCACTTCCCCTAAAACATTCTTTTACAGTCACCTTTTCCATCTGAAGAGATATGGCATCTAGAAAGAGAAGACAAGGTCAGGTTTCGGCTATGTCTGAGCGAGTGTTGAAATTTCATTGTTTCTATTTCAGCTGTTCCATTTCGTTAACTTGTGTCATAACTTAATGATGTAAATGGTAATCCAGCCAATTAGCTTGATGAAAGAAGCTCGCGTATTGCAAAAGGGAAGTCTTATTAGTAAATGTTTGGGAAGCAAATGTCAAAACACAATTTATGCTTTAAAACATGTTTTATGAGTTTCTGTAGTAAAATTTTGTGTTTCTGGACCCTTCTGTTTTTTTCCTCTTCTTTTTCTGAGATTTGCCCTTCTCAAATTAAAATAATAAAGGGAAAGGAGTTCATCGACATTTAGGTAAAACTGAAGAAATACCAATAAAGGTTAGATGTAATATATACGAGTTTTTTCCTTCAAAAAATATTAGATACTGTATTAAATTGGTTGGGTGGCACGTGTAGTTGTTAAAGCTTAACAGATGAATTTTATGGCATATTATCAAATTATGAGGTAATTAAGAACAACTTTGTTTTTTCTTTTTTGAAATTTATTTATTATCATCATCATAATCTTGTTACTATTACATTGAATTGCATATAACTTTACAGTGTATTACATTGCTTTTTCAAAAGGGAATACCATGCATGTCAGTCAATACAGAGACATTAATCTCCCCACTTCGACATTCAATATCTTTTCATTGTTTTTCCCGATTATTATTATTCCAATTATTTTTTTTAACCAGGAGAGAGAGAGAGAGAGAGAGAGAGAGAGAGAACGTGCATGCGTGCAAGAGAGAGCAAGCCACCAGATCTGGGACTCAAACCTTGATCAGCCATGTGGGAGTCCAGCACCCTTAACCATCATGCCACCTGCTGGCCCCCTGGCATGTTTGTTCAAGCCACTGAGTTGCAACTTGAACCCTGAAGTCAGCCATGGTGATCCAGCTGCTAACTTAACCACAACCCTACCACCTTTTAACTCTTAAAATGTTTAAAATAGTTGTATACCTATTCCTCTTTTTTAAAGTTTTATTTTATTTTACTTTATTTATTTTAATTTGACTGTGGGGTGTGGGAGAGATAATGAGAAAGCAAGCCTCCGGATCTGGAGCTCAAACCATGGTCAGCGCCCTTAACCACCAGGCTACCTGCTGGACCCTGTATACCTATTCTTACTCAGTGTAAGTGTAATTTTGTTTATCAGTTGGCATCTTCTGCCATCTCAGTGTTTGGGTGTTGGTAGCAAAATACCTGAACCCCATTGGAATTTCCTCTCTGTCTTTAAAAGAGATACCTACATGTGGGATCCAGCCATCTCAACCACCAGGCTGAGAGATATTGGCCCACATTATGGAAGCTCCATGGACTATCAAGTTTCAGAATGGCTTCACTGACTTGAGCAAGTCAACAAAAACTCGTTTATGTAAGAGCATTGAGCTCTTTGCTTGTGGCGAATATGATGACTGATACTTTCGTCAGATGGCTTCTGGAACTTAGACAAATCTTCAGATGAGTAATAGATATATACAAGGGGACTTCAAAACATTTGTGGAAAAAATGGAGTTAAAGTATGAATTAATTTTGGTGCCATAGAATTTTAAAATCCACTCAAACATAGTGTTTTCAGAGTTTTAATTTTCCATGAACTTTACGAGGGCTTCTTATATATTCTTTGGGTCCATGTTATCATCCACTTCCCCTAAAACATTCTTTTACAGTCACCTTTTCCATCTGAAGAGATATGGCATCTAGAAAGAGAAGACAAGGTCAGGTTTCGGCTATGTCTGAGCGAGTGTTGAAATTTCATTGTTTCTATTTCAGCTGTTCCATTTCGTTAACTTGTGTCATAACTTAATGATGTAAATGGTAATCCAGCCAATTAGCTTGATGAAAGAAGCTCGCGTATTGCAAAAGGGAAGTCTTATTAGTAAATGTTTGGGAAGCAAATGTCAAAACACAATTTATGCTTTAAAACATGTTTTATGAGTTTCTGTAGTAAAATTTTGTGTTTCTGGACCCTTCTGTTTTTTTCCTCTTCTTTTTCTGAGATTTGCCCTTCTCAAATTAAAATAATAAAGGGAAAGGAGTTCATCGACATTTAGGTAAAACTGAAGAAATACCAATAAAGGTTAGATGTAATATATACGAGTTTTTTCCTTCAAAAAATATTAGATACTGTATTAAATTGGTTGGGTGGCACGTGTAGTTGTTAAAGCTTAACAGATGAATTTTATGGCATATTATCAAATTATGAGGTAATTAAGAACAACTTTGTTTTTTCTTTTTTGAAATTTATTTATTATCATCATCATAATCTTGTTACTATTACATTGAATTGCATATAACTTTACAGTGTATTACATTGCTTTTTCAAAAGGGAATACCATGCATGTCAGTCAATACAGAGACATTAATCTCCCCACTTCGACATTCAATATCTTTTCATTGTTTTTCCCGATTATTATTATTCCAATTATTTTTTTTAACCAGTCAATCACTATTTCTCATTTTGCTTGTAAAAAGACTTTACCCACCATGAACTACTTCTCAGACCAATCCAGTTGAGAATAATATACACGTCATCATTAACAGGTAATAAGCCATATCTGTATCCCACTAATGTCATGCCTCTCTATTTGTTCTCTTGTGATCTTTCTCTATCCTCTTCTCTTCACCACCACCCCCCCATTCCACACTGTCTTATCCTCAAGTATTTTTACTGCTTTTATGTCCTCCAATATTTCGCTCTCTAGCATAGAGTGTGAATAGTTGGTATATATATATTACAATATCTTTCTTTCATAGCCTGGCTTACTTCACTCAGTAATAGATCCTCCATATCCAACAACTTTCCATCAAATGCCAGGGTCTTGTCATTTTTTATGGCTGAGTAGTATTTCATAGAGTGTGTATATATATATATATGACACATTTTTTCAGTCCATTCATCAGTTTGTGGACATTTAGGTTGGTTCCGTGTCTTGGCAATTGTGAATAATGCTGCAATAAAGAACAACTTTGTTAAAATATATCTAACTTGCTCTTAATAAAGAAGACCCACACAAAACCTTTCAGAAATAGAATTTCATGATTCTTTCCAGTGGCCTTATAAAAGGAAATAAAGATGTATATTATATGTAGGCCCAAGTTATGGAAGATCCATAGAGTATGAAGTTTCAGAAGGGTTTCACTGACTTGAGGGGGTAGGGGCGGGGAATTAGGGTAACCTCTGCCTTTCCCAGCAGAGACTAGCAGCAGCGAATAGAACCGCACCCTCCCAGGCTAGAAGTCGGCAAGGAGTTCTGGATGTGAAGTTTAAGCCACTGCTTATTACTGTCTCTCCACTGGCTCTGCTCCTTAGCTTGAACTGACCGTCATGGTGGATGAGGGCTGGTGTACACTTTCCTATAATAACTCGGCACATCGTTCCCCTTGCTCAGCTTTTTGAGGATTGTATGATGCCTAATAAATAATGGCTAACATGCAACTCATCCTTCTTAATTTTACCAATGAACAAGTTACATTAAAAAAAAAATTCATTGGAACAGCCCATGGCCTGGTGGTTGAGATGGCTCGATCCCACATGACTGACTGTGCAATTCGAGTCCCGGATTCAGAGCTTAAGAAACATGCTGGTGCAGGCCCAAAATCCAGAAAAGGGAAAATAGAGATGGGATTATGATTGACCATCCTCCATTGGGGGCGCTTTCATGCTCTTTTTCTCTGTCAGGCTCATGTAATCTCTGACAAATTAAAAACATCAAAGCAAAAACATTATATGAAGGTCTAGGTTTTGATGCTCTGTCTCGGCATGCCATTTTGTGATTGACTATATTCATCCTAGCAGTAAGGATCCAGTGTATTACATTGCTTTTTCAAAAGGGAATACCATGCATGTCAGTCAATACAGAGACATTAATCTCCCCACTTCGACATTCAATATCTTTTCATTGTTTTTCCCGATTATTATTATTCCAATTATTTTTTTTAACCAGTCAATCACTATTTCTCATTTTGCTTGTAAAAAGACTTTACCCACCATGAACTACTTCTCAGACCAATCCAGTTGAGAATAATATACACGTCATCATTAACAGGTAATAAGCCATATCTGTATCCCACTAATGTCATGCCTCTCTATTTGTTCTCTTGTGATCTTTCTCTATCCTCTTCTCTTCACCACCACCCCCCCATTCCACACTGTCTTATCCTCAAGTATTTTTACTGCTTTTATGTCCTCCAATATTTCGCTCTCTAGCATAGAGTGTGAATAGTTGGTATATATATATTACAATATCTTTCTTTCATAGCCTGGCTTACTTCACTCAGTAATAGATCCTCCATATCCAACAACTTTCCATCAAATGCCAGGGTCTTGTCATTTTTTATGGCTGAGTAGTATTTCATAGAGTGTGTATATATATATATATGACACATTTTTTCAGTCCATTCATCAGTTTGTGGACATTTAGGTTGGTTCCGTGTCTTGGCAATTGTGAATAATGCTGCAATAAAGAACAACTTTGTTAAAATATATCTAACTTGCTCTTAATAAAGAAGACCCACACAAAACCTTTCAGAAATAGAATTTCATGATTCTTTCCAGTGGCCTTATAAAAGGAAATAAAGATGTATATTATATGTAGGCCCAAGTTATGGAAGATCCATAGAGTATGAAGTTTCAGAAGGGTTTCACTGACTTGAGGGGGTAGGGGCGGGGAATTAGGGTAACCTCTGCCTTTCCCAGCAGAGACTAGCAGCAGCGAATAGAACCGCACCCTCCCAGGCTAGAAGTCGGCAAGGAGTTCTGGATGTGAAGTTTAAGCCACTGCTTATTACTGTCTCTCCACTGGCTCTGCTCCTTAGCTTGAACTGACCGTCATGGTGGATGAGGGCTGGTGTACACTTTCCTATAATAACTCGGCACATCGTTCCCCTTGCTCAGCTTTTTGAGGATTGTATGATGCCTAATAAATAATGGCTAACATGCAACTCATCCTTCTTAATTTTACCAATGAACAAGTTACATTAAAAAAAAAATTCATTGGAACAGCCCATGGCCTGGTGGTTGAGATGGCTCGATCCCACATGACTGACTGTGCAATTCGAGTCCCGGATTCAGAGCTTAAGAAACATGCTGGTGCAGGCCCAAAATCCAGAAAAGGGAAAATAGAGATGGGATTATGATTGACCATCCTCCATTGGGGGCGCTTTCATGCTCTTTTTCTCTGTCAGGCTCATGTAATCTCTGACAAATTAAAAACATCAAAGCAAAAACATTATATGAAGGTCTAGGTTTTGATGCTCTGTCTCGGCATGCCATTTTGTGATTGACTATATTCATCCTAGCAGTAAGGATCTTCTCCCTCATCTGCTATCCTCACCTGTTATCTCACTTTTAAATATTGCCACAAAATAAAAATTCTTGTCCTCTTCCATGGTACTAACTCAAAGAAATATAGTTACAAGTTCTGAAGTTGGAATATAGATGGCCCTTATGGTCAGCTAACACTGAGGTGTCAAGAAGGCCCTCCTCCGTGTATTTACAGCATCACAAGTGTGTTCCCTTCTTTTGAGTAGGGCCTGAGTCTCAGCCTTTCACTGATAAAATCAGCAGAATTGAGATTGTGCAAGGTCCAGGCCTGATCCCTGAGAAGTCCTAGCAGTTCCTTCTAAGCGTTGCAGTCACCCTAGTGGAGAGCCACTAGGAACACACGGGGAGAGAGGGCCCAGCCATCTCAGGATCCTCCAACCTCCTTCCTATGACAATTGTGCAGATGAGCAGAATTGAACTGCTGTGAGCAAATAAAACAATTGTTTTTTAAGCTGTCAGGTTTTAGGGTGGTTTGTTATACAGCAATAGACAGATGGAAATGCCTCTACATTGATGCCTTTTAATGGCTACTTGGCAATCATTTGTGTTTGTGTGCTAGGAAAGTAAAATATAAATAATTGCTAATCAGCTATTAAAATAGATTTATCAAGTATATTATGTACTACTTACTATTCTGGTTAGTTACATCAGGAAGTAAAGAAACAAGAAACCCCTGATGAGATTTGAATGTCTCTTAATGCTGTTAAGATTAAACCCAAACTTCACCATCATTACTCTGTAGAGATGACTTTGAAAAACTTGGCAACAGTTTAGATCATAAAGTTGGAAGAGAAATATATGGAACAATTGAAAATATTTTCTGAGGGGATGTGTTTTAAAATTCTCTTTCCTCACAAAGTCGTTTTCAATTGGCAATTCAAGGAAAATGTCTCTGTAGGTTGACTGATTACAAATGTTTTCACTCAAGCACACCAGTTTCTAAATCTGTCTGTAAGCTGCTTTCTTAAAAAAGTGAATAAGCTTAGGAAATAATTATTCCTCAAAGTCCACAAAACTCCCGAGCAGGCTTTTGTTCTATAGACAGATCTGATTCATCAAGAAACATCAAGATAATTGTCACGATTTAAAATTTTAAAAGAAACCCAGGAGTCTTTGGCTCCAGTATAAAACTTTCTGTTGCTTTCTTGGCCTAATGCCTCGAGTTGAATATTTTGTGCTGTATGTTGCTCCATTTTTTTGTTTTGTATTGTATTTTTACCCCCGGGACAGGAAACTACAGAACAAAATATATTCATTTTGGGAACTAGTGCTGGTCCTTCGGTGACTCACTGTTCTTCAGTGATTCGTAGAGAAAGAAGAGGCTGATACGTGGATGTTACACTCCGGTGGATACAGATAATAGGTCTAGATTTTATTCTTATTATTTTATGCTCTTATTATAGATGTATTTGTAAAACTGAAAATCACTATTTTGACGTACGATCAGTCTCATTTAAGCACTTCTCCCACATAATTTCTTCCTTCCAGGCGGCAGTGTGCTTTATCTTAATCAAAATTCTTAATAGGTTCAGACAGTTCTCATCTGAGTACTTCACACTAGTGTTACCTCCCTCCTGGGATTAATGTGTGATTCTATAAGAGAAATGTTACAGAATTCTTATTAGATTGTAAACCGGAAGGGGCCAGAATCCTGTTTAATTTGCTCTTGATGTAAATCCCTAATCTGGGGCAGAATATCGCATTTGAAAGTTCACACTCAAATGTTTTTTTAATGAATGAATTTAGCTTTTTAATCCATGTTCCCACCACCCCCTCCCAAGACATTGCTGGCTTAGGTAGAATTTCAACAATTCCAGATTGGCAAATTATGCTGAGGGCCTCATGTTTTTCTATTTCTTCCTCAGTAAATAGTCAATTTATTCTGCTCCAATTCCATGAAGTACTGATAAGAATTTAAGACCCATATATACATCTATGTTGAGTTCTTCCAGTGTGTTATTCCTAATCTGGACAACAGGCCATCTAAAGTTAGGGGTTAATAAAATATCAGTGAAGTTAATTTTCTTATAATTTCTTATTGAAAACCTGTAACAAGAGATTTATGTGGTATGTAATGAGGGATTTATGTGGTATGCTAAGAATGCTAAGATACTTCTGGAATTACTGAATTGGAAGATGTTTGAGTAAGAGCGTTGCATTGGAAAGACCTTTGTGTATATAATTATGTGATAAGAGAAAAATTCTAGGTTCTTGGGATCTTTATACCAAGAGTCTATGGTAACTGTTGATATTTAAATTCCCCCCCCCCAACCAGAAAGAGCATAAAGAAATTTTGGCTCTAGGTTTATGTTTTTGTTCACAGTGTATCATACTGTCATTCATCAAAACAATTTACATATGGGGCCGGTAGGTGGCGTGGTAATTAAAGGTGCTGAATTCTCACATGGTTGAATGACTCGACTGTGGTTTGAGTCCAGGACCTGGCAGCTTGCTTTCTCGCTTTCCCTTTCTTTCTCTCTCAATCTGTGTCTCTTTTCAGTCAAAATTTAAAAATTATAACAAGTGGAATCAAATAAATAATTCTTAAAAACATTTATGTATGCATTTTGAGCACGTATTTTATGCCAGATACCTCTTAAATTTTTGAGGTTCCTCAGTGAACAAAAGAAAATATTCTAGCAGGAAGGACAGACAAGCACTAAAAACAGTAACAAGAAGTGGATATTACAGTAGGTTATAAGGTGATACGTCCTATGGAATGAATAAAGCAAGATAATGGGAAGGAGAGGAAATAAATTATAATTTAAAAAAGACTTGGATATGCCTTATGATGAATGTGACTTAAAATTTTTACTGTTTCCTTCCTTCTTTTCTTTCCTTCCTTCCTTCCCTCCCTTCCTTCCTCCCTTCCTTTGTGTGTGAGAGAGAAGCACCCCACAACAGGGTCTCACATGGCAATCTCTTCCCCCAGTGCTCCCCCCCACTCGGCTATTCAGCTAGCCAGAATCACAGGCGTGTGTGCACAGGCTGACCTGGGAATCAAACCCTGATCTCCCATATGACTTCTAGTGTTGTAGGGTGTTGAGTATCACTGTGCCTCTGTGGCGGGACTAAGGGTGACTTCTGAGCAAAGATGGGAAAGGAGAGGGACTATGGCTTCCTTCCTTGGGGGGCAGGGGGCAGAGAGCTGAGTGCCCAGCAGCCAGCCTGCCTGCTGCGTCTGAGGAATGCTTTGACAGTTAAACTTGGACCCCATTGCTGGATCACGCTGGGATTTGAAAATGATTATTTTACTATCACTATATTATACTTTCATCACATCATAAGAAAAGATAAAAAAGAGAAATGATCAGAAAAGAGCCATGTAGATAGATGTGAACTTGAAATAATTCTTTTGTCCTTTATGGCTTTGAAGGTTTACATAAATCATACCGTGCCTCAGTGACAGTAACTGTTTTTCTAGAATTCCTGGTCAGTCCCCAGAGACCTTTTAGATGGTTAAGGTTCAAAACCATTGACTTTTACTTGAGGTTAGAGACCATATAAATCAGCTAATTAGAATAAAGGAGTTGGAGCATGTAAAATTCCTTCAGTCTGTGCCTACACATACTAAATACTTCAAAACATATAGTTGAATCCGGAGTCAGAATATTAAACTAGAACATAATCTTAATGTTTATGTATCCATGTCAGTTTTTAAGTTAATTTTTTATTAAAAAAATTACAAATAATATTTTCTCTTTCTGTGTTATCACTATTTCCTTATCATACAGATCCGACTCCTTTTAAGTTGCAACTGGATTTTGAGGGAACGTAATCACACAGCAGTGCCCCGTGTTCTTGTTTGAAAAGTCGTTTTACTCGCGTTACATGCTTTTATGCTTTTCCACAGAGATGAAGTTTTCAACGCACTATTTGATACTTTGGAGGGAACTGTTTCACGCAGACCATTATAATTTGGTTTATGAAGATTCTTAATGATACTATACCTTCATCTATACAATAGTGAGAAACACACATAATGTTGGTAGAAGGCTTAACACATAGCAGGCCCTCAATAAATAGTACATGCTGTTAAAAAAAAAAAAAAAAATCTTTGGGCCAGACAGTGGCCCAGCAGTAAATGCGATACTTTGAGAAACAATCCCACACGGGAAGATCGCCAGTTCAAATCCAGAGACCTCCATGAGTATTCCAGGCCCATGTGTGTCCATGATCCGGGGTTTGCTGAAGGCTGGGGTTGGATCACAGCATCAAGACACTGTTGGGGCTGTTGTCCATCTGTCTTTCTTGTCCTCTCATGGGAGAAAGAAGCTTAGAAGGAAAATCTCTTTTTTTTAAAAATCATCTCACTTGCAGCTATTGTTTTGGTTTGATTCGTTTTCCTCTTTGAGATGTTTACTACCTGCTATTTTCATCTTACGTCTTTCTACCCTGTTCTTTAGCCTTTTGCAAATGACTACTTGAGTGTTTGGTGAGTACATTTTCAAGCAGATCCAATATGTGAAGAAATCTAAGAGTGAAATGCTTTGGGAATGATTACCCTCTTATTATGGTGTCCTTTTGAACCCTCGAGTTTCCTTTTTATTATCTCTGCCCCTCAGCAGCCCACAGCCCTTATCTCCTTGCGCTGGTGGCCGCCTCAGCCTCCTTTTGGCTCTCCACTAATTACTGCCTCCCTCCTCCTCTCTCCCTCCCTCCTTCCATTTTACTCTCCAGTCATCGCCAGCCTAATTTTCTAAAATGCCACCGACCCCTTTTATTTTCTTAGAATTGACGTTGGTTCTTTGGTACCAAGTTTGATCTTTCTGCCTGACCATCTTGGCTGACCACAATCTGGAAGCGTCCTGTTTTTTGATCCAGGCTGGTCTCCGGGATCTCTGAGGCACTGGCAGAGACTGCACGCCAGCCCCACACATTCATTCTTTAGTGAAGCTTTTGCGCGTGTTCCTGGTCTGACCCACCAGGTCAAGCCTGTTTTGTGTATTCAAGTTTTACATGCTTTTCAGTCTTTCTCTGACTCACTCAGAGTTCAGGGGTTTATTTTACATGTATAAATAGTAAATTAAATTAGATAATATATTTATAAAGTACAAAGTGTTCATTTTTAGTTTTGGATTTGAGAAGAAATATAAGTTCATTCTCCTCCATCCTCTCCTCAGGAGTCTGGGCAAGCATGCACACTCACCTGGCATGAGTTTCAAGGTGCCTGGTCTAGGACTTGAACTGCAGTCGACTATGTGGGAGTCCATGATGTAACCATTACACCATCTGCTGGTCCCACTTAATGCAGTATCTTCGGTTTTGGTCCATGCTTCTTCATGTACCAGTAGCTCATTCCTTTTTATTGCTGAGTAGCAGCTGATCTTACGAAAAAACCCAAATTTGTTTACCCCTTCTCCTGCTGTTGGACATTTGGATTATTCCCAATTTGGGGTTATTATGAATAAAGTTGCCATAAGTCATTGTCTACACGTCTTTGAGCAAACATAGTGTTTTGATGTCTCTTGAGTAAATACCTAGGAGTGGGAATATTGAGTCAAAGTGTCTGTATATATTTACCTTTATAAGAAACTACACAACTGTTTCATTGTTGCAATGTATGAGTGTTCCAGTTGCTAACACTTGACATCATGCTTTTAAGTTTATTCTATTATGTGTGAAGTTATGCCTCACTGTCATTTGAAATTTAACTTCTCTAATGTTGAGAACCTTTTCATCTGCTTATTAGCTGTTTGTGTATATCCTTTAGGGAAGCTTCCATTCAAGCCTTTGCCCATCTTTGTTGAGTTGCATGTCTTCATTATTGAGTGGTAGTTATTTATATATTCTGAATATAAGTCCTTTGTCAGCTCTGTGATTAGGAATGTTTGTTCATGCTAGATTTTTGTTCTTGGGAGCTCAGAGACAACAGTTCTGGAGAGCTGCTGCTGTTTCAGATGTTGTCATTACATGGCCACTGCATAAAGGCAGGCAGTTGGCAAACGGGAAGGATAGGTGGAGGCTAGGCAGCAGGTGAGAACTTCTGTCATGTGCTCTTTTGTTTTTCCTCTACAAATTATTTTTATTTTCTCAAATGACCTTCGCCCATATCCCCTCAGAAGACTTCTCTCTGTGTCTCACTGACAGTAACGAGGTTATTTGGCTATCTCCAGCTGCAGGGGAGGCTGGGAAAGTAGGTTTTTTTCTTTTTTTCTTTTTTTAAAATAAAGTTACTATGGTGGTAGGTGAATGAGTGAGAAGGGGTTAAGAATTTATGTAGCCGGGCCAGCCCATGGCCTAGTGGTTATATGAACTGGATCCCATGTGGCTAGCTAGCTATATGGTTCAAGTCCTGGACCTGGAGGTTTGAGAAACACTCTGGGCATATATGTGTGTGTGCTCCCACCATCCTGAAAGGAGGGAGAAATGGAGGAGAAGGGATTGCAGAGTGGCTATTCCCTATGTGCGGTGCTTCCTCACTTTCCCTCTGTATTTCTCTCTCTTCAGTGAGTGCACACATCCTCTGGCAAACTGGGAAAAAAAAATGGCATGTTTGTAGTCTGCCCATAGTCAGTCCAGGCAGAATGTCCCAGAAGAGCTACACCAAGTCCTCAGGGATAAGAGCTTAGCATGCTCAGGTAACTGGTGCCATTTGGAGATCAAAATGAATGTATTGCTTGAAGGACCTCGTGGGTGTCTGTTTGAACGTATTTGTAGCCCCAAATCAGAACACTGGAATTAGGAATTGGTTTGGAAGCATTCTGTGAATGGATGGTGCTTTGAGCTATAGTGGCTGTTGAGCTTGCTTAATGAGAACTCAGGAAACAAAAGAATACAGCAGAATTCAGGCCCTTGGCGGAGAGCAGTAATCAGAAGTGTAGAGACAGTTTTGCTGTATGGGAGGGGGTTCAGGAAGGAGGCAGTGGGGAGTGAGCGGAATGGCTCAGAGAAGCAAAGGCGTCAGGGACCGCCATTTAGATCCGGCCGTTGGGGAGATACTGCGGGTCTTCTCCAAAGCAGTTACTTGGTGCTAGCACTGTGGGGCGGTGATTAAGCCCCATGAATAAGGTGTGAGATCCCACACAACTGATCGCGGTGTAAGTCCTGGCCCAGCTGCTGGAAAAGCACACCCAGCGCATGGTGCCCAAAATCCTGACAGGAAGGAAGAAAGAGGGAAAGGGATTGTACCTTGACCATGCCTCATTGGGGGATGCTTTTCTCTTCCATGCTCTCTGGCAAGTGCATCTGCCTTTTGGCAATTAAATAATAATAATAATAATAAAGCAGTTATTTGGAGTAGAGGGAGTTGAAACCAAATCGTACCCAACTGAGAGAAAATGGGAGGCGAGACATGGTAGCACTGAGCCAGAGTACTTAAAAATTTACCTGTTACTCCATTACAACAACACATGTAGAAGAAGCATAAAAATGTTTATAGAAGTGGAAGACACTAGAGAGAGGGAGGAGGGGATGGCTCCTCTCCCTGGGTGGGGAGTGCAGAGGATGAGAGGTGGCCTTTAGGATAGGAGTGGGGAAAATGCAGAGCAATTTAGCCAATAATAAAGGATATTTATTCTGTCCTGAGAATACTGGGCACTGCAGGCAGTGATGGGTGATTGGGGTAGGGTACTCTGGAAGCAGAAGGGCTCCTCCGACTGCCCCTGTGACTTTGATCATTAGCTGAGGATGGTTTGGGGGTGGGAGAATTGCTCTATTTTCTGTTGGCTTTTTAATACTACTTCTGAGCAGTGTACACTATTTTGGAAACATTACTTTGTAGTTACAAAAAACATTGCCTGCTATGCCTGCAAAGCTGTTTGTATAAATTTAGAGAATTCAGTCTGATAATGTATCTGTCCACATGTTTCGATGAACTCAAGATTGAAGGTAACTTTGCCCTTTTTTTCTTTTCTTTTCTTTTTTTTCTTTCTTTCTTTCTTTTTTTTTTTTTTAAGTTTTTTTTTCCTTAGTGTTTGTGTGCTTGCTGGAGAGAGAGTGATGTGTATGTGTGTTTGCTAGAGAGAGAGAGAGGGAGAGAGAGAGAGAGATACAGAGACAGAGACAGAGAAAGTGCGAAATCACCTCCCGGGGGAATGGCCACACTACAGTCCATTCTCCTTTTGGGATTTTGGGTATGCACACCCACATGCAAACCCACATGCCCAATGTGATTTTTCAAGCTGCTGGATCCAGGATTCAAACCAGTCAGGTATGTGGGAGTCCAGCACCTTAATCACCATGCTACCTGCTGGCCCTGGTAACTTTGATTTTATCAGCCAAAAATATATATATTTTTAAATGCCTGCTGCATGCTAGGCATTTTCACAGGTGCTATGAAAATACTAAGACATACTAAAAAGTCAGAGAATAAATGTTTCCCCTAGCCTGAGAGTCAGAATACTAGGATCTTTTCACATACTAGCTATGCTACTTGGTAATGGAAGTGAACTTTGTGGCCTCAGGATCTTCTTAGAATGGAGGATGCAAACTAATGAGCACAACGGATACTGTAAAATAGTGGAAAACTGATACTGGTATAGACCCTAAGGTCCACAGATCATTTAGGAGGGGAGAAAGAGTACAAAAATGTTACACTTCATTAATTTGCATAGTAACATAGTAAATTTGAAGATAGGGTTGTTTGTAGGTATCCTCGAATTACAGCCTTTGAGATACAATGAATCTTATTGAGGAGATTTTTTTTTTTTCTTTTAAATTTGCCTGAGAGGGAGAGAGAAATGCAGAGGGAGAGAGAGAGAAAGGCAGAGGGACAGAGTACCCCTTATTGGGGCAAGATCGCACTGCAGTCCCTTCCCTGTTTCAACATCCAAGTTGGGATTTGGGGTACAAACAACCACTTAGTGTTTTTCAAGCCACTGGGTCTGGGATGTGAATAGTGTAGTTGGCCATGTGGGATCCAGTGCTTTTAACTACCACTCCACAAAGCTGGATCCTTGATGAGAATTCTGAGATGCTGGTATAACTGTCAGATATTTGTGAAATATTGCTTTCTGGATATAAGCTGAATTTCTTCAAAAAATTGTCTCAAATTCAAAGAGCATCTTGTATACAAGGAGGAGGAGAAGGCTGTATACGTTAATGTTTTAGTCAGTTACTGAGTACACATTGTGATGTGAAAATTATGTTGTGGTGAATGAAATGTCCTTGATGCCAAATCTTTTTTAGATAATACATTTCACCCTTAAGGTATTTCCAGGAAATAGCCATAATCACTCCCAGAACTAGGTAGAGAAAAGAAGTAATTTGACAGTGTCTCAATGGGCATTTCAAAAATAACAACTTTCCAGGGAACCAGCAGTTAGCGTAATGGCTATGTTGCTGGACTCCCATGTAGTCGACCGTGGTTTGCGTCCTGGACCCGGTGGCTTAAAACTCATGCCGGGCGCGTGTGCGTGCGTGCCCAAGATCCCGAGAGGAGAATGGAGGAGAAGGGATTGCGGCGTGACCATCCCCCCTGGGGGATAATTTCTCGCTTTCTGTCTCTCTGTCTCTCTCTGTCTGGTGAGCGCACGTGCCCTATAGCGAAAACCTCTCCAAAATAAATAAATAAATAAATAGTAACAACTTTGCTTCAAGTTCCTGGTTACTAACACTATGAATTCTGTTGTATCTCCAGGCAAATCAAGTCCCCCTGATGAGAGTACGAATCTGCTGTAACCCAGATTTCACTTTTATTAAAACAGATGGCACAAAAGAAGAAGAAAAGTCTCTGACCATTCCCTCCAGGCAAAGCTTAAACTCCTTTATCCTCATCCAAAGGCAGTTTCTCTCTGTTTTGGCCTGACTTCTGGGATCCCAGAACTCTTGAAAGATGTTTTCTTGAAAATAGTGAGCTCTTTTCTTGTCTGTCCTGGTACTCTTGGCTGACTTCCTGTATTCAGGCTGCTTCTGCTCATTAGTATTCGGCTTGGTCACCATGGCTGAGAAGGCAGCAGAGGGTGGGAAGTTAGTGGAATGAAAGATCCGATGAAGGCTTAGGCAAGATGCAAATTTCCCCAGGAAGAGTGTAACTAAGTTTCATTTTCTCCAGTCGAATACTTACAGCTTTCAATTGGTTTAAACAGAAAAGTTATTTTCTCTCTCTTTTTTTTTTTTTTTTTGTTTGATGTAGGTTCAATGAGGGCTTAACTTTTCTGCCCCCTCTGACAGTAAGTATGGTTTTCTTGTTGAAAATAAAATGACTAAGCAAATTCAGATAAGCATGACACATTTCTTAGCTCACACATATTTATACAGATTGACAAATATTAAGTTCTTTTGAGAATTGCTGTCAGCAGTGTGGTTGAAATGAAATTGATTATAAAGATGGAAACTGTTATATCTTCAGAATAGGTTGTTTCCCTTTTGGGCATATTGGAAAAACACATTTAGATATTCATCTAAGGAGGTAATTATTTTTTTTTTCAAAAATGGCTTTGAAAAGCCTAATCAACATATGTAGTTTACAAGGCTTTGCAGTGTAGAATCTTTTCATAGAAACATTGATTTGTTTATTTTGGAAGAAAACGATCTTGCTCTACTGAAGAAAATCTGAAAAATACATAATTACAGAGTGTGTTCACTGTTTCTTCAGACCATTCTACTTTGTGAAACCTGATTTTATAGAAAGAAATGACAAATTACCATCTGTTTGCTTACTAAGGTTTTAGTCTTCCTGTATGGTTATCCTATTCCCACAAATGATTTTGTAACAGTTGCCGCCACAACTTAATCTGTGAATAAAACCCCAAAAATTCTGGTAATTGCTTCTCTTTAAGTTATATTGACATGAAAATTTTTGGACAACCAAGTCATAATGGGATTTGACCTTCACCCAAATAAATAGGGATGAAGATTTCTTTCTACCTCGTTTACAATTCAGTTGTCCTGCCTAGTGGAAGTTTCTGGGCTGGGCTATTTGGGGGAGGTGGCCCTCATCATGTCCCCCAAGGAGCTAACTTTCTTCAGTCACATTCTAAAGACAATATTCCTCTATGCACAGGGTACCCAGGGCTTTAAGATGATCGAGTTTAAATTCTTTTTTGGAAGTAGCTACCGTGTACAATGATTGAAGTAACTGAGTAATTAGCATGTTACCAGGAGGCACGTGTGCTTGCTGGAGGCAGAGGGACGGCGAGGAAGCTCTCCCTATGGGGAACGATCATGCCATAATCTCTTCTCCATCTCTCCTTCCTTTTGGGAATTTGGGCATGTGCACACATGTGCCTGGTGTGTTTCTCAAGCTGCAGGGTCCAGGACTCAAAATGCACTGTTGGGCACGTGTGATCCAGCCACCTGAACTGCCACGCCAGGAGCTGGCCTGACAACTGGGCTTTTTTCCCTTCTTCTTTTTTTTTTTTTTTAATAAAAACAACCAAACTTATTTCTCCCATGAGAGACAGAGACACGTAGACAAAATGTGCACCCCAACAGGGTCCTGATGCTGCGATCTGCTCCCAGTCCAGCCTGGATCATGAGCACGTGTGGGCCTGACATACTCAGGGAGGTCTCTGGGTGTGAACACGGGACCCTCCCCTGCGGGTAAGCCTCGCAGAATGTCGCGGTTCACCTCTGCGCCATCATCTGGCCCCTTGGAGAAGCCCTGTGCTTTCTCATTGGGATTCCACCTATATCTCTCAGACACGTTAAATGTTCTCTTTTGAATCCTTTTAGTGTTTGGATATAGTGTTGAGTTTATTCAGAATTCATTCATCCTATACATATTTTGTCAGTGCCAGGAACAAAAACTTCTTGGGAATTACTTAGTTTCTGTAGTAACAGTCTCTACCAACTGATGTGGATTCAAATGACTTAGTTTTAGTCCATGGCTACTCTGGAGAAAGAATGGAGGAACATTCTTTAATGAAACAAATAGTTTAGGATCAGTATATCTAGTTACATAATTGGATCATTCTTTTCGGGGTCACACTGGGTATACTAAAACAGTGAAGTGGTAAATTTGTTTATCTGTAAGATGTAGTATTACAAAATGTGAAGACAAAAGCTGTCCGTCGTCAACTTTACATATAACTGAAGTTTACCGCGCCATCTGTAATGCCAAGTATTATAAAGACAGAGACAGAACAAAAGAGCACTGAAGATGGGCAATTAATAAATTAATAAATTAGAAATTAATAAATATTGATCATAATGAACGGTTTTGTAGATATATATGTTTATGTATATATGTGTATATTTGAAAACTCAAGTAAACTTGAGCTTTTCCAGATAAAATATATTAGTAAGAATATACGTGTATATAATTTATCAGAGGGCATGTTTGCTTGCTGGAGAGAAAGTGAGAAAGTATTCCCCTCCCCTCCCTATGGGGAATGGTCTTATTGCAATTCCTTCTCCGTTTCTCCCTCTTTTTAGGATTTTGGGCATGCAGACACATGCCCCTAGTGTGTTTCTCAAGCCCCTGGGTCTGGGACTCAAACCACAGAGTCAGCCATGTGGGATCTAGCTGCCTTAGCCACCACACCATAGACTGATCCTTTAAGAATATTTTCAGTAAGCTGCAGAAGTCATGTAAATGAATTCATTATAGCTAATATATTACTGATAGTATTCTGAGTACTAGGAAAAACTCAGATTTTTTTCTTCCTTGATAATTGAACATCTCTTTTAGATAATATTGTGTGCATACGCGAGTATGTGTTTGTGCGTGTGTGAGAGAGATTATTTGTCCTAACCTAAAATGCATTGTATTAATAGTTGAGCCACTATCACATTACTAGTCTAAGATGTTATGCATCGGGCTGTGCTGGTATAACTTACCGCTATTATTACTGTTGCTTTGTATCTCTTATACAGGAAATCAAGAAGAAGCAAATGAGGTTGGTAGGAGGGGAGACTTTCTGTTCTAGACTGACTGTTCATTTACAAAGGTGAATAGATTCAGGAACATTCTATCTAGTGATGTAATTGACACATATCAACCAAACTTTTGTAAATGAATTATCTATCTCTAATATATAGGCTAAAAGATATTTTTTTTAAAATTAGGGTAACCCACAGAAAAGGACACATTGTTTAGGCGGTAGTTGGAGAACTGAATTTTCTAGGTTTAGAATTGTAGTCCCATTCCTCTGGGAATGTATCTGACATTAGCTTCGTGTTTTTGAAGAGAGCAGAGTTGCATGGAAAAGACCCATTTCTCTTCAACGTCATATTAATCTGAATATGAAAGAAATGGCAAGTGTTTTCAGTTTCTCTTTTTTGTAGACTGTAATCCTCATATTATTTTAGTTTTTTAATTGCCAGAGACTATGTATACTCACCAGAGAGAATACCAGAGAAAGCACTTGGTCATGGGGCATGGTCATGCTGCAGCCCTTTTTCCTCTATATCGCCCTCCATCAGGATTTGGCGCATGTGCATCCATGCACCCAGTGTGTTTTTCAAGCTGTTAGGGCCAGGATTTGAACTGCTGTGAGCCATGTGGGATCCAGCTCTCTCTGCACCTGGCTGAACTGCTGTACTACAGGGCCATCCCTGTTTTTTTGTATTTTATGTGTAGCAGAATTTTATACTTTCAATAAGAATGTGTATATGATAGAATGTTTTTGTTTAGTTTTGATTATCAACAGTGAGAGTCACAATGAAAAGTTGTTATTTGATTATAATATTACTGAACATTTGGGAGATAGAGCCACTTACCTTTGGAATTGAGCCTTCACTCTGAGTGGGCGTGGAAAGTTGATTTTGAATTTTTTTTTTTTTTTTCCTAGAGAGCACCATGTGTGCTTGCCAGAGAGAGAGGGAGAAAAAGCACTCCACAGTGGGATGTTACCATGCTGCAATCCTTTTTCATCCAGTCTTTATCCCCTCAGGATTTTGGCCACACACACATACATGCCCAGCATGTTTTTCAAGCTGTTTTCCTTTTTTTGGAGGGGGGAGAGCTTTTTTCTATAGGGTGCATGTGCTCGCCAGAAAGACAGAGAGAGACAGAAAGCGAGAAATCACCCCCCAGGAGGGATGGCCACGCCACAATCCCTTCTCCTCCAGTCTCCTCTCGGGATCTTGGGCACGCACGCACATGTGCCCAATGCAAGTTTAAGCCACCAGGTCCGGGACTCGAACTGCAGTCGACTACATGGGAGTCCAGTGACACAGCTATTATGCCAACTGCCGGTCCCATGTTTTTCAAGCTGTTGGGGCCAGGATTCAAATTGTGGTTGGCCATGTGAGATGTGACTCCCCTTGTATTGCATTTAACTGCTATGCTACAGCCCTGGAAAGTTGTTTCTAATTATTAACACTTCGATCAAGTTTTGCTTTTACTGAGAAAAGCCCGATGTTTCTGGTGACATAGCCAAATGTGTAGACTACATAATCAACCCATCTACCATGTGTCAATAGTGAGAAAATGACATGGTTATTTTAAGATTTTGCCTTAAGAGAGGAGAGTTTCCTGCATTAACATTTTCCCTAAAAGAGTTTGGTTCAGAAGTTAAGTAAACGGTTTTTAGAGTGAAATTAAGTGGACTGATCAGGCAGGCTGGATGGTTGTTTCCAGATGTTTCTTTCCCAGATCAACATTGATTTCTTGGCTCAAATGTCAAATGGAGTCACTCGGACATCTCAATGCCAAGGATCATTTGATCAATTAAAACCAGACTGTCCTGAGACAGCCTTCTGCCTGTTCTTGATTCTGACAATGGATTGTTGTAGCCACGAATGCCCCAGTGCAAGGACAAGAGGCCGGACTGATGCTGAAGCTGGAGAAAAAAATACTCAGCAGTAGTTTTCCACTGAGAAAAGCTAAGGGAACAGCTTTATTCAACAAATACTTTAACATGTAGAGCATATTTATAACGCTGCCTTTCTCTACAAGAATATATAGAGAAAAAGATAATAAATGCTACTCTGGTTGAGTGTGCTGTCTGGAAAGGATCCAGAATCATCCATAGCGAGGGTGGTGAGAAGTTCTAGACAAGAAATGTGGAAAGACCTGAATGATAGAAAAGGAGTGAGCAGCTGTAATCAGAACACACAGAGAGCTAACAGTTCATTCTTCGGGCCATTTATCCCACGGGTTTCCGGAAGAATCTCGGGAAAACCTGTAATTCAAGCATGAAAGGTACAACTAGTTTAGAGATGTGGTTCTGATGAGCAGTCCTCCCAAGGACTTGTCAAAGTTTGCAAGTGCCCCTTCTGCTGCAATTTAGGATCCCTCAGACATATTGGGTTCCTAAGTTCACTTTCATGGAGAAGAAATGTTAGACAGGTTCAGTTTTACTTAACCCAGCTGGGGGCACTGTGAGAAGGAGGCCACTCCTGAGCAAGGCAGATGCTCAGTGTCACTGGGCATGGAGTTTCTGAGAAATATGAATGGTCCACTTGGGAAAGAGGAGAAACCCATGGTTCTGCCTTGACATTACACGGTGTCCCTAGGTGGTCTAATTGCATCCGTTCTGTCTCTGTCACTGTGCAGACTCTAGCCCCAGGTGCAGCACTAGTAACACATCCACCTTCAGGGACCCAGGCTCATGTTGCATCATACAGTGAACTCTTTCTGGTCTCTCTACTCTGATTCCTGGTGCTTTTTGATCCTTGTTTCCCCAAGCGTGCATGGACAAGCAGTGTATGACATATCATAGTCATCGGTGCTTATTAAAGCAGCAGCCCGAGTGCCCTCCCAGGCCTACTGAATCAATCTGCATTTTAACTAGCTTTCCAGGTTATTCTGTATATGCTGAAGTTGAGGATGCACTCTCTTAGACCCCACTCCAAAGGGACAAAACAGTCATGGAAAAATGAGATTGACAGGACCAGCAGATGGTGTAATGGCTAATGGCTATATCACTGGACTCTCATGTAGTTGACCACAGTTCAAGTCCTGGATCCGGTGGCTTAAACTCATGCTGGGTGCGTGTGTGTGCGTGCCCAAGATCCCAAGAGGAGAATGGAGGAGAAGACATTGTGGCATGACCATCCCCCATGGGGGAGGATTTCTCTCTTTCTTTCTGTTTCTCTCTGTCTGTCTTTATCTTTCTGTTGAGCACACATGCCCTATAACAAAAACCTCTCCGAAATAAATAAATAAATAAATGGAATTGGGATCAGCAGTTAGCGTGATGGCTATGTCGCTGGACTCCCACATGGTTGACCACGGTTCAAGTCCCAGACCCGGTGACTTAAACTCATGTCGGGCGCGTGTGTGTGCGTGCCCAAGATCCCGAGAGGAGAATGGAGGAGAAGGGATTGCGGCGTGACCATCCCCCCTGGGGGGTGACTTCTCACTTTCTGTGTCTCTGTCTCTCTCTCTCTGTCTAGTGAGTGCACGCACCCTATAGAAAAACCTCTCAAAAAAAAAAAAAAGAAATTGAAAGGATGAGTTTATTTTGGTGCAAAAAAATTTAAATGTATGCGTGGTTTTTTCATAATGTACATTTCCTAGGAACCTTTGAAAAGCCACATATCTCTCCTACCTCCTCACATTCAAGCAATCAGTAACATAAAAAATTGTACTTTTTCAATAATCTCTATAATGAAGATAGTGGTTTTGGCTCATAAACTATGAAAAATAAAGGATTGGGGAGATGTTGGTCAAAGGCTACAACATTTCAGTTAAGAAGAATAAGTCAAGGAGATCTGTCACACAACATCGTGACTATCGTTAGTAACAGTGTATCGTATACATTGCTAAGAGAGTAGGTGTTAAATTTACTAAGCCCCCAAATAGGTGTGTGAGGTAATAAGTGTGTTAATTAGCTTGATTTAGCCTTTCTGTATTATATACATATAGCAAAACATCATGAGATACACCATAAATCCATACAATTTTGTCAGGTCAATAAATGAATAAATAAAAAAGCAGACAGAAACCTAGAGTTCCGTGGTTCGCTGTTGTCCTCTAGACTCCAGCAGTCCAGTCCCTATCATGTCTCCTTCATTTACCTTCTTGCCTCCCAGGGCATCTGAGTTTCTTTTCTTTTCTGTTCTTGTTTTTTGTTGTTGTTGTCTGTTTGTTTCTTGAGAGAAGTTTTTGCTATAGGGCATGTGCACTAGCCAGCCAGACAGGGAGAGACAGAGAGATAGAAAGTGAGAAATCACCCTCCAGGAGAGTGGTCACACAATTCCTTCTCCTCCATTCTCCTCTCCAGATTTAGGGCATATACGCATGAGTTTTAAGTTGCTGGATCCGGGACTCGAACCATGGTCAACTACATGGGAGTCCAGTGATGTAACCATTATGCCATCTGCTGGTCCAGGCATCTGAGTTTCTAAGCATGTTATCGTCCTATTCAGTCTCACTTTACCACATCAGCTCAGGCCTTGTGTTTCTGAGCTCAGTGACTCCAGAGGACTTCTTAACTGGCCTTTTGCCTACATCCTAATCTCACCACTCTCAGTCCACCTGAATCATGCAATGGTTTGTAAATCTGAATCGCATACCTGCTTTAAGAAAATCAGTAACGAGCCCAGATGGCTTCTCATCACTCCTGCTTTTTTCTCTTACCTTGCAGGTCTGCAGGTCTCTGTACTGCGCATGTGCTCTCCACCTCTCCTTTCCTTCTCACCCTCAGACTTCACTGCAGTGTGAGCGCCTCTGTCCCTCGTGACCACCATGCTGTGTGCAACCCCAGGACCTTCATAGCGCCCGGTCCCCCCAACCCAGAGTGCTCACAGCATGGCTGTGTCTAACGCTATAAGGCGAATCCCTTGGGAGCAAGGACTGCAACTTTATTTCTCATGTTCAGTACACAAGCACAGGGCCTGATCATTATAGTGAGTAATTAATAAATGTTAACTTGAATTGGTTACACCGATCAGGACATTTTGTTTGCTTTCTGGGAATTATTAAAAGATAGTTAAGTCATTTTATTCCCCTCTTCTGAAACTCAAGTAAACATAATTAGGTTAATCATAGTCTTTGGTTTATGATGGATTCTTATCATAGGTCCATACTTGTCTCCCTTTTGTTTGATGTATTTAATAGTACATTAATACATACTCAGGAGCACTCCCTCCATGAGAACCAATGGGAAATGATGAGTCCGTACTTCTGCCCCCACCCGCACGTTCTCTGCCTACCTGATGCCACCCCATCCTCCCGTCCTCCATGACTTGTTACTGAATTTCTTTGAACATTCATTCTGTGCTGAGCATGGCAATGACTGAGTTCTTCATTAACTCACTCCTTCCTTTTAGCAGTTCCATAAAGGAAACAATAATACAATTTTTCCTTTGCTGTATTTATATAATTTGAAGGAAATAGCTACTGGCATCTTAGCTAGGAGTAGTGACTCAAGACATCCTTACCTTGTTGCTGTGTTTAATTTTTTTTGCCTTTTAATTTTTTTAAATGGTTCATATTTCTCCAATAGGCATGAGGCTGTTGTTTTATGTTTATTAATACTTTTCTATAGACACTTGCCTCATTGTGTCCTTGTTTTCCTCCAATACATTTTTTTTCTTTTTAATGAAAAAATTGTGTAATTACTTCTTAACGCAGTTCCAGAAGTTGACATTTCAGTCTCTCCTCCAGCTCTGATGCTGAAGACCTGGATGAGTATGTAAACAGGCTGGGTGTCCATCCATAAGCTACACGAAAGCATGGACTGTCTGATGAATTTGTATATCATCCTCGTACAGGGAACACGTGGCTCCTCCCTGGATGTTCTAGTTTTAGTTTATGCACTGCCGAAGATACAGGAAGCACCTGCCAGTAAGGTTTATTTAGATAGGCTGATTTTTCCAGCCTTTTTGCTGTCTACGGAGATATTATTGTAAATATGGAATCTCTGCTGTTAAGAGAAAAAATCACGGTTGTTTTCCCTTTTTAAAAGTGAATTTCTAAGTGTACAGTCATAAGTGAATTGTGTTCACAATTTTCTCTCAAATTTTGGGATCAAAATAATACCTTCTCAAGATAAGTTGAGTAACATTTTAGCTTTATCTATATTTTACAATTTTACCTGTGATAGAGTTAGTATATTTTATTCATTAAATTTATGGTGGAATCTGACCAAAAAAGTGTACTGGTGGGACAGCAGGTGGCATGGAGGTTAAGGTGGCTGGATCCCACATGGCCAGCCTCACAGTTCAAGTCCTAGACCCAGTGATTTAAAAATCATGTGGGGTGTATGTGCACGTGTGCCCAAAATCTTGAGAGGAGAATGGAAGAAAAGGGATTGTAGCATGGCCATCCCCACTGGGGCTATTTCCAACCCCTCCTGGCCCCCTGTGTGCCCTTTCCTTGAGAGGGCACACACCTTATAGCAAACTAAAACATAGTGTACCAGTCTGACACTGGGACTGATGTAACTATAAAAATCAGGCTGTATGTTCACCATAAATGTAGAGATGATTTTTTTTCCCCTTTTTTGGGGGGAGAGATTTTTGCTAGTAGGACATATGTGCTCACTGGAGAGACAGAGAGACAGAAAGTAAGAAATCATGCCCTGGGGGGGATGACCACACTGCAATCCCTCCTCCTCCATTCTCCTCTCAGGATTTTGGGTACCTACCCACAAAAATGTATCCAGTGTGAGTTTAAAGCCACTGGGCCTGGGACTTGAACAACGGTTGTCTATGTGGGAGTCGAGCACCTTAACTACTGTGCCACCTGCTGTCCCAGATATATATATATATGTATTTTTTTAAAAAGATTGTCAGGCCAACCAGCTGGTACAGTGGTTACAGTGGCAGAATCCCACCTGGCTAACTATGCAGTTTGAGTCCTGGACCAGTGGCTTGAGGTGTGGCCAATTCCCCTGGAGGGTGCTTTCTCTCTTCCTCCAGTAAGCACACATGCCCTATAGCAAATTGCAGTAAATAATATTTATTTTTTAAATTCCATTTGTTATTATTATTTTTTCAGTTTCACCAGAGAGAGACAGAGAGAAAGAAAGGGAAAGCGAGAAAGCAAGCCACCAGATCCAGGACTTGAACCATGGTTGGCCATGTGGGAATCCAGCGCCTTTAACCGCCATGCCACCTACTGGCCCGTGAAAATTTTAAAGTTAATTTACTTGAATCTTGGGGACTGGGATTTTGTTAAATTTTGAAATTTGTTTTTTTAGAACAGATTTTTTCCATTGTTAAATTTACTAATTTATTCTCAGTTTGCATATCATTTGACATAGTTTTACTTACTTTCTTCATTCTAATATTATTAATTTGTCCATTTTTCTTAGTTTAAAAAACTCTAATAGAGTCAGCAGGTGGTGTGGTGGTTAAGGCGCTGGATTCCCACAAGGGCGACCATGGTTCAGGTCCCATACTCAGCAGTTTGAAAATCATGCAGGGCATGTGTGCCCAAAGTCCAGAGAGGAAATGGAAGAGAAGGGACTGCGATGGGGCCATCTTCCCTGGGGGGTGAGTTCTCACTTTCCTTCTCTCTGTCTCTCCTCTCTAGCCAGTACACATACATGCCCTATGGCAAAAACCTATTTTAAAAATACAAACTCTATTTACCCTCTGCATTAGTTAATTTTTGAAAGAGTCGGTTGTTTTTGTCAGTCTTTTTTGCATTTTTTCCCTGCATGTTTGTTTGTTTCTTTTTTTTTTTTTTTGGAGAGATTTTCACTATAGGGCGCGTGCGCTCGCCAGACAGAGAGAGACATAGAGACAGAAAGCGAGAAATCACCCCCCAGGGGGGATGGTCACGCCGCAATCCCTTCTCCTCCATTCTCCTCTCGGGATCTTGGGCACGCACGCACACACACCCGGCGTGAGTTTTAAGCCACCGGGTCCGGGACGCGAACCGCAGTCAACTACGTGGGAGTCCAGCGACATAGCCATTACGCTAACTGCTGGTTCCCACATGTTTGTTTCTTTATTGAGTTTATATTTTCTGATTTTAGTTTGGTTTGTTGCTTTGCTTCTTTTGTAAGTTTTCTGTTTGTTTTTATTTTTATTTATTTATTTTAAGAGCTTTTTGTTTTGTTTTGTTTTGTTTTGCTACACGGAGTATGCACTCTCTGGAGAGACAGAGAAAAACAGAGAGATAGAAAGTGAGAATCACCTGCCCCCATGGGGGGTCGATGGCCGTGCTATCCCTCCTCCTCCATTCTCCTCTCCAGATCTTGGGCACGCACAGCACACGCGCCCAGCATGAGTTTCAAACCTCCAGGTCTGGGACTCATACTGTGGACAGCCACGTGGGAGTCCAGCTATGTAATGCCATCTGCTGGTCCCTGTAAGTTTTTTATTAAGAGGCTTGGTTCATAATGTTTTTTTTCTTTTAAATTTCCTTACTAACATAACCACTTAGTTTTAGAGGAATAAACTCCTTGTCGTAAATTTACATTCATTTTTTAGTTTTATCTTATCTATTGAAAACTATGTTAGGGCCAGCCGGGAGTGCAGTGGTTAAAGCAGCTGGGTCCCACACAGCTAACTTTGCAACTCAAGTCCCAGACCTGGCTGGTAGCCTGGAAGCATGCCAGGTGTGCGTGCACGTGCGTGTGTGCATGTGTTTGTGTGTGTGCCCAAAACCCTGCAAGGAGAATGGAGCAGGGCCTGTAGCATGGCCATCCCTACTGGAAAGTGACTTCCCACTTTCTCACTTTCCTTCTCTTTGTCTCTCTGTGGCATGTGCACCTGACCTATATAAAACTAAAAACCGAGATAAAAACAAAAACTACTTTTGTTTATTATAAACTTCTTGCCTTGCTCAGGCTTTAAGATTTTTTGATTTTTAGTTTTCATGTATTTTAACATTATTCAACACTGATTTTTTTCCATCTACTGAATAGTTTTATCATAATAACTATAGTGTAGTACATGATCTGTTTTTGTACATAATTTGATTAGGGTTGAAATAAAATGTGCTGTTTTGCCTTATTCTTTTACCCCCATGTATCAGTTAGCTTATTCTAGGTTACTTTACTTGAACTGTCATATTCCTTTTTTTTTTTTTTTTTAATTTGCTAGAGGGCAATTGTTGCAGGAGAGAGAGAGGGAGGGAGGGAGAAAGCATCCCTCATGGGGGATGGGCACATGCACACACATGCCTACTGTGTTTTTTTTTTTTTTTAATTTCTTTTTTTTTTTTAAGAGGTTTTTGCTATAGGGCACGTGCGCTCGTCAGACAGAGAGAGACAGAGAGACAGAAAGCGAGAATCACCCCCCGGGGGGATGGCCATGCCACAATCCTTTCTCCTCCATTCTCCTCTCGGGATCTTGGGCATGCATGCACATGCGCCCAGCGTGACTTTTAAGCCACCGGCTCTGGGATGCGAACCGCGGTTGACTACATGGGGATCCCGTGGTAGAGCCATTACGCTAACTGCTGGTCCCATGGTTTTTAGCATCTGCTGTGCTTGCTGTTACATGCCTTATCTTACTTAGTCTTCAGAAGATCCTTGTAGGTTAGTCAGTGGCATTCTCATTTTATAGAAGAAGCTGAGGCTCTCAGAGGCTGGATATATTTCCTTGGGCCACATGCCTAATAGGGAGAAGATTCAGACCTAGGGGTTGCTGTGGAGCAAGAACTTACTGGGACAGCGATGGCAACATCGTTCCTTTACTCTGGCTTTTACACAGACTGTACATGTGGGACTGTTCCCTAAATTTTATTTTGTATGCATTTTCAGGAGGTAGGAAGAGGTAATCAACTAAATAACATTAGGAAAATTCAGTAGCACTTTTTTAAAAATGGTAAGTTCATGGGGCTGGCACATGGCATGGTGGTTAAGGCCCTGGACTCCCACATGGCCGACCACACTTCAAGTCCTGGACTTGGCAGCTTGCTTTCTCACTTTCTCTCTATCTCTGGTCAAATTAAAAAAATAACAATCATAATAATAAAGTTAAATAAATAATTCTTTAAAAAGAAGTGGGAAGTTCATCTATTTACATTTTCTTTTATATTTTAAGATACATCGCGATGTAAGCTACCAGACATAACTGAGGCATTTGTGTTATTCTGCACTCCCCTTTCAGTTTTGGGGGTTTTTTAGTTTGTTTTTCTTTTGTCCTTCTGGGATGGACTTTGAAAGTTTTGGTTTTCCATATAACTAAACTGGAAGATAATACTATGTATTTTTATAGACAGTTTTGGACATTCATATGTTTGACTTAGATACAGCCATTTGTGGTGTAACTAACCCTTCTCAACAATTTATCTTGGATATAGTTTTTTTTTTTTTTTTTAACTCTGATGTTAATACAGTGACTCTGGTAAAAGTCGGGAGAAGGACAAGAGCCACTCCTGGTGGTTGGTGGCCTGTTCTGTCCAGCTTTCCCCTTTCCTTACTGCTCCCTCCTCCAGGTTCGCTTCCTGGGCTCCTACAGTGGGTATCCCTCACTCAGCCCATTGCTCCTCCCTGGCTGTGGCTCGTGTGCCAGGTTGAATCACACTGTTCTCTCCCTACCTGTGCTGGAGGTACCCAGCACGAGGGGCGGTGTTCAAAGCTGGGAGACTGGCTCACAGGCTGGTGCAGGGGAGGGCTACTGGGAGACACCCCTGCTTCACTCTCAGGCCTCTGTAGCAGTTCCCGACCTTGATATGCTGGATAACAGGGCCACATGCTGTCAGTCAAAGGAAGATAAACTTGCTAGAGTATCAGGAATACCATTTTATACACACACACACACACACACACACCATATATATGTGTATATATACACACATACTATATATATGTATATAGATATAAAATTTTATATATAGTATTTTGTATGTGTCATATGTACAATTCTATTCTTTTCTCTACAAAATTCAAAAGTATATTTGTTCTAATGTCAGATGTTTGTTTTTCAGCGTGCTTTTGAATAGTGTTTTAAATACATACAGTCACTCCTTACTTAATGACCTACCTATTTAAGGGTGACTCAGACTTATAACTAGCTCTCCAGCTTGAGAATTCTCAGTCTGCGTGAATCTTGGGAATATCTTTTCTCTATCTGTGTCTCATTTCCACAGTCAGTTAACATTCAATATACAAAATGGTCACATTCACACGAGACTACATATTTCATTTAAAATTTGTCCTTCAGGGACCAGCAGATGGCGTGATGGTTATGTCACTGGACTCCCGTGGTTTGAGGTCTGGAGCTGGTGGCTTAAAACTCATGCCAGGGAGACAAGCGGTTAGCATAATGGCTATGTCGCTGAACTCCCATGTAGTCGATCGTGGTTCAAGTCCTGGACCCTGTGGCTTGAACTCACACCGGGCGCGTGTGCGTGCGTGCCCAAGATCCTGAGAGGAGAATGGAGAAGGGATTGTGGTGTGGCCATCCCCCCAGGGGATGATTTCTCGCTTTCTGTCTCTCTCTGTTTCTCTGGGGGTTGCACACGCCTTGTAGCAAAAATATCTCTTTAAAAAATACTGTACTTCATTGTGCACCCATAGTAGTGTTTAGAATAAGTAAAAATGATCACGCTGGATTTATATTATTGTGTTGTGGTGTGTCTTGTTGCTTTCTGGTGCTAATCTAATATATGCTTTTTGCTTGGATAGAAACACATTATTTTAGTGCTTGGTGGTATCGCATGATAGCTATGGAAAAATACATACCCTATGGCACCATGACACAGCACCAGACATGTGCCTCTAAGTTCCTCGCTTAATCGATCAGTTTGCCTAAATGACCTAATCAAAGGAGTGGCACTCAGTCATTAAGTGAGGAGTGCATGTGTGTATATACATAATTACAGAGAGATGCTTATATTCCCATTTTCCATGAACATATGTACTAAAATTGTTTAATTCTTCCCATTTTATATTAGCAACCACCATCTTGACCTTCTTTCTAGAAATGATACAGAGCTTAGCTTTTGAATTAGTCAGATTTCATGATTATAGTAATAGAATCCTTCACAAAGTTCTGTCATTTCCCCAGCTCTTCTCCAAAAAAAATGACCGATCTTATAAATAATTATCACATCTTGCTACCAGGAACTTTTTTTGGGGGGAGGGTTTGAGTTTTATTCATAAATTCCTTGCTTTAATGCTTTTGTTTTGATCTTCTCAGATGTTGGTTTTGTTGACACGTTGTTTCAGATCATTTAGGTCATGATCTTCGAAATACAGGGTCTTGCCTCAGTCCCAGATCTGTGGCGATAATTCCCTTTGTGCAGATTTCCTTTCAAGCTCTTTCTGCTCTTCACCTAAATCTGAAAGAGTCTTTTCTTTGAATCTTAAATGTTATCTCATCTTGTTTCTTGGCAGATATTAGAAGTATCTTTTTATGTCTTTTATTTTTGAAAAATACAGTTTGAAAACTGACCATTAGTTATAGTTGTTATGTAGTCATTTTTGTTTGTTTGAATGTTCTTAATTTAGAGATTGCTTCTTAATTATATTATCTTCCCCTTCATTCATGGACTTTTTTAAAAAGTGAGATTTTTGATTCATAGGAGCAATTTCTCAACATTTTGGTCTCCATGATTTTCTTGGTCCATGAACATATCTTGTATCAGTACATTCGTTTTTACACATCATACGAGTATATCTTCAACTCAGGTAACTCATTTGAATTGGATGTGGTTTTGATATTATCGCCTATTTGTATTTTTATTTCTTTGTAGAGGAGGAGTGTTACTGAACCAAACTAATAGTGGACTGGGAATCAGTTATTTGCTGCCAGAAAAACCAAACACTGACCCACAAGGTTTGTCAAGGAAGATGGTTTATGATAGGTGTTGTCAACTGGGAGACAGTGAGTGGGCTTCCTCGAAAGACTGTCTCCCCAAATGTTTTTGGAGATAATCTCTTACACTGAAATAATTTCCCCCGAGCTCTTCATCCAGACCTGTATATGCAAGTGAAGGACTGAAAGTTTCGCAGCTCTGAGTGGTCAGCTCTAGCTGCAGTCCCATTGGCCCATTATTGAAACCGGTACTGTTCTGATTGGTCGCCCCACTGAAGAGAGCATGCGTACTCTCTTCCTGCACTGGGGATCAACCCACTCAGCCTTCTCCACACTTGTGCCCTTCAAGCAAACCCACAAAACAGTAGTCAGCACCAGGTCTGCCTCATTCAGACCACTTCTGGCTAGTTACAGAGGTTCTTAAGCTACTTCAAATCATGGACTCCTTGCTTGGCTTGAACATATCGACTAATGAGTGTCCAAGAAAAACAGTGTGGACTCCTCCCTAAAAAAGAGAGAATACATAATTTCAGAGATTAATAGACTCCAAGTTTCTTTAGAATTCTCTCTCCTTTTAAAAAATGACATGGAAAAAAATACTACATTTAAGTGTTCAAACTTGCTTTTTTCACTTAAACATTTATTATGTCTTTATCATGTCCTTTATTAGATGGGATGGTGGGTGTGGAAAACAGTAAGAAATCCCTCTTGTGACTGTTGGCATTAATGATTTCTACACTATTTCTAGTTTAACCAGCTTATAATAATCACACTAAATATTATGTGCTGCTGATATAAATAGGCGTTGATCTTGGGGAAAATGGATCAATTGGTGTTTACACATTTTGTCATTTTATTGTTTTAAGTAACTTGTACTCTCCCCCTTCTTACTCTTGTAGACATGTACAATGCAGAGGAAGTGATAGCAACTCCTGTAGCAAGGGACACCCAGGCCCAGGCGCTGAGACAAATGACATGAGAATGAGAAGACCCTGATGGGACATGAGCTTCTTAGACAATGAGTTATGTGTATTTTTAGTGCTGAGTATGACAGATTAGATTTAACAAACAATTCCTGCTCACCTCTGTGCCAGGTGTCAGAAAAGCCTTCTGCTTTATCTGGATGTGACTGAAGGGGGTCCCTCCTTACTGGGAGGTCATTATTTCTTTCATATACAAGTATTTTTGGGGACTAGTTGGTAGGGTGGTGGTCAAGATACTGGACTCCTACTCGGTGGACCACAGTTTGAGTCCTGGATCCAGTGGCTTGAAACTCACACCAGACATGTGTGCGTGCATGCCCAAAATCCCAGGAAGAAAATGCAGGAGAAGGGATTGCATTGTGACCATCCCCCTTGGGGGTGATTTCTCACTTCCCCTCCACTGTCTCTCTCTGTCTCTCTGGTTAGCGCATGCACCAGAAGTTAACCTAATTTAAAAAAAAAAATCAAGGAGCATAAAAGTCTACATAGACAGAAGAAAGGAAAAATATTCTTCTTCCTTTCCATAATGGTGGTTCTTTGAGGATCAGCAGATGGCATAATAGTTACATAGCTGGACTTCCATGTAGTTGACTATGGTTCAAGTTCCGGACCTGGCGGCTTAAAATTCATGCCAGATGTGTGTGTGTGTGTGGGCCCAAAATCCCAAGAGGAGAATGTAGGAGAAGGTATTGCGGTGGGCCTTCCCCCACTGAGGGATAATTTCTTGCTTTCTGTCTCTCTCTGTCTCTCTGGTGAGCATCCCTGTAGTAAAAAATCTCTCAAAAATAATAAATAAGTGATAGTACTTCTTTCATTTCCCTTTATGCTTTCCTCTTCTGAATATTATAGTTAAGTTTTGTTTTGTTTTCCAGTTGACTTCTGGCCTGGTGGTTAAGACAGCCAGATACCACTTGGCCAGCCATACTGTACAAGTCCTAGACCTGGCAGTTTCAATGACATGCCAGACACCTGTGCATGGTGTGCCCAAAATCCTGAAAGGAGGGAGAAATGGAGACAAGATTGTGGCATAATCATTCCCCCTTGGGGAGAAGGGGATGTGGTGCTTTAATATTCTCACCGTGTGTCTCTCTGTCTCTGGCAAGCCCACATGCCCCCCCTGGAAAAATTTTTAAAAACTGACTTTCTATCTCTTTGGCAAAATATTATTCTCTACTCTCTGGTCATATTAAGCAGGTGAATGATTTTTCTGCAATGATCTAAATAGCTAGTCAAAAAAAGATATTTGCTATCAGCACTTTGCTCTTAGCTTGGTGTCTTTGTTATTGGAAAAGTGCTTCCTCTTTTGAGTTGGACAGGACTTAACACAACCACTGATGAATGTCCTACAGATTGCCTTGAGTGTTTTCAGTCATTTGAGACAGTGGTTTTTAACCAGGTTTTAACTGTGTGTCAGAACTAGCTGGGGGAGCTTTTTCAAAAGCAACATGTCTGAGCATTCACGCTTGTCCCATAGAATCAGAATCTCCAGGGACCGTGGCCCAGGCATGAGTAGTTCTTAGCAGAATCTCCTTGGATGGCCGATGTGCGACTTTTATTAGTACTGGCCTAGCAGGTGTTCTTCCCTAGTGTTACTAAGAATGTTTGCATAGTTTTTGAAGAATATAGAGTTGCCCGTGGCCTATTGGTTAAGAGAGAAAGATCCCAAGTGACCAACCAAGCTGTTCAAATATCCTGGCCTTGGAGGCTTAAGAAACACCAGGTGTGTGAGTGTGTGTGCCCAAAATCTCAACAGGATGGAAGGATGGAGAAACGGAGGAGAAACAATTGCTGTGTGACCGTGTCCCCCTGGGGAACTTTCTCCTTCTCCCTCTCTGTTCCTCTCTCTGGTGAGTGCATGTGCTATATTTATATATAAAGCTTATATATATTTATATATAAAGTTTCTCTCTCTCTCTCTCTCTCTATATATATATATATATAAAGTTTATTCCTTTTTCCTAATGTAAAGAGAGAGAGAGAAAGATAAAGAGCACCCCCAAAGGGTCCTCTTACCATGATATACCCCCAGCTGAAGCCAGCTGGATCATGGGCTTGCACGTGCTCAGAATATTCAGAGAAGTCTTTTGACTTGATTCTGTTAGCTTTCCATGTGGGTCTTTTTTATGGTGTTGTGTTACTACTGTGCCATCATCTGATCCCTTCATTAAAAGTATTTGGTGGCTGGAACCAGCAGTTAGCGTAATGGCTATGTCGCTGAACTCTCAGGTAGTCGAAGGCGGTTTGAGTCCTGGACTCGGTGTCTTAAACTCACGCCGGGCACATGTGCGTGCATGCCCAAGATCCCGAGAGGAGAATGGAGAAGGGATTGCGGAGTGGCCTGAAGGTGGTCCCTGCAGTCCTGTAGATTTCTTGACATACTCAGAAGCTCTGTAAAGCTTAGCTAATACCTGTCTAGTCTCTTAGTTTTCATGTATATTGTTTTTCATTGTCTCTCTGCTTCACAAACATGACCTTCTCCTCTCAACTATTCCCAACATGGAGAACTCATGTTGCCTAGAAAACAATGTTTGCTGTGTAGGGGAGGGACGAGTAAAAAGTATACTCTGATGGCTTTGAATGACTTGGGTATAGTGGGGGTAAAAAACAGAGAGAGAGAGAGAGAGAAAATGAGAGAGAGAGAAAGGGAGGAACTGACTGACCTTTCCAGTGAGACTGGGAGGAGAGTGGATTTCCTCAGGGTGTGGGAGAAAGCAGTTCCTCTTGTTCCTGTGAGGTTTCTCTCGTAGCAAACAAGAGTACTGGCTTGGCTTCACGTGTGTGACCTGTGCCTCTTCCCCATGCCCGACAGATCTGTTTTCTCAGATTAGCCGACATTTTCATTATCCATAAATCTTATCATCATTATGTAAAGGTCCCAGTATCTCTAGTTCTTTTAGGGTCATCATCGCCATGCAGTTAGCCCTTCCACCAGTTTCTAGTCTTCCTCCTGCCCCGAGTCATTCCAGCATTTGAATTGCCCTCCCCATTTTTACATTTAATACAGTCTCTCATGAGTCTTTTACTGTTTTTAAAAGAATTATTTATTTATTTATTTGTTTATTTATTTATTTATTTATTACTTTTTAAAGTGATTTTTGCCAGAGAAAGAGAGAGAAAGGGAGAAAGCAAGCCACCAGGTCCAGGATTTGAGCCACAGTTGGCCATGTGGGAATTCCAACACCTTAACCACCACGCCACCTGCTGGCCCCACCTGTTTTATGTGAGTGGGGTGATTTATCTTCCCCAATAAACAGTAAAGTTATTTTTCTTTTTTTAAAAAGAATTATTTTATTTAACTTTATTTTAATTTGATGGAGGGATGCTTGGGGGAGGGAAAGTAGGTGAGAAAGCAAACCACCAGGTCTGGGATTTGAACTGTGGTCAGCTATTGTGGGAGTCCAGTGCCCTAAAGCACTACACTACCTGCCGACCCCTAGATGGTAACCTTCTAAAGGCCAAGCCTACATTTGAGGTTACTTCTGCTTTCCCCACTGCACCTAGGAGGACTGCACTGGTGCTTACAGGTCTGCCAGAAACCTTCAGCCAGAGCTCGCAGGACAATCCTTTCAGCAAGTGGTTTGATGGATGATTGACAGATTAACCTCTGTCCCTTGACTGCTTAGCCCTCAGAACAGTGACTCGAGACCTGGTTTTAGCTGATTAGGCTGTTTTCCTAGAGAATTGACTAACAGTCTTGGTGGGAGGAGGAGGGATATAGACTGGTTTCAGAAATTCCAAAGATCTAGCAAGACCAGTTCTGGGCCTCTCCCCTCAGATTCAGGTGTTGTCAAGTGGGCCTTGTGGTCTGGTTTATCCAGACTTGCAGGAGCACCCCATACATTTGCCAAACATTGACCCAAATACTTGGGATGGGAAGGTACACCGAATGAACTTTCTCCCCTCCTCTCTCTCTTCCTCTCTGTCTCTCTCAACTAGGGAATTTGTAATAGCATGAATTACCCTATACTGCCCCTACTAGTAATTTTACTATTAAGCAAGAGTTAGTATTCTTGAATTAACCGTTGTTCAGTGACTATCTTGGTCTTCAGGAAGTATGGTGTTTAAGGCTAAGTATTTAATATTTTGGAAGACAAGCTTGCAGTGTTTGTAACCCTGGTGGGTCTACAGTAGTGACACAGCTGGGCTCCAATGCACGTAGTCTCTGTGTGGTCTCTTCTTTGTGTTTCAGAAACAACATCAGTAAATGAAATTTGTGTATGCATTTGTTAATTATTTACTCTGCTTCAAAAGAATAGCCAATCAGACTTTAGACTTATTATTTCTGGGACTTTGGTAAACTGGATGACAGCAGATATTTTGAAAGCGATTACTTAATCTTTAAGTAGGTGGAATCCTATCCAGAGCCCTAGGTATGAACTTGGGCATTGCACCTCAAATCAGTTTATCAGTTTGGACTTGCAAGTTCCTCTTCCCTTGTACTTTTCTTCAACCTCCTTTTCTTATTTTTATTTTATTTTAATAAACTGACTTGTGGGACAAGCAGTTAGTGTAATGGCTATGTCGCTGGACACCCATGTAGTCGACTGTGGTTTGAGTCCCGGACCTGGTGGCTTAAACTCATGTCAGGTGCATATGCGTGTGTGCCCAAGATCCTAAGAGGAGAATGGAGGAGAAGGGATTGCAGTGTGGCCATCCCCCCTGGGGGGTGATTTCTTGCTTTCTGTCTCTCTCTCTCTCTCCAGTGAGCGTATGCACCCTATAGCAAAAACCTAAAAAAAAAAAAAAAAAAAAAAAAAAAAAAAAAAAAAAAAAAAAAAATTTTTTCTCTTTTTTTCGT
>NW_006159806.1:488779-514649 GCF_000334495.1 Tupaia belangeri chinensis | reverse complement strand
CCCCGGGAGGAGAAACCCCCTAAAACAAAAACAAAAAAAAAAAAAAAAAAAAAAAAAAAAAAGAAAAGAAAATAAACTGATTTGCTTGCTTACTTGAGTTATTTCCATACCAACGGGTGGTTTCTTGAACTGCCACCTCCATTAATACGTAACTTAAATGTCTTTTTCATAGGCAAGAAAGACTGGAAGTATGTGTATGAGGAGCCTCACCATTTCTGCCAGCCAAATATTGACACAAAGGGGCTGAAAAGCAGCATTTGAAACATATGGTAAACGGGTCTTGAACCATGCAAGGACAAATGCTGTGAGATGGCTACCTGAGGGAGTAGGCGGGGGAGTCCTCTGGCTGGCAGAAGGGGTGCTGGCCTTGGTCTTGTTCACACGTATCAGTAGCCCTGGGGCCCCAGGTTCCTATTTGAAGGAATGTTGTGGCCTGAGACCTGGGGAGGGCTGGGCTTTTGCACCCTTTCCCAGAGCCCTGCAGCTAGTCTGCCTGAACTTGATGCCAGCTTTGCCACAGCCGACTTTGTGATCAAGGGTGTAGTATTTGAATTCTTCATTTGTCAGTTTCTTCACTTGAAAGTGAGGATATGATTAGGAGCTACCTCACAGAGTTGTTGAAAGGATTCAGTGGGGAGCTTGCTTAGAACAAGGCCTGCTATGTAGCCAGCACTGGTTTCACTTAGTCATTATTCAGCTCAAGGAGCGGATCACAAACACCAGTGATTAACACATGTGGATGTTTGTTTCGTTACATGGAATGTGAAGTCCAGAAGCAGGCAGTGCAGGGCTGCTGTGGTGGTTTCATGAGGATGTTGCCAGACTCCAGTATTCCCATTGCTGTCCTTTGTGTTTCTTTGTCCCCTCACTGTCCTCAGAGGGCTGCCTCATCTCAGCATCATTGTTAGGTTCCAAGTGGGATGAGGAGGAAGGTCAGGGAGCAAAGGGTGAGTAGCAGCTGAAGTGCTTGTCCTTAGGAAGGACAGAAGCCCCACCTGTCCATTTCCACTTAAGACACCGTATTCCCACATGATTGACCGCAGTTCAAGTCCCAGACCTGATGGCTTGAAAATCATGCCATGCACATATGTAGGTGCGCCCAAAATTTTGAGAGGAGAATGGAAGAAAAGGGATTGCAGCATGACCATCCCCCCTTGGGGGTGGGGATGGGGTGACTTCTCTTTCCTTCTCTCTGTTTCTCTTTCTTCTCTCTCACAACATACATGCCCTGTGGCAAAATAACAACAAGTTACATCGTATGACCTTGTGATGAGGAAGAAATGAATGAGTTTTTAAATTGGGCATATCATCATGCCACCCCCACCCCCCAATATCAAGGTTTCTAGAAAAGGGATGTTGAGTAGGCAAGCTTGAGTGTGGCTGTTGCTAGAGGTAGGAAGCCCAGAGGAAGGTTTCCAGATCCTGATTAGGAATCATGGAAATGTCCAGACCTACTGGGGACTGGTTCCTAGAGTGGAGCACAGTCATGCCCCAGTAGATGGAGCCTGATTCACTTCATTCACTTCCCTATTTCCATTACTGCTCGCCCTCTGAGCCTATAGCACACCTACTTGCCACTCTGTCTTTCCAGGCCACTTTACTTGGAGGTAAAGTATTGGGTTGTTCCTGAGTACTGTTCCATAGAAAATCATAGAAAAGTATGTCATGAGTTTTCCTCTGGCCCAGTATTTCTTAGGAACTGTTCAGCATGCGTTATCTATATCAGCAATTCTTAATCTTTTGGGAATTGTGGACCTTTGGGATAAACTTTATTTTCTTTATAGAAACATGAGTAAATACATGTAAATTTGCATACGGTTTCTTGGGTCATAAATATCATCAAAACCACTGTTTTTCTTTCCATGCCTAGCATCTTCTTGTTCATACACAAGACAGTGGGATTGAGCAAAATGTTTCTGTTATGTAAAGAACTTTCTTGTGTTTATGGTTTCTTCCTTCCTAATCCTCTAGAAAGGAGGGGAAGTCCCAATCTTATATTGAATGTACTTATACATTTGATATAGACAGCACAGTTATTTGTCCTTCAAATAGTACATTAAAAAATTTTTTTTTGATTGCCAAAGGGTGCATACACACAATCAGAGAAACAAAGACAAAGAGAAAGTACCCCCACCCTTGCCAATGGGACGTGGTCACACTGTAATCCCTTCCTCTTTTCTCCCATCCCATTGGAACTTGGAGCACATAAGCCTAGCTTATTTTTTTGTTTGTTTGTTTGTTTTTGTTTTTGTTTTTTTGAGAGATTTTTGCTATAGGGTGTGTGTGCTCGCCAGAAAGACAGAGAGTAAGAAAGCAAGAAATCATCCCCCAGGGGGGATGGCCATGCCATAGGTCTTTCTCCTCCATTCTCCTCTCAGGATCTTGGGTGCACACATGCGGTATGAGTTTTAAGCTGCTGGTTCTGGGACTTGAACCACGGTCGATTATGTGGGAGTCCAACAGTGTAACCATTAAGTCATCTGCTCACCTGCCTAGCTTGCTTTAAAAATAGTTTTAACAAATTACTAATTATTATTATTTTTTAGATTTTGCTTGAGGATACATGTGTTCACCAAAGAGAGAGAGACAGACAGACAGCAGGTGAGAAAGCAAGTAGTCAGGTCCAGGACTCAAACTGTGACTGGCCATGTGGGAGTCCAGTGCCTTAACAACCATACCACCTGCTGGCCCCAGCCAAGCTTGTTTTATAAGCTGCCAGGGATGATATTCAAACTGTGGTTGGCCATGTGAGATCTGGCTTTCTTAACCACTAGGCTGTGGGGCTGGCCTGTAAAATTTTGTTTATGGTGGCAGTTAAAGGAGGCCCTCTACTTTGTTTTCTGCCAAAAATTCTTACTCAAGTAGTAACTGAAGTGTAGTCCCTAATAATGGGCCAAACGTTTCTTTATGGGAAGTTAACTGGACACAGAAGAAATAAAATTCGTAACGCGGGTAACAAGTTTTATCAAACGTAATAGGCTCAAGAAGGATTTTGTGCCACAGACCTACCTCATTACAAAGCCTATTTTATACAGAAACCAGGAATTCTTGGATTCATAGTGCATTGACACTTGCGTAGAATTTTCACCTCCACTTTTTACCAGTTCAAATTGACTTGCACATATGGAACGGAATATGAGCTATTTTTTCTTAAAGGCCAAGTATTAAACATTCTGTTTCATATACGAGTTACAGTTTTCGTGTTTGGATTTAAAATCTCAAGACTGTTCTGTTTTTGAAAAGTGACTTCCTTTATCTCAGGAATTACTTGGTATGAAAACATGTCATTCAAAGTGGTTTTCATGATTTTCTGACAGACAGACATGTTCGTGCCCTTCAAACAAACTAAAGCCTCTGTTTAATGAGATTTCTCTTCTCATGAGCTAAAATATGAGCTTTGACAAAGCAGTTGCTTGGTCCAGAATTCCTTTGTCGGGGCTCACTGTTGCGGAACGGTGTTCCCTGCTGAGCAATTCTGCTTGGTCCTGTGGCGGGACAGTGAGTGAGGCTGACCGGTGAGGCTCAGCATCTCGGGACCCGACAGGCAGCAGCCCTTGTATGATGATGTTTGGGGAAGCCGGTGTCTCCTAAAAGGCCTCAACGGGGACTGTGACTCTGGGCCTAGAGAGACACCCTGGAGCCTAGATTGTATGTCTTGATTCTGGTTCATAGTAGAAAGGAATTGAAAGAGATGACAAGAACATCCATTTGTCTCCCGGATATGTTCCCTTTGAAACTGGCCTCAGCTTTTAACTGGAAGGTCATGTAGGGTGGAGGGTGGCCATCAGGAAAGTCTACTCTGCAGTCAGTGAGACACCCGATGGTTTCTCACGTACGAGGCATTTGCCACCGCTTTTGTTCTTGCTTTTATGGCATGTTACTCAACTTGTTTTTCTGGAGCTCCCCGGGCTTTTGTAGGCTGAAGAAAAATTAGCATCAAAATTTTCATCTCAGTTATATTCCATCTCACTTTTAAATTGACTTCAAAGAAACCTGCACAATTTTTTAAAAAGTATTTTTAAATTAATATATATATGTATCTGTTTATCTGTTGTGATAAAACATGGTTGGCCATGTGGGAATCCAGAGCCTTAATTGTCATGCCACCTACTGGCCCACTTGCACAACTTTAAGGTGTATGCTGAACTGAAAATCATATTGCTACAAGGTTCTTTGCTATTGAAAAACATTTTTTTTTTTCTAATGCATGTGTGTGTGCCCACACACAGAGAGGGTAGGTAAGGAATACCCTTGACAGGGTCCTGTCACATTGCGATTCTCTTCTCTAGCGGTCCAGCTCCTCGGGATCTTGACATATGCAGTGTACCCAGTCAGGACAACATGGGACCTGAACCCACACTTGGTAATGTACCTTCCAGACTGCAGTTAAATATGCTACATACTGTGCCATCAAGGCTGGGCCTTTGTTAACTCTTTTGTTTATGGACCATTGAAGTGGTTTGCCCTCTGACTGTTTCATGGTTGATCTTTGTGAACATATCTTTTCTCTACTGGTTGGTTTTACTATATTGGTTAGGGTGCTGGACACTTCCACATGACTGACCATGGTTCGAGTCCTGGACCTGGCAGCTTGCTTTCTCACTTTCCATTTCTCTCTCTCTCTCTCTCTCTCTGTGTGTGGTCAATTTTTTTAAAAAAGGGATGAATAAATAAAATTAAATTAAAAAAAAAAAGAATGTTCAGGGCAGTGATGTCAGAGATTTACATGCGGGAGACCATGGTGGAGTCATTTTCTGTTGTGGTCAATTTTTTAAAAAAAGGGATGAATAAGTAAAATTAAATTAAAAAAAAGAAAGAATGTTCAGGGCAGTGATGTCAGAGATTTACATGCGGGAGACCATGGTGGAGTCATTTTCTGTTGGCAGTATTAGCTTGGTAGCTTGTATTCTGTGAACGAATGAATTTGTTACTTGAGCTCTTACAAGTGTCAGGCATGGTGCTAATTTCTGGAGACAGGAATTGAATGAGAGGGGAGAGAGAAAGAGGAGGAAAGAACTGCTCTGCAGCATAGAGCATGGCACGCAGGTGCGTAAGTTGTATTGGCAGCATCTGGGGCACATCCTCTTTGAGAAGGTTCTATCCTAGCCGATTAGGGGAGTAACACTGATAAGTCAGATGAAAATGGGTGGGGACACTGCCAGTCACAAAAGCCCAGAAACAATGAATGGCATGATGTGTCCTTAGGAATACAGGCAATGAGGACACAATGCTAATGGTGGCAAGAGACCTGGGCAGTGGGCAGGACCCTTATCCTGGAGGGCCTTGTGCCGTATCCAAAAGAGAGCAGGTCTCCTTTTTTGCTTCTTAAGAGATTTTTGCTATAGGGTGTGTGCACTCCCTGGAGACATAGAGAAAGAGACATAGAGACAGAAAGCAGAAAATCATCCCCCCCTGGGAGGGGGGGAGTGGTGGCCATGCCACAATCCCTTTTTCAATCTCCTCTTGGGATTTTGGGGCATGCACACACATGTGCCTGGCATGAGTTTGAAGCCACTGGGTCTGGGACTCGAACCATGGTCGCCCATGTGGGAATCCAGTGATGTAACCATTATACTATCTGCTAGTCCTGGGAACAGGTCTCCTATAAAATTGACTGGGAATGACACAGTTAATATTCTGAATAGGTCGATGATTCTGTAGCTTGCTAACTGAAAAGACGTTTATAAATTCATAATAATGCTGTGTATTATTTTGGGTTTTTTTTGAAATTTTATGATGATGGTTAGTGAAATTAATTAGTTATTACAACAGACGGGGATGGGACAATGGGCGCAGTTCCCTCTTTGTGAAGAATGAGCTGTTTTGGTTGCAGGAGGAGGAGGAAGGTTCAGACTGTTTCCTTCCAGACTCTTCAGGCCAGGGGAGTCTACATCGCTGAGTTTAGGTGGCGTGTTCTGTTTGGCAGGTCCCAGTGGAGGGCGGTGCACATTGATGACTTGTATATCATGCTCTTCCACTATTTTGTGAAACCCTTTCTATGTTATTAACTTTGGACTCACAAAATTCCTATTTTAAAGGGAACCAGCAGTAAGTGTAATGGCTATGTTGCTGGACTCCCACGTAGTTGACCGTGGTTTGCGTCCCGGACCCGGTGGCTTAAAACTCACGCCGGGCACGTGTGCGTGTGTGCCCAAGATCCCGAGAGGAGAATGGAGGAGAAGGGATTGCGGCGTGACCATCACCCCTGGGGGGGTGATTTCTCGCTTTCTGTCTGTATGTCTCTCTCTGTCTGTCTGGCGAGCGCACGTGCCCTATAGCAAAAAAAAAAAAATCTCTCCAAAAAAAAAATTTAAAAAAAATTCCTATTTTAAAAAGGGAATAGTATGTCTTTCCAGTTTTTGTTCCAGTTCAAGTTTAGATAAAATTGTTCAAGAATATGTAATTAGCAATCGAAAGACATTAAACCCCAAATTTGTGACATCAGGACTCACGTGCTTTTCATATTACCACACCTTTTTCCCTGCTTGATGACTGTTCAACAGACCTAGCAATTTGGCTCAGTGGCGCAGTGGTAGCACACTGCTCAGGTCTATATGGAAGGTCGTGGGTTCAGTCCCCAGTCGACCTATACTTGCCAGGCTTGTGCCTGTAGTTCTGGCTGGCTGGGGAGGGGGAGGTGACCCTATTGAGGATGCTTACTTCTCTCTCTCTTCTTCACTGTTTCTCGCTCTCATGAAATAAAGGAACAACAACAGACAGAGAAACGCAATCCTTTTCCTCCCTGCACTGTGGGTAACTTTCTTCAGCAGAGGCTGTTGGGCTGTCACTTGAGCACCTCCTAGCAGTGCAGAAACTTATCTTAGTCGGTAAATACAGTGTTGGGCCTACTTTCTGCAAGCAAAGTTATTTCAGTTCTTTGATGCCTTACTTTGATGCATTTGTGTCCATGTCTTAGAAGTCTTCAAATCAAACAATGAAGTCATGGTGGGAAGCAGAGCTGGAGCAGAGCTGGAGCTGGGACGGCTGTGAGAGACCTAACACCTTTGTCTTCTTTTTTTCCTGCACAGTAGTTACTTGCCACAATCTTAGGGCTAATGAAAATCTTCTCATTCGTGACTGCGGAAGTATTTTAACTTTGGTAAACCCTTTTCTGAGGTGAGAATGTGTTTACATCTGTTTACATAGAAGGGTAATTATGTGAACACATGTAAAGAACGGTGAAATCCCAGTTAGGTCTGATGTCTAATTAATTGTGCCAGTTATTTTCCTGCTTCTGAGCACGCACTGCAGTTCTGGGAGATGTCACTATGGGGGAAGAGTTGGGGGAGGGGTGCAGTATTGGCACTGAACAATCCCTGCACTATTTCTGCACCTCTTATGAGTCTTAAATGTTTCAAAAACAAAAGGAAAAGGAGTGTATGTCAGTAAAGCTAAGGTTAAGGAAATCAAGTGTTTTCCTCGGATTGAAACAGTTTGTCATGACTACATCGTAGTGCATACTATATAGCTGTAGTTCCTTCTCTGACCCACTGGTTGTTGAGTTCTTTATTTGGTGATCTTAGCTGCAGAGTGATGGAACTGTGCCTTACTGCAAGGGGTTAACTAGAATGAGACTTCCCCCCTTTGTTTCTCGGCTGTAGAGCTGGGGTTCTTCATCCCCAGTCATAGAAATCAGAGGTAGCATTTGTGTGCATATGGGCTTTCTGCAGAAAGTGTCCATGTCCATCAGATTTTTGAAGTTTAAGTTCTGCCTCAAATGGGTGATTATTTTTCTTGCACAGATCTCGAAAAGAAATTTCAGTGTACAGGAGAGCCTTGAACATCCTGAATTAGATTCCTGCATTAGATTCCTGATTAATCTGCATTAGATTATTATTATTATTATTAATCTGCATTCGATTATTATTATTATTATTAATCCTGCATTAGATTCCTGATTAATTGTCTTTAGGAAACTTTCACTATGCAAGGTTCCTCTCAAACTCCTCTATATTTGTCTTTAGTTGACTGATGGCAAGACATTAGATACTTAGACAAAGTTTGACTTCCTAAACAAAATATTTAGGTCAGTATTAGCTGTGGTCCTCGGGGTTGTCAACTCATTTAGCAAACCTTAACACCAGAAAAGAAGCTTCTGAAATGTTTCTGGACTTGTGTGTGGAGTGTAATACTGAAGACAGTATTGGCACTGAACATGTTTTTATTACCCCTTCCATTCTAAGTGGCCAGCATGCCTGACACATCTTTGCTATTGAGTTTCTGTACTTTTTTTCCTCAGTTTTTTTTTTTTTTTTTTTTGCCAGAGGGCATGTGCACTCACTAGAGAGAGACAGAGAGAGGGAAAGTGAGCAGTCACTCACCAGATGAGATGGCCATGCCACAGTCCTCCATCCTCTGCTTGGGACTTTAGGCATGCATGCACAAGCATGATTTTCAAACCACTAGATCCGGGACTTGAACTACAGTCCTCCATGTGGGAATCCAGTGCCTTAGCCGCCGTGCCAAATGCTCTTTGGCATGTGCACTCTTTTAAGTAGGTTCTAGGTAAAGCTTAAAATTCACAATATTTCTTATATTTTCTCTTTTATATGTGGTTGGTAAAGGTGTGTGATTTTTCTCTTAAATAATTAAAATTGGAGACTAGCAGATGGCGTAATAGTTATATTACTGGGTTCCCACATAGTTCAATGTGGTTCGAATCCTAGACACGGCAGCTTCAAACTCACGCTGGGCATGTGTGCATGTGTGCCCAAATCCCAGGAGGAGAATAGAGAATGGATTGTGGCATGGCCATCCCCCTTGGGAGGTGATTTCTCACTTTTCCTCTCTCACTGTGTCTGTCTGTCTGTCTGTCTGTCCAGTGAGCACACATGCCCTAAAACAAAAACCTCTAAAAAAAAAAAAATTAAAAGCAACCTGGTATTTTTATTGAACTTCATTGCCCTGCAACTGTGCATATGTTTCTTAGTAGACTGTGTTGGACATGTTTCCATGATAAATGAGTGAGACATCATAGAAGACTAAAATAGATCTGGTTGTAAGTATCCATCTGGGATCTGTCTCCAGTCCCAGCTGACCTAGACCATGGGCATGCATCTGCCTGGTGTACTCAGCAAGACGGCAGGATATGAGCCCAGGACCCTCCCACATGGGTCCAGCTGCCTTACCCCCATGCTGCCGTGCAGTCTTTAAGCATTCTTTCTACTCTACAGGCACCATCACAGCGCTCACCTAGGACTGCAGGGAAGTCTTCACACTAATCAAGGAATCCTTGTGACTAAAGCAGTGTTGTTTTGTGTTAAAGATGCTCCGAATCCTCAAATGGTTTCCTTTACATGTGTGTAAAATACTATTTCTCTCTCATCAAACTCTTTAAAAGCTTAAAAACTAATAAATTTTAGCCAGTTGCTGAGTTAGTTAATTTTGGAAATAGACTATACCTTTCTTCTTTCTATTGAAGAAAAACTGAGGTCAGCAAACAACAAGAGCTTAATTAATTTTTGTGCATGTTGTAATTTCTCTCAGTTTGGAGGGTGAATGAGTCACATGCTTAACCATGATGATGTCCATTTTAATATATGAACTATCTAGAAAAGAATTCTATTTTAGTGCAGATCTCTTGGAGGCATAGATCTCAATGTAGCTGATGATGAGAATATAATTCTTTTTTTTTTTTGGAGAGGTTTTTGCTGTAGGGTGCGTGTGTTTGCCAGCCAGCCAGAGAGAGACAGAGAGACAGAAAGCAAGAAATCACCCCCAGGGAGGATGGCCACGCTGCAATCCCTTCTCCATTCTCCTCTTGGGATCTTGGGCACGCATGCACACGCGCCTGGCGTGAGTTTAAGCCACCGGGTCCGGGACTCGAACCGTGGTTGACTACGTGGGAGTCCAGTGACATAGCCATTATGCTAACTGCTGGTCCCTGAGAATATAATTCTAAACACTTATGTAAATTGATGGCAATAAGGTAAAAAAAGCAGTCATGTTCAATTTCAAGTGCATTATCCATGGGAAATTGTAAATGCCCCAAATTGTTGGAAAAATATAAAATTAGATGAAAAAGAAGAATAAAAATAATTCTTTCAACCTTTGCATTTCTATACAAACAAATTAAAAATGCAGTACCCATATGTGCTTCAAAGAAAATGAAATAGTGCGATATAAATCTAATAAAACATATTCAGGATTTGTATACTAAATCTTACAAAATATTGATGAAAGAAAGTAAAGGAAAATTAAATCCCTGGAGACACATACCATGTTCATAGACTGGAAGACTCACCATAGTACAGATGTCAATTTTTCTCCAAATTGATCTATAAATGTAATTAAGTCTTTATAAGATCTCAGCTATTTTTTTTTGGTAGAAATAGAAAAAACTAATATTAAATTTATATGGAAAAGGAAAGACCATAAAATATGAAGATGTTTAACATTATTAGCCATTAGAGAAATGTGAATTATAGCCATAATGAAATACACTACTTCTTAGGGTGGCTAAAATAAAAAATAATAACAACACCAAATGCTAGTGAGGATTTGGAGAAACTGGATTATTCCTGCATTGTTGATACAGCTACTCAGAAATATAGTTTGGCACTTAACATTTAAAACTAAAAGAGGACTTGTCATGTGACCCACACTTTGTACTCTTAGATACCCCAGAGAAACGAAAACTTACACACAGTGTTCCTAGTAGGATTGTTTGTAATAGCCCCTAACTGGAAAGTACCCAAGGGCTTCCAGTGGTTGAACAAACTGAAATTCATCCATACCATAGGATAATACTCAGTAATACAAAGGAATGAACTAATAATTCACAGAACACCTTGGATGAACCCCAAAGAAATTATGCTTACGAAAAAAAAACTAATCTCAAAAGAAAATGTACTGCATATATAACATTTTTGACATAATGTAATTATATAAAGATGGGGAACAGATTAGCAGTTGTCCAGGGTTAGGCATGGTGTAGGTGTGGTTATAAATGGGGAAGCCGCAGGACTCTCATGGTGAGGTTATAATGACTGTGGTGGTGATGCTTCTACAAAGTAGCACATGGTAAAATCACACAGAGTAGGCCCGGCCTGAGCAGTCCCATTGTAGCCTGCAGAGCTGCAGCGCTGGATACCACATGGCCAGCCTTGGGTTTGGATCCTTAGTTGACCTGAAAACACGCTGGGTGCAGGTACTGCCTAAAATTCTGATGAGCTGGAGGGCTGTGAGGGGAGATACTATGGAGGTTGCTTGTCTCTCCCTGTCTTCCCCCTTTCTTCTCTCTTTCTGACGTGTGTGCATGCATGTACTCTCTCTCATGAATAAGATGAATAAACTTTAAAAAGGTTACATAGAGGGACACACACACATGGATTCACATATAACCAGTGAAATCTGAGTAAAACATATGGATTGCACCATTGTTGATTTTCTGCTTTTGATATTGTGTCACGTAGAAATGTTAACATTGGGAGAGTCTGAGTGAAGGGTGGGCGCATGAGACTTCTCTGTACATTTCCTTGTGCTTTCTTGCAAACCAATAATGATTTAAAACTAAGTTTAAAAACATAGTTGATGCTTCATCTTTACATTTAAATAATTACAGCTTAACTCTTAGGTACCATTTTCTTGTATGGTGCTCTCTCATGTGGTCCTGAGATAATGATTAACTTACTGGGTTTTAGGGACTTGTCATCTGATAGATCTTTTAATGACAAAGTGAAAGCGTTTCCTTTTTCTTTAACCTTTGTTTCTGTTTTTTTGTTGCTAAAGTAAATGAATTCCTGATTTGATACTGTAGTGTTGCCTGATTTAAGAACTCCTGTGGTCAGTATTAGTCATCATTTTATAATAGAGCCATATAAGAGTATTTTTTAAAAGCAGTATTCCTCTCCTGTGAGTTCTGCATGACAGGGGCTGTTGAATAATAGCACAAGTATGCCGAGATGGGAAGCTGAATGAGTGACCAAAGGTTAAACAGCTTTCCGGCAGATTGCCAAGAATATTTGCACTTCCTGAATGACCTGCAGTTGGTTTAGCTTGGCCTTGAGTATAGTAAAACAAGAGAACATAACTGAACAGATTCAATAAATAACAGTATGTGTGATTGCTATGCTAGTATGAAAGAGTTAACTTATTGAAAGTCAGACCAGATAGTTCATAATCAGAAGATGCCCAACAACCTTGATGAAATTCACTTCAGAAAACAGTTCGGGGATACGTGGTTTGAATTTATAGTGGAAGCAGACTTTACATTCATTCCTGTCCAGTTAATCCAGATTCTTTCTTGGATACTTAGTCCTTTAAAACATGAAGGCACATACTGTTAGCGTAGCATCCTTTGTCTTCGATTACATTTGGTGCTTTTATAATCATTCAGAGAAAATACTTTCAGGATGATTAACTGCTGATTTATGAATGGAGGAATCCCTTTTCACATAGATACTGTTTTCTGACACATTGATACATGCAGATATATGTTGGTACAGAATGAAATGGCTTTTTCCTTTCTTTTCTTTTCTTTTTTTTTTTTTTTAATAAATTAAGGTTTTTGCCATAGGGTGTGTGTGCTCACTGGAAAGAAACATAGAGAAAGCCAGAAATCAGGATGGGCATGCTGTGATCCCTTCTCCTTTCTTTTCCTCTTGGGGTTTTGAGCACACACATGCAGGGCATGCTTGGCGTGGTTTTCAAGTTGCCAGGTCTGGCCTTGAACCACAGTGGGCCATGTGGGAGTCTAGCCCCATAACCACCACAACGTCTACTGGCCCGGAAGTGACCATTTAAGAAAATTTTAAATAAGATTCTGGATTTTTAAAAAGTACCCCAAACTGGGGCCAGCAGGTGGCATGGTAGTTGAGATACTGGACTCCCACATGGCCAGCTGCTCTTCGAGTCCCAGACCTCGTGGCTTGGTTTCTCATTTTCTGTTTCTCTCTCTGTCTTATCAAATTAAAAAAGAATAATAACAAATAAAATGAAATAAATCTATCTTTTTAAAAAAGTACTCAAACTATTTTTGTATTTAAGTGGATAGTAACTTAATAAAGTAACAAATGGTTTAAACTCAAGGAAGTAAGGATTGCAATTGATTTTGCTTAACAATGTTCTCTTTCGATTGAAGAGTAAAAGGTAAAGTAAAAATTTAAAAACACTTGGAAAGATAGTTCTTCGGTATTGGTCACTGAGCAGCCTAGAGTTTAATGACCCTTTACAGTGCTGATAAACACTTCAATTTAGCACTAAGCATTGCTCATTTGTACTGAAAGAAGGCAGGCAGCCGAAGAACCTCAGAACACTCCAGTATTGCATCAGTTAAATGTCCTCATTCTGCTGAGTATTCTGAATTCTCTCAGCATTAATCAACAGGAGAGACTTGCTGGTGACATTGCAAAGTTACTTTCTGGTCCCTTCTCCAGGTACCAGCCTGACTCCACCTGAGACTTTGCCTTGAGATCAGATTGGACCCAATGACACATCTGTCATTTGATCATCTCAAGGTATCTCCAGCCCTCAGCAAGAAGCTGGAGGTTTCTCAGGTATCTGGGTTACACTCTTGGTTAGATAGGCCAATTTTCATTTCCTTGGTACCATTATTTTTGCAAATAGTATACAAGAAAAAAAAAGAGGAGTTCCAAGTCTTTTTCACATTGTACATAATATCATGTAGATGTTGTTTTGAAAAATATGTAACAGTATTCAAAATAATAAGGTAGCTCAAAAATTTTTATTAGATTATACTGGGTTCCTGCGTTGAGAACTAGCAGGCAAATTGGGTCCTAATTTTACAGTTGGACACACAGAGAGTAGTGATTTGCTGATAATAGAACAGGGAATCTGATGGAAAACTAGGCCCCAAGCTCTGGCCTTTGACTCCTGCACTTTTTGCTATCCAATGATTGAAAACACGGGGTGACCTGAATTAAAAAGGAACATGGCCTTGCTGTGATAGTACATGCTGCTAAAGTGCTATGCTCCCCAGGGAGGAACCCAGATTCAATTTCTGTTCTAACCTAAAGGCAGGGCATGGTGGTGTATACCTGTACTCCCAGTGACTTGGGAAGACTGAGGTTGGAGGACTGAGAGCTCGAGCCTGGCCTGGCAACATAGCAAGTCCCTGTCTGAAAAGAGCCAGGCGAGCACAGTGGTTAAGTGGGATTCTCTGTGAGACTGGCCCACAGAGGAAGGTTCTGGGTTTGTATCCATGGACCTTCCTGAGTACACTAGGCATGTGTGCTTTTACGGTCTGGGGTTGACTGGAGGCTGATTATAGCATCAGGACCCTGTTGGGGTGCCCTGTTTCTGGATGTGTATGTCACTTATGGAGAAAATAGATAAACTTTAATTAAAAAAAAAAAAAAGAAAAGCCTGGTGTGGTGTTATATACCTGTGGTCCCAGTTGGAAAAGAGGTCACAACAGCAAGACTCTGTTTTTAAAAAAAGGAGGAGAAGGAGGAAGGGTGGAGAGTGGAGGAGATGAGGTAGGAGGAGGAGAAGGAAGGTGGTGTTTGAGTCCTGGACCCAGTGACCTGAAAACCACACAGGGTGCATGCATGTGCATGCCCAAAATCCTGAGAGGAGAAAAGAGGAGAAGGGATTGTGGCATGGGCATTTCTCCTGGAGGAGGATTTGTTACCTTCTCTCTCTCTGTCTCTCTTTGGCAGGTGCACACACCCTATGGCAAAACAACCTGAAAAAAGAAAAGTAAATGCATGTGTAGGAAGGCATTTATTATCTATCTTCATTGTAATGTTTAGAATGTGAGGATGCTGTTGTCTTAGAAGGGACAAGGACAGCTTAGTAGAATCGAATAGACTCCTACCCTATTATAGGAGGCAAGGAAAAGCTGGATGCCATTTTCTTCCTGTCACTGAGCCCAAATACATGAACATTTTGGAGAAAAGGTCCATGTTCAGGTATTTTTTAGTAGTACTTAAAAGAAAGCGAATCTTGGTTATCAGGAAGCTGACAGTTCAACCTGTGCAGCTCTGTGGGAGCCATGATCAAGGTCTTGAAGGGTTGGAGCAGGCAGCAGCTACACCAAAGTGTTAGTACAACTTTTAGATCAGTACTTCTTATGCATAGCAAAAATTCTACAATATACCCTTTCTATCTGAAATGGGAAGTTTTTTCTAAATCCTTTTGTACAGTATAGTGTATGGCCTTTGCATGAGAGAGAGAGAGGGACACCTATCCCAGGGCCTGATCACACCACTATCCCCTTCCTCCAGTCCTCCAGCTCACCAGGTTCCTGGGTACATGCCCATGTGCCTGGAATGAACTGTGGTTAGCATAAGGCTTCCAACTCCACAAACTTACTGCACCACAGAGGCTGGCCTTGAAATGAGCATTTTATAGGCAATATAATATATCTGTTTTAGTCCACTTATTGTGCTGCTAACAAAAAAGCCTGAAACTGAGTGATTTATAAGGAGTAGAGATTTATTTGATTCATGATTCTGGTGACTGGAAAGTCCAAAAAAGTGTGGGGCTGGCATCAGGCCGGCTTTACAACATGACTGACAGTAGCAGAGATGATGACAGGTGGGTGCAGAAAAAGAGATTTGGAGGTAGCCATTCTCCTTTTGTAACAATCACCTCTCCACCCCGGCTCTGGCTCTGGCTTTGCTCTTTGATCCACCACCCACCCTGCCATGCTGATGGAACGGGCCATCTCCTTTGTCCAGGACTTCACGGTCAGAGGCATCACCAGCACCATCTCCAAGATGACCGTAGCCTGATCGAGTGGGTCAGATTGCTGCTACAGGTGTAGCACATCAGTAAGCAGATCGCAGCCACAAGCAGGGCATCACGGACTGCATTGTGTGCACCCCCAAGGAGCAGGGCATGCTGTTCTTCTGGAGGGGCAACCTGGCTGTCATCATCCGCTACTTCCCCACACAAGCCCTCTACTTTGCCTTCAATGACAAGTACAAGCAGATCTTCCTGGGTGGCATGGACAAGTACATGCAGTTTCGCAAGTACTTTGCCAGCAACCTGGCCTCTGCAGGGGTGCCCAGAGCCACCTCTCTCTGCTTTGTGTATCTCCTGGATTTTTCAGGAACCCGTCTGGTGGCTGAGGTGGGAAAGTAGGACATGGAGTGTGAGTGGATGGTGAGGGTGGTGGCTGGCGTGGTGTCCTACTCCTTCCACACTGTGCAGGAGCATGTGATGATATAGTTTGGGTGCAGAGGAGCCGACATCATGTACATGGGGACCTTGGACTGCTGGAGGAAGGTGCTGAAGGACGGAGGGTGAGTGGGGTGGGGTGCAAGGTCTTCGAGGGCAGTGGTCCTGACCCACTCGATCAGGCTACGGTCATCTTGGAGATGGTGCTGGTGATGCCTCTGACCGTGAAGTCCTGGACAAAGGAGATAGCCCGTTCCATCAGCATGGCAGGGTGGGTGGTGGATCAAAGAGCAAAGCCAGAGCCAGAGCTGGGGTGGAGAGGTGATTGTTACAAAAGGAGAATGGCTACCTCCAATGTCCTCAGGGGCATGGAGGGTGCCTTTGTGCTGGTCCTGTACAGCCAGCTCAAGAAAGTGCTCTAAGCACAACCATATCCTTCCCAGAAGTGGAACCATGTAGAACCCTCACCTCTAACGGACCATTGACCTTCTGGAAATTTCAGCCGTCCCTGTTCTGGCCAGGTGATGTCTGTAGAGGACTGGAGGTGGGAGAGCTAAGGGGCTCGTTATGATCATGTTGACCACTGGCACCCCGATTTCCATGTGCTGATGACGGGGGAGGGGAATCATGGCATCCTTGGGGATCTTGTCCCAGCCACCTTCTCCCCCACACACACTCAGACCTAGAGTCCAGACGCGGGTGGGACCCGAGGTGTGTTTAAGTATTTATTTAAAGCAAGGATCACGTCTCCCATTTGTACTTAAGCACTCCCCTATCTTTGTACAGCCGAATATTTGTAGTTAACATTCTATGTCAGGCATTTCTGCAGAACAATAAAGTCAGGACACCTAGGGGGAAAAAAATCCACTCTCAAGTGAACTAACTCCTTCTCCCAAGAACTAGAACTCAGTTCATCTCACCAGACAGCATTGATCCATTCATGAGGGTGATGCCGCTGGTGTCCAAACACTGCCCACTGTTCACCATCAAGGTCTCATCATCTCCCAGCAACATTACACTGGGGACCAAATTTCAAAACTTGAACCTTTGGTGGACAAACCATTTTCCAAACCATAGCAATGGCTATACAATTTTTAATTGTTTAGAGAGATTTTTGCTATAGGGCATGTGTGTTCATCAGAGAGACAAAGAGACAGAAAGCGAGAACTCACTTTCCCAGGGAGGATGACCATGCCATAATCACTTCTCCTCCATTCTCCTCTTGGGATCTTGGGCACACACACACATGCAACTGACCTGTTTTAAGCCACTGGGTCTGGGACTCAAATTGCAGGGGTGGGGAGAAAAATGATGGTTTTGGTGTTAGTGGGGAAGAGTATGTTGGGAAGTGTTTTGAAGATGTGGGGCATTAATTCATGAGGGAAGGTAGAACTTTAATAGAGCGTTGCTCCTCCCACCCCACAGTATTTAATAGAAATCAGAAAGATATTTCCATTTTTTTGAACAGATGAACAAACCGTTTTCTTGACTTCATTTTTTCCATAGATAATCTAAAGCTTGTTAAATACTATTACAAAAGGGTTGTTCATTGAAATTTTTTTTTTTTGGAATACCAAAGTATTCAGTAAAATAGGTTGGAACATGTCAAAGCTTGGCAACTGCCTAGTTCTGGCCACCATGGTGGAATCAGTTTCTGGTAGCTGGATGTGACTCTAACTTTCAGAAGTGTTGTGTTTGACTAGTGTGTCCCAGCAATCACCAGTAGAATAGAAATAGTATTTGCTGTAATTTATAAACTGATTTGTTACTATATTATCCCCAAATAATGTTCATTGGGTTACATTTTGGGTTTTATAAGTCTTGAGGATCCATTGTTCTGCATACCCTACCATTACCCTGGGACCCCAAAGGAAACTTGACTGTTAGTGTCAGTGGATTGGACCAGCACTTCCTAGAACTCTTCCTAGCAACTGGTATTGAGAGCAGGAAGAAGAGAGAAAGAATGAGAGAATGAATGGTAGAGAGAGAATGAGAGATCCTGTCTCTCTGGGTAGTGGACGTGGGTGGTAGGGCTGAAATCAAGGTGTTGGCTCGGTTTATTTCTTCTGTGGGCTGTGAGGGAAGGATCTGTCCTGGGCCTCTCTTTTTGACTTGTATCGATAGATGATTGTCTTCTCTCTGTGTCTCTCCACATTGTCTTCCCTTAATATGTTTCTGTTTCTCTGTCCAAATGTCCTGTCTTTTCACATTTTAATTAAAAATATATATTTCATGGAGTATGAGCAAAGATTTTTGATATGTGAAGTAAATGTTTGTGGAAAAATTCAAAAATACACACACACACACTTCATGAAAGAGAGAGAGAGAATGAGATTGAGAAAGAGACAAGCACCCTCAACAGGCTGTCATTCTATTATTCTCCCCACAGCCTTCCCAGCCAGCTGGTATCATGGGTATACATGCTTGTCTCCTATGTAAGGTCATCCTGGGACTTGAACCCCAGTCTTCCATATAACTTCCAGCATTTCAAAGCATGCACTAGTGCTGTGCCACCATGGCCACAAATTTGCTCCTTTTATTAGGGACACCAGTAATACTGGCTTAGAGTCCACCTTAATGACTTAATTGTAACTTGATAACCTCTGTGAAGACCATCTCCAAATGAGGTGAGTTTTTGGAGAGTCATTCTATAGTACTGGGGTTTGGGACTCCAACAGTTCATTTTTGGGGAAGCAAGACAGAATTCAACCCATAAGAGTTGTTCCAGCCCACTGTTCCACTAAGTGGACTGGGATACACAGGAAGGTGATTTGTAGAGAAAAATGAATAAAATACAAATAAGACATGGGGAGAAATACTTCACAAATTCTTGACTTGTCATTTCCAGTTTTTCCTGGAGCTCGTTGTATTCTTAATCATGGGCTTATGAGCTACATTGCAGGCTTCTAATACATTCCCCTTGCTTAAATGTGTTTGAGCTGGCCGCTGTTACGTTTTAGCCATGGAGGACCACGTTGGGCAGACATTGTGGTGTGTTACGCTAAGGGAGGTGTTGTGAAGCCGTCCCTGGTTAGATGGGCTGAATGAAGGAAGCAGGAAGAACCACTAGAAGCCATTGTGATAGAATCGTGAGGTGACCCAGGGAAAGGGGCCAATAGATATGGTCCCCATTACTCCACAAACCCTTTCATTTCATTAAGTTGTTTAATTAAGGACATGGATTAAAGAGTTCAAAGAAGGTGTGAGGATGAGGAGCCCATGCTGACTTTGAGCTTTCTTAGGCAGCAGGGTGGATGGGTTTGGTGTTAACCTGACAGAGGACTGTGTTTGAGGAAAGACTTTGGAGTTTTGATTTGGAAATGTGAATCTGCATCTCGGAGAGTGCCAGGGAGCTTGGGAGTACTGACCAGAGTGCAGGTGCCGGAAGCGTCTTTGTAACTTGTTATGGTGATGGAAGCCATGTTGACTCCTCTCACCAGGGAGAAGGAGAAGCCCAGAAAGGGCCATTTGTGAACATTACTCTTTGAAAGACAATCAGAAGAGGAGAATCAGCAAAGACAACTAAGGCAGGCAAGCAAGAATCCTTGGCAAGTTCCATTTTACAAACTTCAGACAGCCTGAGTGCAATGCTTGTATTTAATACTTTGAACTATTTTTAAAAAATATTTTTCTATATTTTTCTATATAACTATGTAATGTAACAGTTAGTTTAAACAAACTCAACAACCATTTGTCACATGTTTGTTGACATTGGGGACAGAAATTGTGACACCATGATGCTATGGGCTAAGGCAAGAATTGCATTGAAAAAACAGAGGCAACAGCATCCATTTCAAGAAAGGAAGGGTCCAACTGGCAGCATGGTGTGGTGGTTAAAGTGCTGTACTCTCACATGGCTGATTGTGGTTCGAATCTTGGACCTTGTGGCTTGAAAATCATTCCAGGCATATGCGCGTACCTGCACAAAATTCTGAGAGGAGAATGTAGGAGAAGGGATAGCTATGTGGCCATCCCCTCTGGGGAGTAGTTTCTCACTTTTCCGCTCTCTGTCACTCTGGTGAACATATGCCCCCTATGGCAAAAGCCTTAACATAAGAGAAAAATAAAATAATAATAATAATAATGATAATAAAAAAAGAATTAAAGAGCGTGATCACCTGACAGGAAGTTAGAATAAAAGGAGTATTGCCACAGAATTGGGGAATTCCACATGCCTCCAAAGATACACTGTGGACAATGGCCGCTATTCACTGGGGCATGTGCAGCAGCTTCGGCTCCCTGGTCTGTACACATTATGTGATTCACCCCTTCCACAAACCTGTGGGGCTTTACAGAGACAAAGTCAAACTAGTGACCAAATCTTTCAGTGCACCTGAAATTCATGCATCTCATATAGGCCCAAGCCAATGAAGGCACCCTGGTCATCTGAACTCACAGCAACTCCATCCTTTACAGACAAATTTCTGTATAATGAGAGGAGTTCAAACTACTCTAAATACAGAAAAATATAGAAATTACATTTGGCCTGTCTGGAATTCTTAAAATGGAACTCTCCAAGCATTCTGTTTAAGTGAATGATAGTAGCTTAACAAATAAATTTGTAAATGGTGGAGCCAGCAGACGATGTAGCAGTTATGTCATTGGTCTTCCACATGGTCGATCACAGTTTGAGTCCTGGACCTGTTTATTCGAAATTCACACTGGGTGCGTATGCGTGCATGCCCACATCCCGGGAAGAGAATGGATGATAAGGGATGGCATGACCATCCCCCCGGGGGATGATTTCTCACTTTCCCTTTCATTGTTGTTTGTCTCTGTCTGTCTCTCTCTCAGGTGAGTGCATGTTCCCTAAGACAAAAAACCACCTACAAAAATTTTTTTTAAATAAAAAAAATTGTATAATGAAATAGGATTATAAATAGGGACTCACTGGGTGGCAATTGGGGGGGGGATCAGATAATGGAATGCTAAGCAAGCACTTTCTATAAAGGTCACCTTTCATTGTTGTCTGTCTCTGTCTGTCTCTCTCTCAGGTGAGTGCATGTTCCCTAAGACAAAAAACCACCTACAAAAATTTTTTTTAAATAAAAAAAATTGTATAATGAAATAGGATTATAAATAGGGACTCACTGGGTGGCAATTGGGGGGGGGATCAGATAATGGAATGCTAAGCAAGCACTTTCTATAAAGGTCACTAATACTTGTTCAATATCAGATGGAGAACATTTCACTAACCTAGATATATGAGTGTCAGAAAGCAAGCAAGGCGGGAGTCTTTGAAACTGGAGCAGGAGATGAGGACGTCAGAGACAATACAGGAAAATGAAATAGAAAGCGTGGCATGAAAGAGATCACCCCCCCCCAAAAAGAGATGAATATCAATAAAGAGGAAAAAATTAATGAGCGCCATTAATTCATTAATGCATTCCATTAATTAGTTCTCCATTGGGTAAGTCAAAAAGAAAATTTAATACATGTCACTTTTTTTTATTATATAAGGGGACTTCAAAAAGCTTGTGAAAAAATGGAATTCTATTTGGTGTAAAAAATGTTTAAATGTATGCATAGTTTTTTTATAATATGCATTTTCCACATACTTTGTCTATGAACTCATATGTATGTAAGGGTATATGTAAAATAGAACCACACAGTTCACAAATTTCAAAGTCATGTATCATTCATCATAGCAGTACCTGCTGTCTCACATTTCCTTGTCTTCCTGTTTTCCTGTGGACCCCACTGGGCCAGCTTGGCAAGGCCCTGACCATGTTTTTCTTTATCCCTGTGTCTTTGGCAGGTCCCACTCTACCTGGTACATAGTGGCTCTCAATAAATACGTGTTCATATATGTTCTATTTGTTCTTTTGTTTCCATTTAATGCAGGAATGTTAAGAGGCTAGGCTCTTCATTGGAAGATTTTTTAGGCACTTGATCCACAATTCACTAGTTCAAGGGAAACAGCAGTTAGCGTAATGGCTATGTCGCTGGACTCCCATGTAGTCGACTGCGGTTCGCGTCCCGGACCTGGTGGCTTAAAACTCATGCCGGGCGCGTGTGCATGCGTGCCCAAGATCCCGAGAGGAGAACGGAGGAGAAGGGATTGCGGCAGCGTGACCATCCCCCCTGGGGGGTGATTTCTTGCTTTCTGTCTCTATGTCTCTCTCTGTCTGGTGAGCGCACGCACCCTATAGCAAAAAACCTCTCCAAAACAAAGAAAAAGAAAATAAATGGTTTAGTTTCTGTATCTGGAGCTGGAAAAATAAGGCATTTTTTTATTATTAAAAAAGAATCATTAAAAAAAGAATCATTTAAATTTATTATTACTATTATTTTTAATTTGACCAGAGAGAGAGACAGAGAGAAAGCAAGGCACCAGGTCTGGTACTTGAACCGTGCTTGGTCATGTGGGAATCCAATGCCTTGTAACCACCACACTACCTGCAAGCCCTAGAAATAGGAACTCTTAAGTTTATGGTAGAATTTTTCCATTGTTCAAAATGGGGTTCATTATCCCTTGGCCTTTGATTGTAAATCTGTATTTCTTTTTTTTTTTTTTTTTTTTGGAGAGGTTTTTGCTACAGAGCGCGTGCGCTTGCCAAGACAGAGACAGAGAGACAGAAAGTGAGAAACCACCCCCCAATGGGGATGACCATGCTGCAATCCCTTCTCCATTCTCTTCTTGGGATCCTGGGCACGCACACATGCGCCTGGTGTGAGTTTAAGCCACCGGGTCTAGGACTTGAACCGCGGTCGACTACATGGGAGTTCAGCAACATAGCCATTATGCTAACTGCTGGTCCCTAAATCTGTATTTCTTTTCATTGTCTTATTTTTAACCCCAGAAGACCTATTGGGAAATATTAGATACATTTTTATTTAAATGTAACTTTGTCAGGTTGATACAGGCTATATGTTACAAAAGAGAACAGTTCTTTTTATTTATGTATTTATTTACAGTCATTCACTGTACATCAATACAGTATACAAAATGAGATTTTTCCATCCAGTATACATTGTATATTGTTCAATCAAGGATATTGCTATACATGTTATCATCAACAAATAATTTTCTATTTCTTGTTTCTTATATATTTTGCTTTGTTTTTCCCTCTTTGCTTCCCTACTCTCACCCTCTGCCAACCCCCCCCCACTTCTTTCATACTGTCTCTAGTATGTACAGTTGTTTTCCACACCCCCTTTTTCCCCCACATTTTATTGATTCATTAATGATATTAATTTAAAGACTTTCAATAGCAAGCACAGCTGATATATACATATTTATGAACAGATGTCTGACTTTAGACTCAAACCTCAGTGAGTAAAGTGAACATACTATAAAGTAGCACCTTGCTGAGGCTATATAGCTTATTGCAGTCATTAAATAGGTATTAATAGGTATTTTTAATGCATTTTTTAATTAAAAAAAAGTTAGTTTTAATAGATCAAAATAAAAAAATGTTAAGAGAAATTTGCCAGGAAAAAGGTTAGGAATCAGTTCAAATAGTGGGTAGATGAACCTATCAACAGTTCAAGAGAAAACAAAAATCCTTAAATATGGAAATCAAAGCATCAAAGAAAATCAGTAATGTTTTAGTCTAAAGTAAAAAAATTCTATTTCACTAGTTCACACTCACATAATTAATCTCTCTTCTATTGAATTTGCAGTGTTACTGTGGTCAGATCTTTCCATTTAAACTCTGGAAGTTAACATTCAACTCCGAACTTGTCCCTACCATTAGGCTAGCCATTCTCTTGGCTGTTTCTTGTACTCTTATTTCTGTGTGTCCAACTTTAGTTTTCCTGGTATAGCACTCCCTTCAGCACTTCATGGAGAGCTAGTCTTGTGTTGATAAATTCTTCCAGATTTTGTTTATCTGAGAATGTTTTCTTTTTTTTTTTTTCACATGTGAAAGATAATCTTGCTGGGTATAGTATTCTTGGTTGAAGTTGTTTTTTCACTTAACACATTGAATATATTTTCCCATTCTCTCCTTGCTTGCCTGGTTTCTGATAAGAGATCCGACGTTAGCCTTAGGGGATAGCCTTTGAATGTAATTTGATGCTTCTTTCTTGCCAATTTTAGTATCTTGTCTCTATCTATGGTTTTGGTCAATCTGGCTATGATGTGCCTCAGGGAAGATCTTCTTGGATCTTTTCTACGTGGGGTTCTTTGTATTTCTTGGGTCTGGATATCTGAGTGCTCCTTTAGGTTTGGAAAGTTTTCTTCTAGGATTTCATGGAATAGATTATCAATGCCCTTATTAGTTTCTTCACTTTCTGGGAATACCAATGATCTGGATGTTTGGGTGTTTAATGGTATCTAGTATTGCTCGTATGTTATTCTCTCTTTGTGGGGGGGATTATTTTCTCATTCTTTTTGGTGAATTTTTCTAGGTCAGATGTTCTATCTTTTACATCTGAGATTCAATCTTCTATAGGATCTAATCTACTTTTGATATTATCAATGGAAATTTTATTTCCTGTATTACAGCCTTCATCTCTAACAATTCTGTTTGATTCTTTTTAATGATGTGTATCTCATCTTTCAGATTGTATAAGAACTTCCTCACCTCCTGGAAGTCAGTGTCTCTTTTCTCCTGCATCTTCTGGAGTTTGTTGTCTCTATTCTTTTGCATCTCTGTTAGTTTTATCACTATTAATATTTTAAATTCTTTATCTGACATTTCCATGAGTTCCCTTGTATTTTTTTGTGGAGGAAAAGGAGTTATTCTTTTCCATTAGAGAAGAGATATTTTGTTTCTCATATTTCTTGTGCCTCTGGTTTCTGGTCATCTGATGGATTATAATTTTTTTTTCTATTTTTTAGAGTTAAATCTGAACAATCAGAGGAATGTAGAAGGTGGTGACCTGACTCCTGGCTAGCCTGGGGAGCAGGAGGGTGAAGTCTGGGCAGAGGGTCTTTGGTGGTTGAAATCCTTTTTTTTTTTTTTTTTTTTTTTTTTTTTTTCTTTCAGGATTTTGCTGAATTATAGGGTTGAAGGAAAGCATCTCTGAGGAAGTAACTTTTATTTCTTCCATGAACTAAAGAGAGAGACAGAGACAGAGACAGCACTCCCTACAGGATCTTGATGCCATGATCAGTCCCAGCCTCCGCCAACCCTGGATAATGGCACATGCTGCCCAGGGCCTAGTGTGCTCAGGGAGGTCTCCTGACATGTCAGCCTGGAACCTTCCCATGTGGGTCAGCATCACAGAGGGGTACCTTTGTGCCACCAACTGGTTCCCCAGCATTTGATTTTCTTGGTTTTTGAACTTTTCATTGAAAGATAACATTCAAAATGCACAGATGCAGTTGCTTTTTACCTTGCAAATGCCATCCACCCATTGAATGCTCCACGGCAGAGTGGACGGGTTTGCCCTGCTCCTTATGCTTACTTTAACCCACACACTGTTTGCTTCTGGGGCTCCCTAATGCACAGCCGCTAAAGGAAGTAAGAAGGGCAATGTCCACACCAAAATGACAACACAAAGAAAGGACATCGTGTTCAAGGGACCTGCTAGGAGACCTAAGATGATGCTTGGTTTGATTTTTGGATTAAATTTTTGTGACAATTGGATGAGAAATTGTTAAATCAATAGTTCTGTCAGTTTTACAATTGAAAGGAAATAACAATGTCTAGGATGAAATTAACATGTTAGACCCCCTAAACTAATTTCTTGTAAATTTTTTTGTTTTTCATGCTATGATACTGGATAAAAACTTCAGAAGACTCACCAGCAATTTTAATGGATTGGTGTTTTATATGCTAGCAGTTTATTCAAAGGCTTTTGTAAATCACTCAGTTTTTTTTTTTTTTTTTTT
>NW_006159806.1:466385-488764 GCF_000334495.1 Tupaia belangeri chinensis | reverse complement strand
TTTTTTTGGAGGTTTTTGCTATAGGGCACATGGGCTTGCTAGAAAGATAGAGAGAAAGAAAGTGAGAAATCCCCCCCCGGGGGGGTGTGTGGCCATGCTGTAATCCCTTCTTCTCCATTCTCCTCTCGGGGATCTTGGTCATGCATGCACACACGCCCCGTGTGAGTTTAAGCCACTGGGTCCGGGACTCAAACTGTGGTTAACTATGTGGGAGTCCAGTGACATAGTCATTACACCAACTGCTGGTTCTGGCAGTCTTAACTTTTTGACTGCAAGGCGAGAATCTTGGGCACTTAAACTTGCTTAGAAAGTTTTCTGTCAAGTTTAACTCATGCAAGTTAGGATAATTTGCTGCTGCCTCTGCCCCCAGAGACTAATTTAAAGGGTTATCTATTGAAACTTTGAGAGACACCCACCTTCCCTCTCCCCCCCATGCACACACACTCTCCCCAATTAAATGTGGGTAAGAAACGGATGTGAATTTTAAAAATTGAGGAGTCTTTGTTAACTTCTAAGGGGCAGCTCTGGTAGCTGAATTGCAGCAAACTCCTGGAGATGTCCTTTTGTGGGGCTACTGATTCTTTCAAGAACCTTGGGGGGACCAGCAGTTATCGTAATGGCTATGTGGCTGGACTCCCACGTAGTTGACCGCAGTTCACATCCCAGACCCGATGGCTTCAACTCACGCCGGGCGCATGTGCGTGTGTGCCCAAGATCCTGAGAGGAGAATGGAGGAGAAGGGATTGGGGTGTGGACATTCTCCCTGGGCTATGATTTCTTGCTTTCTGTCTCTCTGTCTCTTTCTGTCTGTCTGGCGAGCACACGTGCCCTATAGAAAACAAAACAAAACAAAAAACCTCTCCAAAAAAAAAAAAAAAAAAAAAAGAACCTTGGGTAACTTGCCAAATGTATCACCCCTTTGTAATCTTCAACATTTTAACACAGGAAATACTGTTCAGTTTCTGCCCTTGGTTTGAAATGTCATGATATTTTAGCAATGCAGTTAGTCCAGCAAAATCATACTTTGACTTGTCCACATAATCTTTTTAGTCTATTTCTAGATTCAAGTGCTTTTCTTATAGTTCATGAGAAAGCTTTTCATTTAAAAAATTATTTTCTTGGAACCCAGGAAGCCTCCCATTGCATTGTAACAATAGTTGAGATGTTGCATTGATTATTCAAAATTGCCAAGTAATGTCAATGCTGGGAGATCAGGGAACCTGGAAGTAGTGGTGGGGGAGCCTTAGGGGTGATAATTTAACTTCTTTTTTGTTTTGTTTTTGTTTTTTAAATTTTGTTAGGGGCCCATGTGCAAGATAGATTAATTTGCTGCTGCAAATTACTGGGGAAAGAAAGTGAAAAAGCACCCCCCCCCATGGTGGTTATACTGCAATCCCTCCTCCTCCATTTCTCTCTCCTTTTGGGGTTTTGAGCACATACGTACATGCACCTGGCTTGTTCTTTAAGCTGCCAGGTCTGGGACTTGAACTGCACAATTGGTTATGTGGGATCCAGCCGCCTTAACCGCCATACCATCTGCTGTTCCTAACCTCATCATTTTATAGTCAGAATGCCCAAAGAGTTCAGGCATGCTACGCTGGGCTAGCAGTGGTAGATCCTGACTTCTAAGCTCTCTTCTTTTGGCTTCATTGAATTGACACTTGAAAATTTGAAGACATTCAGATCATTATAGAAGAACTGCCTTTCTAGTTACTTAACAGAGAAGAACATATTTTTTGTCTTGGATTTTTTAAAGAATTATTTTATTTAATTTAATTCATTGTTATTATTTTATCAAGTTGACCAGAGACCGAGAGAAGGAAAGTGAGAAAGCAAACTGCCAGGTCCGGGACTTGAGCCACAGTCAGCCATGTGGGAGTCCAGCTACCTTAACCACCGTAACCAGCCCCTGTCTTGGATAATTTTGTTTTCATCTCTTTTTGAGAGAGAGAGATTTTTGCTATAGGGCATGTGCACTCACCAGAGAGACAGACAGAAAGTGAGAAATCACCCCCTTCCCCCAGGGGGGATGGCCACACTGCAGTTCCTTCTCTTTCATTCTCTGGGTATGCATGGACACATGCTCAGCATGGATTTCAAACTGCTGGATCTGGGACTCGAGCCATGGTCAACTACTTGGGAGTCCAGTGCCTCAACCACTATGCCATCTGCTGGCCCCTTTATTTTCAACTTTCAAAAAGAGGCTTTACCTTTGCCATGTGATAGTAACAAGGGCCATGTTAGAGTTACTCTCAATTACATAGATCCTGTAGCACACACGTGTACAAAGATGGTGTTGCAGCCAGGAGCCCTGGCACCCTCACTTTCCACTCTCGCTGACCTGTTACCTCCATCAGGACTCATGGTTCTCTTTTCTAACAATCTCTGCCTTCAGGCTGGACCAGTTTTACCTGTCCAATGTGCATATCTGTCTTTTTGGCTGATTAAAAGATTCAGAAAGGAAAGAGGAAAATAATTCTTTTTATAATCTATTCCAGGGTCTCCTATTTTATTGAAGTTGGTTCTTTTTTAATACAATTTTAAAAATTCTCATGATAGAAGGGGGGAGTGCGCACGTGCACATGAATGAGAGAGGGCATGGTCATGCCACAATCCCCTTCCTCTGGCCCTCCAGCCCACCAGGATCCAGAGCATGTGCCCAGGGTGTTTTCAGGCAACCTGGCTGGGACTCACACTGCAGATGGCATGTGGCTTCCAGCCCCAAAGTCCAGGATGCTATGAAATTGATTCTTTTTTTAAAAGGATGAACATATGTTTGAACTTTATCCCTCCTTCTTGTGCCTGTTCTGTTTTCTGACATTCACTGCTCTACGTGCATAAAATAGCCCAAGTAAATATTATTTTGGAGGGCCAGCAGGTGGCGTGGTGGTTAAGGTGCTGGATTCCCATATGACAGAACACAGTTCAAGTCTCCAGCCTGGTGACCTAAAAATCATGTCAGATAGGTAGATAGATAGATAGATAAGTGTCTTAAAATATATTTTTTGGGAAAAGAACCCTAGTTTTCAAAAAAATCATTCTATCTTTCACAGGGATTTACTGACAAGAACCCCAGAAATCCATACCTTATGTTTTATATGGCACAATAATCTCGGCTTGGGGACAATGAACGTTCCTGGCCTTGACCTTCTGAAATGACCCAAAGATCCAAGACATGTAGTGAAATGCCTTATTGAAAAATGAGGGTCACGTGCGGTTGGGCTGTGTGGAAACAGGGACTAGCTGCTGTTGTGTCAGTAGGTGGCAACCTAACTGCTGCGGCCCTCTGCCCCTGAGTGAGCTTGGTGACCGGATCCTATTTGACGCCCTACTCCTCTCAAAGGAATAAGTTTTTCTGTCTTGGTGAAAATGGCCCAGAGAAGAGAAAGGCCACCTGTGAGCGATTCATCTGTAAACCTGGGGACTCATGAAAGCCTTGCCAGGCAGCCCACTCCTTGTTAGTGTCGATGTGTTCAGTATATGGAACCCGCTATCCACCATGTGCTATTGCCTTGATCTTCCTAGGAAGCAGAAGAGTAGTTAGCAGCCCTAACCCTGGTGAAGGCATTGGACCTATCCATCTGTAGTGTTGAGAGCTCCCTCGATGACTCTGATGTGCAGCCTTGGTTAAAAATCACTGAGTTAGACTAGTGCATGCCGATCAAAGAGCTCGAGGAAAACACAGTCATAATGATTCGCTTCATGCCACAGGAGAGAGTAGAGGGGCGGCTTTTGGCTCCAGCCAAAGAGCAGTTGTGGAAGCCCAAAGACGTTGGCAGTCCTGCTGGCAAGAAGTTAAGCTCTCCAGGATTTTGTTGTCCTGTATTTAGGTTCATTCTCCCAGTTGATTTAATAGAGACTCCTACCTTCCCCAAAATATTTGTAAATGAATGCCTAACTGTTCTCTGTCCCCTAAAACCCAAACATATTAATGCTTTGTATAGAAACATCTTTCTTCACTCTGTTGCTACTGAATCTGCGGAGTCCTATTTTTTTCCCCAACACCACTTCCAGATAATTAATACAACCAAATAAAGCAAACCTGCCCCCACCCTTGGGAATCTACAGCACATATTAGCATCTCAAAGGCTGGGAAAGTCCTGTGGTCAACTGGACTGAAACCATTACAAAGTGTTGTTTGAGTTAACTTTATTTCTAAACAAACTTGTTTGCATAGAAAGGGACTTTCCGGTCACATACCTATAGCCGGGCAGTTTTCCTTAATACCAGTTTAGGAAAAATAGGCCAAGTTATTTTTTGATTCAGAACATTTCTTAGGATTAATTGCTGACAGCTGAACGTCTCCTAAACGTCCCTTTGAAATTGGACTGAATGAACCAATGGAAGGTCTAGCAAAGCGGTTTTACTAATTCATAACTTGGTCCCATTACCTTCTTTGTGTGGCTAAGTACTATAATCTTTGACCTGAAAGGAAAAATACTGCGAACAAGGAAATATTGAAAAGGTCCCATGAAGTAGTGTTCACCAGTGTGTGCCTCGGGACACTGTCTACTGGATGAAAGAAACGACTCAGTTTTCCTCTCCTAATAAAAATGAGGTTGTGTTTCACAGTAGGTTGAAAGGAAGTATTTTAAGTGCTAAGGGTTAGGTTTCTTTTTCTTTTTTTTTTTTTTTCACTTTTCCCTTTTTAGATACAGCTAGTCATGGGCTTCCCTGTTTGAGAGTTGGGTGGTAAGTCATAATCCCTAAGTGTGCTGGTACTCCGTACGAGTGACCTAGCTTTATTGTGAATGAATGAACTCCGCCTACCAAAGACTACTTGGAACAGTGAGAGGAAACGGAAACGTGACTCATGGATGTGCTTGAAGAGTATCAAGGGGGAATCACGAACTTCAGAGCCAGACCTGAAGCTTCGTAGAATAGGCAGCGCCCCTGGACAGGAGCAAGGAGATCCAGTTCTAGTCCCTGCAGCAAAATGACTCCCTTGGTGACAGTGGCTGAATTACATAACGCTTTACCTTCTGTAAATAATAAGAGGTGTGAAGTATTTGTCACTAGGATGACTTCCGGCTTCAAGATTCAATGAGTCTACTGGTTTGTGGTTGTTTGGAATGAGTGGGTATGTTTTAATGGCCTTCAGATGGGATCCATCAAGGGGCCATTAAATGAAACTTTATTTTAAAAATCTGACGTGAACTTCTATGACAGAGTTTAACTAGGAAGTCCGTAACGGAAAATAAGGAAGCACATAAACTTCAATTTATACGGCTGTGGGCAGCTGGTTTCCCGTGGCTGTGATATTTGGTGTAGAGAAGGGTAAATATCTGATGGTTTTGGAGAAAGGTTTTGCTTCATTAGGATTTCCTCTAAAAGCTGAAATAACTCCTGGCTACCCTATTTGATATGCCTTACTGTATTTAGAAAATATTGGGTCATTGGGAAAGTCATGACTCATTTTTGCACAGAAAAACATAGAAAAATGTGTCATGACTTTCGTGACGACCTAATCTTCAGACTAGCATACTAACATATACCCACAGACATTTTCCCTTAAGAATAGTTACCCATGTACTTGCCAGCTTCCAATTTCTAGGTCTTGCAACATGCACAGTTTTTATAAGTCACTGTAGTATAAGAAGAATCTTGTGTTTTACTATTCTCATTCAGTTATTTTTTTTCATACTGGCTAGATTGACAGGTACTTTGAAATGTCAGTGCTATGCCTATTAAAAATTGGCTGTATATATATAATTTTTTGAGAGTTTTTTTTTCTATAGGGCGCCTATGCTCACCATGCAAAGAGAGACAGAGAGACAGAAAGTGAGAAATCACCCCCCGGGGGGATGGCCACGTCGCAATCCCTTTTCCTCCATTCTCCTCTTGGGCTTGGGCATGCACCCCTGCCCGGTGTGAGTTTTAAGCCACTGGGTCCGGGACTCGAGCCTCAGTCGACTACACGGGAGTTCAGCGACATAGCCATTACGCTAACTGCTGGTCCCATTTTGGCTGTATTTTGTTTAAAAGTTGTAATCTGGTTTATTTAGTTTTATATTTTGGGGAGCTCAATTTTCTTGAGGATACTTAAATTCTCTTTAGTTATTTTTTTTTTCCCACCAAGTTTATTTATTTATTATTTCTTTCTTGAGAGAAGGACAGAAAGAGACAGAACACCGGCATCCCCAACAGGGACTTCTCACTGCGGTTCCCCACCGCCCATCCCAGCCAGCTGGGGCTGTGGGCACATGTGGGCCTGCCTCACATCCATAGTGAGGTCCCAGGATGCAACCCCAGGAGCGGGTACAGCTGCATTACTGCCGTGCCACCGCCTCCCTCCACCCCGCTTAGTTTTATTATGGCTGTGAGAATACATGAGTTGTCATGGAATAATTATGTAGAAATATACATAATTTTATTTCAGGAGATACTTTCAGATTTCGCTTTGACATGGGATTCATTACTGGCTCCTAACCCAGTTTTTCCCAGTTTTTCAAATGTTAACTTTCAGTTTCTTATCTGGAAATTTTTATCACTGTACCCTTTTTTTCTTCAGCTTAAGTCACAGTATAATGTTTACCACCAGTGTTTCTCCCCTTGCATAACTGGTTCCAACAGTCCTTTATGAAATAAGTTCATTTCGCTGCTTATATTCTGCAGATTCTCAAGTTAAAAGATAACGTCTGGGACAGTGATCTCTAGAAATTGAACGCTTCCTAAATGGCTGTGTGTGTGACTCAAAACCCCACTAGGTGGCAGTATTGTACTTTTTTTTCCAGTAGGGAAACTGGTTTAGAGGCTCGCCCAGGCTAATTGTGGGTTTTGTTTGTTTGTTTTTTGCTATAGGGAGCATGCGCTCCTTGGAGGGACAGAGAAAGACTGAGAGACAGAAAGTGAGAAATCAACACCCCTGTCCCCGAGGGGGATGGCCACACTGCAGTCCTGCTCTATTCTCCTCTCGGGATTTAGGCACGCACGCACACATGCCTGGCATGGCTTTTAGCCACCAAGTCCAAGACTCGAACTGTGGTCGACTATGTGGGAGTCCAGCGACATAATCATTACACCATCTGCTGGTCCCCAGGGTAATTGTTAATAAATCTGTATGCAGATGAAGGTTAGAATTCAGCTCCGATACCGGTACTTATGCTGTGTTGACCATGTACGTTACTGGCGGAGGATGACAGAGTGCTGAGGGGCAGAATCTGCATCGAGGTCACAGGCACAGGGGAGGGTTGTTGTTTGAGGTAGAGAGGATCAGAGTGTTGCTGGCGAGGACAGGAACTGCATTAGCTAGAAAAAGATTAAAGAAAAAAGGCAAAGCCTGAAGCCAATTCATTTGTGTTGCAACTAGGAGAGAGAGGGTGGGGTAAATGAGGTTTTGAGGTCAGTGGGAGGGCCAGGGAGGGTGCAGGTGGAGACACTGTCCAGCCCCCTCTGTGTGCTGAACAGTGAGAGGCTAGTCGGTCCCTGTCAGCTGCTTCTTGCCCTGACCAAGTCTTGGAAGGTGATTCCTCACTCAGGGGGAGGTTATTATGAGGCCGTGTCTCGGCTACACAGTAGTTTGTGAAGTCAGGCTTTTCCAGGCTGTACAGAAGCCAGTAGGTCCCGGGAACCAGCAGTTAGCATAATGGCTATGTCTCTGGACTCCCACGTAGTCGACCGCGGTTCGTGTCCCGGACCCGGTGGCTTAAAACTCATGCCAGGCGCATGTGCGTGTGTGCCCAAGATCCCAAGAGGAGAATGGAGCAGAAGGGATTGCAGTGTGGCCATCACCCCTGGGGGTGATTTCTCGCTTTCTGTCTCCATGTCTCTCTTTGTCTGTCTGGCGAGCGCATGCGCCCTAAAGCAAAAACCTCTCCAAAAAAAAAAAAAGGCAGCAAGTCCCCAGATGTATCTGAGCCCGGCCAGGTGATTCTCTGGCCTTGCCCTAGAGATTCTGTGTGTCTGCAGTGTGAACAGGGGTCTGTATTTTAATAAGCAGCCCCAGACTGGGGGATCAGGCCAGTTTGGGAAACTGATGTGGACCCCTGAGCTGCTGTGAAGCCTGCAGCACGGCCCTCTGCTCTTTCTTCGCGATCCCAGCAAAGTGGAAAGAAATTGCTGAATTTTGAGCTCTGAGTTGTTGAAGAGGATGGGTACTTGATTGTTTTTATTTCATGAGGTACTCTCAGGCTTTATAACTAGTTCGGCATGGGACCTTTTACTGGCTCCTAACCCAGTCTCAGCCAGTGTTTGCAGACACTCCTTCTGAGTGGGGGGTGAGGGGATGGGGAGGAATTCATCGGGCTCTTCTGCTGCCTGTGACTTTCTGGAGGATGGGCATTCTGTTCTGCCCCCTACTGGTCAACTACGGGCAAACCATCCCATGTTTTTTTTTTTTTTTTTTTTTGGAAAGGTTTTTTGCTATACGGCTCATGCGCTCGCCAGCCAGACAGAGAGAGACATAGAGACAGAAAGCGAGAAATCCCCCCCCAGGGGGGATGGTCACACCGCAATCCCTTCTCCTCCATTCTCCTCTTGGGATCTTGGGCACGCACGCACACACACCTGGCGTGAGTTTTAAGCCACCGGGTTGGGATGCGAACCGCGGTCGACTACGTGGGAGTCCAGCGACATAGCCATTACGCCAACTGCTGGTTCCCAACTATCCCATGTTTTGAGGATGGCTCTACAATGCTACACAATTTGAAACATGACTTTCTACCAAGTGCAGATGAGGCAAAATGTCTTGTTTCTAATAAAGCCATCTGGTCTAAATGAAACCTTTTCTGCTTAATGTTGCAAATCTGACAAAGTTAATTGTCTCTTCTGGAGCTTTTTTCCTATCCCAGGTGTTAAAATTTAATAACAACACATTGCAAGAGGTCAGTTTGTTACAGTTAATCTCAGAAGGAATGTTTTTTATGTTCTATGTGTCTATTCTCCGGACAAATGATTGTGGCGATTCAAGTGGAGTGCAGTGGAGAAGACAAACCGGTTCAGAGTCTGCTGTGGAAGAGGTGTGAGCTTGGAATTGGCTTATTTTAGGTTCCATTTGCTTTCAGCGTAGTTGCGGTGAGTTGTTATTAAGTTCATTAATTTCTTCCATGAGCAAGAGAGACAGACGCAGAAGCCACTCCAGGGTCTCAATGCCACAATCCACTCCTAGCCTTCAGTCAGCCCCAGATCAGGGCAAGCATGTGCCCAGTACTCAGGGGGGCCTCTGGATGTGAACCAGGAACTTTCCCGTGTAGGATTGCCTTGCAGAGTGTCACGTCTTACCACTATGCCACCATCTGGCCCCCTGTTATTATATTATTCTTATTTCATCAGTGCCTGCTCTGGGTCCCCACTTTGCCAACGTCTTAGCCCTGACAGTTTCTACAAAGTGCATGGAGTACCTGGTGGGTAACAGACCACGCGACGGTGGACTGCTCAGCTGCAATTCCTGCGCCGTGGAGCCAGCATCGCTGTGGCGCATGGGACCTCTCTCTGTTTCCTCTCCTGTAAAACGAAGTGTGTGATGGGATCATCTCCTCTTGGCTCAGGCTTCTGTGACGTAAACAAACAGACGAAATGAATATTATGACTTTATGACTCGGGTTTCCTACTGACCGTGGAAGGCACCGTCAGTGTTTCTGTCCTCCTTGTTGGTGCCAGGCTTTCAGACTCAGAGCCCCACTGACCATGTACGTTGTGTGCGTGAGTTTTTGAAAAGACTTTTTCTTTTAAAAAAAAAATTATTTGAAACACAAAACTAGCATTTGACGTGGCAGTTCTGTTAACAAAAATGTAAACTTTCGGGAACCAGCAGTTAGCGTAATGGCTATGTCGCTGGACTCCCACGTAGTCAACCGTGGTTCGTGTCCCGGACCCGGTGGCTTAAAACTCACGCTGGGCGCATGTGTGTGTGTGCCCAAGATCCTGAGAGGAGAATGGAGGAGAAGGGATTGCAGCGTGACCATCCCCCCTGGGGGGTGATTTCTCGCTTTCTGTCTCTATGTCTCTCTCTGTCTGGCGAGCGCACGCGCCCTACAGTGAAAAATCTCTCCAAAAAAAAAAAAAAAGTAAACTTTCCAAAGATAACTGAGTCTTCTTTTCAGCTTTGATATAAGATGTGCGTGCTTGCAGGAGAGACAGAGAGGGATCACGCCCTGGGAGGACGACCATACCACAGCCCGTTTTTCTTCATTTCTCTTTCTGGAATCTCGGGCACACGGACCTGTGTCTGGCATGTTTCTCAAGCCACCAGGTCTGGGATTTCAGTCATGTAGTCAGTCATTTGGGATCCAGCCACCTAAAGCACCATGCCACTGGCTGTTTTAATTACTGGTTTTTCTTTTCTTTTCTTTTTTCTTTTTTTTTTTTTTGGAGAGATTTTTCACTGTAGGGCGCGTGCGCTCGCCAGACAGAGAGAGACATAGAGACAGAAAGCGAGAAATCACCCCCCAGGGAGGAATGGCCACACCGCAATCCCTTCTCCTCCATTCTCCTCTCAGGATCTTGGGCACACACACACATGCGCCGGGCTTGAGTTTAAGCCACCGGGTCCGGGACTCGAACCGTGGTTATCTACATGGGAGTCCAGTGACATAGCCATTATGCTAACTGCTGGCACCCAATTACTGGTTCTTAAGTGGAAGACAGGGAACATAACCTTATACAGACTATCATGCTGCCTTTTGTTGGGGGAGGGAACCATGTCTGCACTCATCAGGGAGAGACAGAGACAAAGAGAGAGAGAGAGGAACAGTGAGAAATCACCCCCTTAGGGGGCATGGCCATGTAGTCCTTTCTCCTCCATTCTCCTCTTGGGATTTTGGGTATGCACACACATGCCCAGCCTATTTTTCAGGCCACTGGTCCAAGACTTGAATTGTTGAGTTTGCCAGGTGGGATCCCGCCACCTTAACCACCATACCATGGTGGTTAAAAAGCCCAACCCTGACGCTTTTTTTAAAAAAAAGAAATATTTGCTACAGGGCACGTGTGTTCTCCGGAGTGACAGAGAGAGAAACAGAAAGTGAGAAATCGCTCCCGGGGGTGGTGGGGGGAATGCCAAGCCATAATCCCTTCTTCTCCCTCCTCTCGGGATTTTGGCCACACATGCACATGCACTTGGTGTGAGTGTAAGCCGCCGGGTCTGGGATTTGAATAGTGGTCGACTATGTGGGAGTCCAGTGACATAACCATTATGTCACATGCTGGTCTCAGCATGACGCGTTTTAAAAGCACAAGTGCCAAACAAACAACCAAGAAGCCTTGACCTATTGAATAACGTGCTTGTGGAAGATGATTTGAGAGCTAGGCAGTGGTGCGGTGGTTATGCAACTGGACTCCCATGGGAAAGGTCCTGGGTTTGTGTCCTGGGCCCTCCCTCGGCATCCTGGGTGTGCACATGCCTGTGATCCCTGTTGGTCTTTCTCGCTCAATAAATATACAGGAGTCAAGGAAGGCAGTATCTGGCTTCAGCAGGGCCTGGCCCAGCCACATCTCCTGTCCTAGCATAGTGCCAGTCATGGGACACGTAGGGACTCATGGCGGCCTAGGCTCCAGGCTTGGCTCTGGATCCTCGACACCCACAGATACACACTGACCATCCTCTCCGTCCACGACCCTCCCCACCTTGTTAGCAAGGTGGCAAAACATCCGACTCAATGATCGATTTCTTCAGAATATACTTTAGTATAAGGCAATGCCCAGGTTAAATAAATGCATTTGATTTTCATCTTTTCACAGACTTCATTGTAACCTCACTTCCTAAAGGATATCTCTCTTCTAGAAATGGCTGAGAATATAATACTTACATATTACTTCTTAAGTAACTTAGTCAATTTTCAAGTGATGTCACTTTCTGTATCTCAAATAATAGGCCATACTCTGCTAAAATGTCTTATACCTGGAGGCCAGTGGGAGGCATGGTGGTTGAGGTGCTAGACTCCCACATGGCCAACTGTGGTTCAAGTCCTGGACCTGACAGCTTAAAAGTCATACCAGGCATGTGTGCATGTGTGCCCAAAATTCTGAGAGGATAATGGAGGAGAAGGGATTGTGGTATGGCCAAACACTCTGGGGTGACTTCTCACTTTCCCTCTCTCCGTCTGTCTCTGACTCTCTGGAGAGCACGTATGGTCTATGGCAAAAACCTAAAACAAAACAAAAAAACCCTACATGTTATGTAACTGCTGTTGAACTAGATTATCTATTAAATGTTATTTGATATCATTCATTTCTTTCTATTTTGAAATGTAACTTACTTTTAGCTAAGCTTTTTTTTTTTTTTAAATCAACTAAAACCAGTAATGTGTGTTTTATGGAGCTATACGTGACTGGTACTTTCCTTCTGTCTCCCCGACCCTGTAGAAAAAATGATCAGCAAAGCAAACTTGAGCAATGCCCAGAACACTCTGAGTGCGTGTGCGTAGTTTGAGCAAATTTTGAGTTCTCTGTGTCTTTACTTTTAGCTATTTTAAATAACTGACATTACTCATGAGGTAAGATAGCTACTTGCACCTGGGGATTTTTATAGCAACACCTTTTAACTTGTCAGCGTTTCACACTTTTTATTTAACCATTCACTGCCTTACATCATTTGGGCAAGAAAATTGTGTCCAACAACAAGACAAAATGACACCGAGCAGTTACCGTAGAAGTTCCTTTTCTTGGGGAAGACTCAGGGACGCAGTTCCTTTGCTTAACGATTCCAGGATGAGGGAATTATGTCCGTGATGGGAATCTGTCCGTTCCAGCTCAGCCCACTCCATACACGCCAGGTGTAATTTCAAAATGTGCTCCTGGCCTCAGCCAGCCCTCCCCACCTGTCCCCCAGCCACTTCCGCTTTAAGGACTATTAGATCACCTGCCACCTCCTTGCTGCTTCTGCTGCAGAAAATAACCCACCCATCACTGAGTGCTAATGATGTCAGGGTTTTCTCAGGTGGTTTTTCCTAACAGCTCTAAGAAGTGACATTCCTCTGGGCATAGAAATTTGCATCGAGGGTGAGTTCAGCTGTAAGGCTCTGTGGCTCTGCTCACTTGGGTGCTTTTTGGGCCAGCGTTGTCACGTTCTTGTATTTCAGGGACATGATAAGTGCGTTGGCCGGAGAGATCAGGAAGGAGGATCTCGCACTGCATTTGTGCTTACCAGTCCCTCTACCAGCCCACCCAGGGCCCCACCAGTGGAAAGGGCTGAGTGTTCCTTTTGAGAAGTATTTCATCCTTCTCTAAATTTTTTTTTTTTTTAAGTTTCTTTCTTTCTTCTTCTGAGAGAGAGAAACAGAGAGCCTTCCCAAGAGGGTCTTGACGTTGCAATTCCCATCCAGCCCTGGCCAGCCCTGGGTCAAGGGCACCTGCTGCCTGGCATATTCAGGGAGGTCTGTGGATGTGAACCCTGCTGTGCGGGTCAACCTCTCAGAGCGCCGCACTGAACCACTGGCCCAGTCTGTCCCCCTGAAGTCCGGTTGGGTGGTGAGTCTCGGAGCAGCATATTGTAGCACAGACGCTCTCTTGGTTTAACACATCGTTTTTGAGCCTGGAGAACAAGGGTTTCAGTGCCAAATTTGTGAGTGTCTTAAGTGGCCCTTAGGCCTTTTGTTTTCTGAGTTTCTCTCTATCAAATGAGTTTATTTGATAAATGTGATTGCCCAGGGCCAACTGTAATTATTAAATTGGAGTCCCCTTTCCTAAATAGCCTTTTTACTTGGAGATTTTGAAGAGGGTTGGCAGTGCCTATGACTTGTAAGCATTGCTGAGCTGAAGAGAAAAACATATAAAGATAAAGCTGTCTTTATATTCTGTTTGTTATGTTTTTGTATGTCCCAGAAAGCTTTAAATATGTTTAATTTTTAAAGAAAACATTTTCATGCAATGAGTGAAATTTTAGTCAACACAGTTTGTGGGGAAAACACAAAAAGGCCATGCCCTTAAGCAAATTTGCACACCCAGCATGGAAACTTAGAGATCGATTTCTAGATATATCCAGCTGTGACTGGTTCCTTTAATTACCCAAGCATGGCTGGTGGAGAAGAATCAGGTGAATTGGTTTATGAGGAGTACCAAGTCTGTGGTTCCTTTAATTGTAGTGAGTGGAAAGTTTTGTTTTATTTTATCATTTATTTATTTATTTATTTATTTATTTATTGAGAGGTTTTTGCTATAGGGTGCATGTGCTCGCCAGGAAGACAGAGAGACAGACAGACAGACACACACACACACACACAAACACACACACACAATACTAAAGCATGCATTATATTCCTGGATAGGTATCCAAGAATCTGATGGAATGTTCACAGTTAATTACCCTTCTGTTGTGTGTGACGTAGTTATTCTTTTCCCCATGGGCACAAATCACATTCAGGTTTTAGAAATTAAATTAAGAACACATACTTTTAACTAATTCTTAAATATATTTTATTTTCTTTTTATTTCTTTTATACATTCAATCACTATGCATTGCTTGGCTTATAAGGTTAATTTTCCAACATGAATACATTTCACACCAGTCTGTTTCTTTATAAATCTTCAACATCTGGGACCAGCAGATGGCATAATGATTACCTTGTTGGACTCCCACATAGTCAACTGAAGTTCGAATTCCTGTCCCAGTGGCTTAAAAACTCATGCTGGGCATGTGTGTGCACATGCCCCAAATCATGAGAGTTGAATGGAGGAGAAGGGATTGTGGTGTGGCCATCCTCTCTAGGGGGTGATTTCTCACTTCCTGTCTCTGTTTTTCTGGTTAGCTCATGTACCCTATAGCAAAAATCTAAAAAAAAAAAAAAGTCTTCAACATCCAAAGTTTAGAATTAAAGATTGTGACTTAACCTCTGCAGTCTAGTTGATAGCGTACCAAATTATAGTGCTGGAAGGCAGAGAGACAACTAGGGGTTTGAGTTCCCTGTCTGGTAGACCTGAAACACGCTGGACAGGTGAGCATATCCAAGATTCTGATGAGCTAGTGGTTTGGGGAATGGAACCGTGGTGTGACTAGACTCTGTTGAAAGTATTTTTCATCTATCTCTCTTGTGCATGCATGCTTATGAATAAAAAATAAGCTTTAAAAAATAAATTAAGCATTGTTAAAGTTAAAAAAAAAAAAGAAGGTGAGAAATCACCCCCTGGAGTGATGGCCACACCACAATCCCTCCTCCTCCATTCTCCTCCCAGGATCTTGGGCATGCACACACACATACTTGGCCTGAATTTAAGCCACTGGGTCCAGAACTTGAACTGCGGTCAACTACATAGGAGTCTAGCAACATAGCCATTAGGCCATCTGCTGGTCCCATGAGTGGAAATTTTTTAATATCATTTTATAAAAATAAGTTTTAAACGATTTGGGTAATATACCATTTATGAAACTTAAACACACAGAGCAGTGTTATGTCTTGTTGATTAGCACACAGGTATGTGTGCAAACATATGTTTAGAAAGAATATATGCCAAATGAAAAACTGTGAAAACATATGTTTAGAAAGAATATATGCCAAATTTAAGTGATGGTTACCACTGGGAGGCTGGGGGACAGGAGAGACTTTGAACTGTAAATTTTTTATTTAAAAAAAACTGAAGCTAATATGGTAAACTATTAACTACTAAATCTGTGCTAATTTTTTTCCTTTTCTCTTTGTTTACAGTAGTTTTGAATTAAAATGGAAAATTAATTTACAATGGATTTCTGTGTATAAATTACAGAAACATAGAAAAGCTAAAATGAAAGAAGTAAAATACCCCATTGTGCTATATCCTGTGCAGAATATCCACTGGTTATATTTTCAGCACATCGCCATTGTCTGTTGTTTATTGATTTGGTGCTGCTTCTACACTGTGGGATAACATTTGTACATTTCCATTGAAATTATTAGTCAAGACTTCACTTCTGCACACTTACTTGAAGTTGTAGTTTCACCGTTAGCAACTAGTGATTTTCAAACTTTACTATGCCCAAGACTCACCTTGGAAGCCTGTTTAAATGTGGATTTCCAGATTCCTCTCCAGAGGTAGTTACCAAATAGGATCTGACAATGTGGATTTTTTTTTTTTTTTTTTTTTTTTAATTTTGCTAGAGAGTATGTGTGCTTGCTGAAGAGAGAGAATGTGAGAAGGCACCCGTCCCCATGGGGGATGACCACAAAGCAACCCCTTCTCTCTGTCTTTCTTTTTGGGATTTTGGGCCTACACATGCATCCTGCTTGTTTATCAAGCCTCTGGGTCTGGGACTCAAACCACACGGTTGGCCATGTGGGACCCAGATACCTTAGTCATGCTACTGGACCAAGAGAAGGTGGATTTTAAATAAGCTCTCTTGGCCTTCTAACCTGTCACCACAACCCCAGGTAATTCTGAAACACGTTCCCTGAAGAAGAAATTCTTCTTTGGCCAGATGTACTTGTAAGTGTGTGTGTGTGTGTGTGTGTGTGTGTGCATGTGTGTGAGAGTTGGGCAGGGAGGGAGGGATTTTTGTTGTTGTTCTAAGTGAGTTATATTAATACAGAGTCATACTAGCTTGAGTAACTTAAGGTGATATAAAACTCATATCAATCTCATTAATATTGCATTGTTTTCTTTACTCATGATAGAATACATGTGCATGCATGAGAGGGAGAAGGAAAGGAAGCATCCCCCAGTGGAGCCTGGTTACACCACAGTCCTCCTTTCTCCAGTTCTCTGCCCCTCAGGTTTATGGGCACGTGTGCATCTGGAATGTTACTGCCAAGCAGGGATTCGAACCCTAGCTGGCCATGTGGGATCTAGCTTCCTCCACACAGTGCCCGATTGCTGCAATATAGGGCCAGCCCTAATATTGTACTTCTGTTTGAAGAAGGTTATATTTGGCTATCGAGAACAATTTTGGGACTCTGCTTGAACTGACCAGGGGAAAATAGGAGTTGGTGGCTTCCTCACTCTGACTACTCTTACCAAGACAGCAGCGATGTTCTGTCTAAAACAAAGTGACTGAAAACGAGTTGCTTTAAATATGTTTTAAATAATTTTCAGAGAGAGAGAAAAGAAAGCAGCCTCCAGGGGGGTGTGATCATGCTGCGGTCTTTCTTTATCCATTTCTCCATCCTCCAGGGTGTGTGTGTCATGCCCCAATCCCAAAAGAAGAAATAGAAGAGAAGGGATTGCTTTGTGATCATCCCCCACGGGAGTGGGCTCTTTCTCACTTTCTCTCTCTTTTTGTCTCCCTCCAGCTAATGTGCACACCTTCTAGCAAAACTTTAAAAAAAAAAAAAAATCTACATTGTCAGATCCTACTTAGTACCTATCCCTGAAGAGGAATCTGGGATTTGGGCACACATACACATGTACCCAGTCTTGTCGCAAGATCTCAGAGCCGGGCTTTGAACTTTGGTCAGCTCTTGTGAAATTCAGCTCCCAATACACATGCTTAACCACTGTGCTTTGGGACCATACACTCCCCTACTTTCTTAAAAAAAAAATTTAAATTCTCATTCATTTTTTACCTAGTTATTCTCCAAGGAAAAAAGGATCTTTTTTGTTTCTTTTTGAGGGGCTTGAGGAAATAGAATATCTGAAGTAATTGATTTACTTATTGTAGCTATCTATGTATTTTTAATTATTTAAAAGTTGTTCTTAAAAGTAAGGCCTCTAGCTTAAAAAGTAGCATATTTCAACATGTCATGACTTGTCACATACGAAACAACAAATATTTTCTAAAAACCAAATTGAATCGACTTAGATTGAATTTTTAAAAAGTAGAAACTTGGGACCAGCTGTTGGCATAATGGCTATGTCGCTGGACTCCCATGTAGTTGACTGCGGTTGGAGTCCCAGGCCTGGTGGCTTAAACTCATGCCGGGCGCATATGTGTGCATGCCCAAAATCCTGAGAGGAGAATGGAAGAGAAGGGATTGTGGCATGGCCTTCCCTGGGGGGGGGAGGGGGGGTGGGATTTCTCACTTTCTGTCTATCTCTCTCTGTCTTTCTGGCAAGCACATGTGCCCTAAAGCAAAAACCTCTCAAAGAAAAAAAAAATTCAGAAGTTACATGTCTAAGGATACAGTGTAAGTCACAACCCAGGGCCGGCTATGCAGAACACTTGGTATACATCTATATATACTTCCAGATTCCTATTAGGTTCCTCCTTCTTTTCTTCTTTTAAAAATTACTACGTATTGCCAATTGTTGGCAGTTTAGGCTGCTTCAACTAACTTCCATCAGGTCAAGTTTTCTGAAAATTTGCTTTTATAAACAACACACAATAAATGGCTGAAAAAGAATTCGAAATCTTGAAAAGCATAATGGTACAAAAACATTAGAGCTCTTATAGAATGGACAGAAATATTTAAAAATAAAACACATTGCAAAACTCTCCTTGGTTCTCCCTTTTTCTATAGCTGCTATAAAAATCTAGCACAAACTTGATGGTTTTGACCATGAGCTGAGGTCCGAGTGTGGGCAGGCTGCAGTCCCTGCAGGGGCTCCAGAGAGGTCCTGTCCTCGATTCTTCCAGCGTGGTGCTGCTCACATTTCTTGGTTTAGGGCTGCACCAGCCTGGTCTCCACCTCCGTGGCCACGTTGCCTGTCCTCCTCTGTCTGAAATCTCCCCCTGCTTGTCTCTTCCAGAGCACATGGGTGATGGCACTTAGGGCTGGCCCGAGTAACCAGGATAATGTCCTTGTTTCCAGTGCCTTAATTTAATCACACTCACACATCTTACTTCCACGTAAGGTGGCATTTATAGGTTTCTCTCTCATGCTGATTCACCCATTCTAATACAATATTTATGTATATATGTGTGTGTGTGTGTATATTACATAGGAATATATATATATATAATATACATACACACACACACACACATACGTACATACCAGATTCAGTGGTGTATGGAGCTAATGTACTGGCTGAGAGCTGATTCTTGGATTTTCAAGATTTTAGGAGGCTACCTATTAAATTGTTGGTAGCTTGAAATTGGCCCTGGAAATGGACAGATGCTATAAATCTCGGCTTCTCGCATCCTCTGTTTGGCCAAATCCTGCCTGATCACTAGAAATTCAGCTCAGGGAGAATTTCCTACCTTGAAAAACCCCACGCAGGTCCCCAGAGGCTTGACTCAAGCCTCCTACTTGTTCCTTGTATCACCTTTTTTTTTTTTTTTTTTTAACATTTTTTTAAAAAGAAGCCTCCCTTTTTTTTTTTTTTTTTTTAACATTATGTTAAAAAGTAGCCATTCAGGAACCAACAGATGGCGTAATAGTTATGTTGCTGGACTTCCACGTAGTTGACCATGGTTCAAGTCCTGGACCCAGTGTCTTAAAATTCATACCAGGCAAGTGTGCATGCATGCCCAAAATTTCGAGGGGAGAATGGTGGAGAAGGGACTGTGGCATGGCCATGCCCCTCCCCACCCCGGGGGGTGTTTTCTCGCTTTCTGTCTCTCTATCTTTCCGGTGAGTGCACTCACCCTATAGCAAAAATCTCTCTCTAAAAAAAGTAGCTGTTCATATCTGTCTCCTACAACAAAATTTAAAATCCTCTAGGACAGGGCCCTCCCTTTGTGCTTTGGATCCAGCCTGCTTGGCTGACTTCCTGGGCAGGGGTCAGTAAATATCTGAACCGACCCCTTCATCTGGGCTCTTTCCCATCTTTGGAGATGACTCACAGACTGTTGTCTAAAGAATTGCAAGATGATAGCATGTGATAATATTTTTAACTGGACTGATATACAGTATATTCAGACTGGGAAAATTCATTTATAAGCTGTAATGATATACAGTGATTGTATAGAAACATAAACTAGGAGAGAAAAAAGAAATAGAAGCCAGATTAAAAAAATAAAAGAGGAAGAATTGTAAGACTCCTAAGTATGTGTATTTGCACTTCCATCTCTCTCTCTTTTTTTTTTTGGAGATATACTTAAATATGGGTACTGGAGTACCATTTATTAAAGAATTGTATTGGTAGGTAGTTTATACTCAATTTGGTTAACATAAGATTGAACCAGTAGGTGACATGGTTTTTTTTTTTGGAGTGGTTTTTGCTACAGGGCACATGCACTTGCCAGAAAGACAGAGACAGAGAGACAGAAAGCGAGAAATCACCCCCCAGGGAGGATGGCCATGCCGCAATCCCTTCTCCTCCATGCTCTTCTCGGGATCTTGGGCACGCATGCACACGTGCCCAGCGTGAGTTTAAGCCACCAGGTCCAGGACTCAAACTGTGGTCAACTACATTGGAGTCCAGTGACATAGCCATTATGCTAACTGCTGGTCCTGTGACATGGTTGTTAAGGACCTAGATTCCCACATAGGTGACTGTGGTTTAAGTCTGCAACACAGGGACTTGTGTATGCATGGGTATGTGTGTATGATGCCCAAAATCCCAGGAGGAGAAAGGAGGAGAAGGGATTGCAGTGTAGCCCTCCCCACTGGGGCATGATTTCTCACTTTGTCCTGCTCTCTCTCTGGTGCATACACACTATAGAAAAAAAAAATTATCAGGTTCATCGAAAATCACTGTTGTTATCAGCAATGTTAAATGTGTGTTTAGCACGTAATGGTTGCACAATAAAGCTAGGCTAAATTGATACTGTACCTAGTAAAACCAGATATGTCCAGTGTAGCACCATAGGGCCATATGAATACAGTTTTGAAGGCAGAATTCGTAAGGTAGGAAAAATACTTCCTTCTACTCTTCTAGGTTCTTTGACTGAACTCTGAATTAAAATGACATTAAACAGAATAATAAGAGAAAAACTGTATCTAACTATAAAAAGCATGGAGTCCCACAAAATATGAGGCCCAGAGGTCAGATGATTGAAGCCCATCTTGCATCCTGAGCCATAGAAAGGAATGGGAGGAAGGTGGTGGCAACATGAGTCACAGGAAGGGGAGGGGAGGAGCGTACAGTAAGCACAGGTAGTCCCAGTTCACAGGTAAAGAGTCTTTTAGGTCAGAAAAGCTGTCGTCTTTTTCTGATATGGATCTTTCACCAATGCAGATTTCCTTTGCGGATGCAAGTTGCTCTAACACATGCACAGCTTTTCGGAGGTACTGCTCTGCAGTTTCTCAGAGCAAACAGCTTAAACTATGCCAGAGAAGTGTACTTCGGGGTGTCATAGCTTGTCTCTTACAGTCATATTTTTGGGTGGTGTGTCCTGAGCCCCAACAAAGTTAAACAGAATACACTCATTAGAAGGTCACTTAGAGGTGACTGAAACGGTCTTTGCCCTGAACATCAACCAGGAAAAACTGATGTAAAAAAGTTTCCACTGCCACAGAGCAATGAAATTCTCCTGGAGGAGCTGGGAGTCCCCACCCCTGCCTCAGCCTGTCTGAATGCGGGCTGCTTTCCTGATCCTGCACTGGGTCCTGACTGGGTCGTGGGATTCTGGGGGTTTTGTGGGTGGAAGTAGTACAGACGACCTAACAAATTAAGAAGAACAGACTCTCAATAACCTTCTTTCTTCTCATAGCGATTATGTAGTGAATTTACCTATATGAATAATGAACTCTTATTAACCCTTTAATTCAGACTATATACTTTTTGCCAGTTTATACAATTCTGCTTTTTTTGGGATTTAATGAGATAGGAACGATTTCTATTAAGGTATAATTCTGTCCCTGCTCTGAAACCTGTTAAGATCAAAAGAAAGAAGTGACAGAAATGAACGGATGGGTCCGTCAGTCACCCTTTCAGCCCACATCTGTGTAATGCTGAATGTATTAAAGGGACTGTGTGAACTCAAAGATGTAAGATGAGACTTTGCCCTCATTATAGACTGTGCTAGCTCAGAGGGGGTCTGTGGCCTAGCATGACTTGGTGCTTTAGGAGTTCAGACTTTCAGGCCCTTCCCCAGACCTGAATCAGATTCTGCATTTTAATAAGCTCTCTTATGATTTCGGTGCTTAGTAAAGTTTGCAAAAAACCAGTTGATGTTAAATAAAAATGACAAGGACTATAAAAATTATAGTTCATTGTTATAAACTAAGCTGCTATACTAGAGCCCCCCAAACCAAAGCCAAATAGAGTCAGTTGTGCTGAACTGGCACTCATCAAACTGAAATTTCCAGGAGGCAGGTAGATCCCCAAACCAGTTTTTTTCTTAATATGAGAGATCGCAGGCTACCTAAGTCAGTGTATTAGAAAATCCCTTCTGCTTTAAACCTTACAAGGAAAGGAATTTTGAACTGACCTATCCACTTTTTTTTTTAAAAAAAGAATTATTTATTTAATATACTATTATTATTATATTTTAATTTGCTATAGGGCACATGCACTTACCAAAGAGAGACAAAGAGAGGGAAAGTGAGAAAGCAAGCCACTGGAACTGGGACTCGAATGACGGTCGGCCATGTGGGAGTCTAGGGCCCCAACCACCATGCCACCTGCTGGCCCCTGACCAGTCCACTTTTCGTACTTTGTTCATGCTTTTCTCAGGCCTTTTCTGTCTATGAAACCAGCCTCACCTGTTC
>NW_006159806.1:449275-466360 GCF_000334495.1 Tupaia belangeri chinensis | reverse complement strand
TTTCAGTTCTGTTTGTATCTGTGCTTCCCAGGTTGCATTTTCTCTAAAACTCCAAATAAAACTTTTTGTTCTTTACAGATTCAGCATTTGAAATTCATCGACACTTTATAGGTAGAAAAAAAATAACTACAGGTTACTGCAGAGACCATAGGAAAAAAACTACGGACAAAGCAAGTCATGTTAAAAAATAATATTTATGAGGACTTCAGGAAGTTTGTGGGGAAAATGGAATCAAAATACGAGTTTATTTTGGTGCAAAAAATTAAAATCCATGCCTTGTATTTTTTCATAATATTTATTTCTATGAACTTTTTAGAGACCCTTTATTTGAAATTTTATTTCAATCTCAGTTTGGCCTTTGTCTTCTTATATAAGAAGACTCTCAAAGCTGATGCTCAGTTTTAAGGGACCTCATCTGGAACCCTTGGATCAAGGATATTTTTTTGGTTAACGCAGGCACAATCTAGGGACCAGTGGATAGCGTAATGGTTATGTCTCTGGACTCCCATGTAGTCGACAGTGGTTTGAGTCCTGGAACCCGATGGCTTGAAACTCACACCAGGCACGTGTGCAGGTGTGCCCAAAATCCCAAGAGGAGAAGGATTGCAGCGTGGCCAACCTCCCCAGGAGGGTGATTTCTCACTTTCTGTCTTTGTCTCTCCAGTGAATACATGTGCCCTATAGCAAAAATCACTAAAAAAAAAACAAAAAAAAAGTAGGCACAACTGAACATTCCTGGTTATAGACTGCTCGCCGAGCCTCTGGCAGTCTGCATTCTCTGTCCATGGTGGCCTCTGTGCCAGAGACTGTCTTTAGCCCTTGCAGAGAGTGCTCTCCCTCAGGGGATTGAGGGCACTAATGCGCTGCCATATTGCTCCTGGATCAAGCATTCCCGCAAAAACACTGAGACTACGGCTTAGGATGTCAGGTCTGTTCAAAGTCCTTTTCAGACACGAAGACATTGAAGAGTGGGATTTAGGCTGGTGATGATCCATAAAAATAAATGTTTGCTTTCAATCATTTCATTTGGGGGAATGGCACTATTAATTCCATTGAAAGTTGCCTATGGCTTTTAAGGCCAAGGTTTAATGAAAAGGCATGTTTTCCTTTCTTTAAATACAGAAGCAGCAGTGGTAAGGGCAGCCTGAACCTAGGACTGGCTCTGAATAGGCAATTAGCTGTGCTCTGTCTTCCAGGACTTCTTTCTTGAGTACACTCGAGTACACTCAGCTGTTTAATTCCTTGGGGGATGGGAACGTGGGTACGAGTAGGAAGATTTTGTGTACTGGGTGGTCAGGGTTGGTTTGCTGTGGTCCCGGCGGTAATATGGCTTTGTACTTCTTTTTAGTTATAGGTATCTGGCTCACACTATTTACTTTTAGATGTGGAGATAAGCTTTCATTATGAGTGTGTATAAATTACCTCATAGGAAGATTTCCATTTAAATCTGCTCTTAAATTATTCACAGATGACAGTTGGAAAACCTACTGTCCCCTGTCCAGGAAGCCGAAGGTCCCTGTGGGTTGTCTGAGGCTTCATGGTAATCTGATAAGGGGCACACTTGACTGCTCCCTGAAGGCCAGGGCTGCTTTAGAGCCAGACACAGTTAAGAGCGACTGTGCACCCCACTCCTAGCCAAACCACCCCCCTCCAACTCCGGCAAGCCAGCGCTGCTTTCTGTGGATTTCTGCCTTCACGGCGTGCCCTCCTTCCAGTGGGATGGAGCAGATGAGGTGCACATGGGACTTAAAAGGCACAGTGCTCATTTGTGGCCTTTGAAGCCAAAACCTGAGGGTTGTGGAGTTCCTGCTTTTGGCTAGCGTTTTACACAGATGGCAACTAGAGCAATTACATGCCTGACTGGATTGAAGGGTTTGTCTAATCCTATGTCCTGTCATGTTTAGCAATTTTTGTTAAATCAAAAACTTCCATTAGAGCTAAACTCCTTAAGAATGTCTGTATATAATCGAAATATGAGTTAGTGTGTCTTTTGGCAAAGACCTTCCAAACTTTCGTGTATCTTTTTGACTCCTGGTAGAAACATAAATCAAGCTTTCCAAATCAATGGATATTTGACTCAGGAATTGCCAAAGATGATTCTAGAACTCCTCCTAGGAATATATCCTGATGTCTGCCAGATTTTATAATGAACTTTTCTTTACTGTATTACTTAAAATATTTCCTGATATATCATGGGGTAATTTTTTTGCCCTTTTGTCAGTAGTGATGGATGAATGACCCTGACTCTAAAAAGCTAGATTCCACATGGTGACTGCTGTTTGACTCTCTGGCCTGGTCGTCCTGGAACATGCCAGAGGATGCGCACATGCACAGGACCTGAGAGGCTCGAGGACTGCAGGAAGAAGACTGTGGCATGACCAGGAGGGTGCCCTCCCTCGTGTGCATATGCTCTATCATGAATAAAAAAAGAAAAGTTTTTTAAAAGAGAGAGGCATCAATCGTAATTGTCATGAAGATCCAGGCCTTCCATCTCTTGGGCCTGCAGCCCACAGGAAGACAAGGCTAGCTGGGAGGCAGCTGCAACCGAGCCCTTCTACTGAAGTTCCACAGTTCATCCCAGCCCTCCTTGACTCTCGCAGAACATCTAATATTATTTAAGGGAGCTTGCTTACCTAGTCTCCAGTGCCTGAAGCTCAACAGAGGCAAAGTGTAGGAAGGGAGGGAGCAGCCATTGGCACCTGGGAAGTCAGCAGAAGCTTCAGCTGACAGCCTGACAATGAACCGGGCAGTGGGGAGCACTGCACAGCAGGGACGTGGGCAAAATCTGTTCAGGAAGTCTGTCTCAGAGGTCTGGCAGAGGCTATTCTAGTGTAGATTTTCAAGAGAAAAAAAAAAGAATTAAACTAATTTTATTATTATTATAGCTGACGTTATTTGAAAAAGCCAATGATACTCTAAAAGGAGGGATTTCCCCAGCAATTACATACATGAAATTCATGGCACAAAGTAGCCCTGGCCCCACTGCTGGAAGGAGTGCATTCGGTCTTGGGTTGATAATCCTGATCATTAAAATGTGTGGTTTAGGGAACCAGCAGTTAGCGTAATGGCTATGTCGCTGGACTCCCACGTAGTCGACCGCAGTTCGCGTCTCGGACCTGGTGGCTTAAATCTCACGCCGGGCGCGTGTGCGTGCGTGCCCAAGATCCCGAGAGGAGAATGGAGGAGAAGGGATTGCGGCGTGACCATCCCCCCTGGGGGGTGATTTCTCGCTTTCTGTCTCTATGTCTCTGTCTGTCTGGCGAGCACACGCGCCCTATAGCGGAAACCTCTCCAAAAAAAAAAAAAATGTGTGGTTTATTCCTAGTTGCTAAATAAATACAGTTTGAATGAATATAGTACCTTCTCAAGCTATTGTGACGATTTTCTAAGCTAGTTGGAGTACATGTCTAGTACAGATAGGTAGAGTCTAAATATGGTGTCCAACTCTGATTTGAATCACTGTATTCTGCTTTGGTCAATAGAAACTCCAAATTGGTTATAAAACTAGTTATTTTATTTGACTTTTTTCACAGAAATGAAGATGTAATAATCAAGGCTCACCATAACAGAAACATGGACAGTAGATGACTTGGTTATTGTGCAAAGGTATCCCCAGGTATTGTGATTTGTGGGGGCAGTTTGTTTATTGAGTGCTTCCTTGGAGGGAGAGTCCTGAGTCTGGTCCCTTAATGGAGCAGCATGGTTCTTGGTTTCTTGGTGGTAAATATTCGTTCCTAGTGGTGTGCAGGCACAGGGGGTCTGAAAGAAAGCACACCCATGACCATCGACACCAGGACCTCGATGCTATTCGATGAGGTGGCTTCAAAAAGGCCTTGGAAAAATTTATGAGTTTGTTTTAGTGCTGCAGAAAATTTTCAAAATCCATGCATAGTTTTCTTATACTACACATTTTTGTTGAACTCTGTGAAGATCCCACGTCTGCGTGCATACTCTGGGAAAGGTGAGTTGACAAAATGTTCACTTTTGGTGTAGCAAGAAGTACAAGGATTATTACAGACAGAGCTTAGCTATTTCTAATTACGAGTCCAACTGTGGAAATAGATGACAGGGGAGAAAGAATGTTCTTCATTGTTTGGGGTCCTCCTTGGAGTTTGTGCGCGTGTGTGTCAGGGCTCCCATGAACCTCTGCAGTGGTAAACAATATTGAGGAATTTAAGTATTTTGTGATGAGATAGTATTTTTTATTTTTTAAATTTGCTGGGGCCAACAGGTGTCATAGTGGTTACAGCACTGGACTCCCATATGACTGACTGCTGTTTGAGTCCTGGACCCAGTGGCTTGAAAATCATACTAGGTGCATGTGCCTGCGTACCCAAAACCCCTAGAGGGGAATGGAGGAGAAGGGATGATGGCATGGCCATCCCCCTTAGTGGGGAGAATTTTTATTTCCCCTTTTACTGTCTCTTTCTTTCTCTCTGGGAGCACACGTGCCCCATGGCAAAAACCTTAATTAACAAAATAGCAGTTTTGCCAGAGGGCACATGCACTCGTGAGGGGTTCTGGGTGGGAGGAGAAAGCACTTTCCATGAGATATGGTCACACTGCAATCCCTTCTCCTCCAGTTCTCCCTTTTTGGGGGATTATGGGCATTTAGGCACATGTGCCTGGCATGTTTCTCAGGCAGCTGGGTCTGGACTCAAAACACAGGGCTGACCAGGAGGGATCCAGCCCCCTTAACCACTATACGACAGACTGGCACAGACAGGTTGGCACAAGACATGGTCTTTTCACATTTTTAATTTCATAGTTGGAGATTCTCAAAAGATCTTTCACTCAGAAAGAATATACCGGGTGCTTGAACTTCAGTGTTAGCCATGGGTATGATGCGTAACGACCGTATTTTTTGCTCTTATTATAATGGTTTTATTCCAGTTTAGTAACCGAAATGGGCTGAGCGTGTGTATCAGTGTAGCAGATCTCCCTAGTAAGTGGTGAAGCTCAGACTCCAGTTGGCCTGACACGACCTTGTCTCCATTACTGACCCCTCTGTGTGACTTCGGTGTGTCCATACTTTCCCGGGGCTGTCTGTGAAGTGAGGGCTGTAAACACCATGATCTCTCAAGGACCCTTTCAGCTTTGGGGGTGAATGTGAATCTGTCCAGCTGGACTGCTCTGTTGCTCTGCCCCTCAGCCCATGGCCTGGTCTCTGTCGTCATGTCCAAGGTGTCGTGCAAGCTGCCCAGCCCAGGAACCCTTCACAGAGCACTGTGGTGATAGTTCTACAAAGTTCTGGTCCTGGTCGCTTTTAGAACTTTTATTTTACATCTTTGTGAGTTGGAGTAGACGTGTCACACATGCTTTTATTATTTTTAAAAGGTTTATTTAAAGTAATTCATTAAGTAGTTCCCTGAGAGAGAAAGGGACTCCCAACAGGGTCTTCGTGCTTCATCCACCGCCAGCCTCACCAGCCAGGCTTATGGCCGTATGTGTGTGCACCTTGCACACGGGGAGGGGGTCTGAAGACACAAGCCCAGGACTTTCCCATGTGGCCTTAGCGTTGCAGAACACTGTGCTCCTGCTATGTTACATGCTTTGCCTGTGCTTTCTAACTGAAATTTATTTTCTGTTGAATTAACTCATTTCAGTATATTTGGTTGATTCTGAGTCAAGCAAAGTGTACACAACTTCTCTATTTGTTGCTTGTTTGCCTTTTTCTCAATAACATTTTGGGAAAGGGTAGCTGACTCACGTCTCTATGATGGAAAGTTGCAGAGACTTTTAACATCCTTGGGACTATGAAATTTGCTGGCCTTGAGCGAAATACTACACCCAAATGCATTGCAAGATGTGGCTCCAGATAGTTTGCCCAGGAGTCTCTGGGCTGGGTCCTGGAGCTAATTGCCACTAGCATAGCTCTCAGATGATGGTTTGCCAAGATAGGATGCCATTCCAAGCTAGAAGGAATCCCTCCGGGGCTGCAAGTGCAGAGGCAGAGGAGAGCTGTCCCCAGTTCCTCTGTGACGGGGGAGGGAAGATAGCAGGTACAAGAATGGCTACTGGGGGTGTTATTGTCTCTGAAAGTGTGTTTACTTTGACAAAAGCATCATGAATCCCCCTAGGAATGCTGGCTGTGTATCTATTAAAACCCCTTTTTAGACTCGCTCTTTCAGGAACGAGGTCTGATCATTCATAATCAAGTCCTTTTTATTTTCCTTCCCAGAAGCCTGTGTTCAGCACAGGCTCGCATTGCCCTAGCTTTGCTGGGAGTTCAGAAGTTTGAGCTGCACTGAAGTATGGACTGTGGAGAGGCGGGGTTTTCTGGCTCCAATGAGGTGCCTTTGGTGCCTGGAAAGCCTATCATCTTTCACAGGAGCGCTTGCTCTGTAATCCAAGCGATAGCCACGCAGCCTGTTTTATTGTTTGTGGAGTCCTGAGGCTCCGGAGCGCTTCCCAGACGGCACAGGGGACAAGTGGGCGGTTTACGAGTCAGCGCTGTGCTGGGACAAGTGAACTGAACTCTTTGATTTCTCCCAAGTAACCTTTGTGGGTGCACTTTAAACTGGGTGTCTAGCTTGACACTGAATCTTTTTCTCTAGGGCGAAGGGGTTCCTTTGCAACAGACGGCTGGCTTTCTGCCCTTGTGAGGAAAGATGCCTGGGAGAGGAGTAGGATTACAGTTTGGGATGCTGGGGACGCACCCAAGAGCTGGAGTGCCTTGGTTTTCGTCTTCGCAAAGACCTGACAAGTGTTCCTGAGATGAACAACCTGCTTCGTTTTCTAAATTGTGCTTTTGTTTATTTTTGATTGTTGGCTGTGGATATCCCGGATCTGGAAACCCAGTACCACAATGTGGCTAGGGTGAAACAATTTTTTTCCCCTTCCTTAACCCCTTATTTTCCTCTTCATTTTAATTGGGTGACATAGAAGCAGTCTTTTTGCATAATGCCCTGCCTGTCTCTCAACGTTGTCTGAGTAAGTGGGAAGGAGCAAGCTCGTTTAAAGGACCTGGACCAATTCAAAACCCGGAGCTTTTTGTTTGTTGGGCTGTCTTTTGTCTTTAGTCGATTCTGATGTGAAAGAAGATGAGAAAGGAAGGCTCTTCAGGTTCCTTCAGACTCAAGCCAAATTCAGGTTCTCTCTCACGTGCTGTGAGTTGGATAAATTTCTCCTCCTTGTCCAGGCAGACAAAGAGGCTGTTTCGCAGTGACGGAGAGCTCTCTGTTTGTGGGCAGCAGGTGGAAGGAGACGATGAAAACTGGATATACAGAACCCAGCCCCGAAAAGGTGACTTGCTTTTTTTCAATTTAAAATTTTAAAAAGTTTGTAATGTAGAATTCTTTGTTTCTATCACTGGGTTTACCTTGGCGGTTTTTGCCCCCCTTAGGAATTTCTTTTTTGTTCTTGGATGGGAATATAGCATTATTCATTGTTTAAATGTCTAAAATAAAAATGCTCATCCAACCAGAATCAGTTTGAGACTGCATCCTTCTAAGAAGGATAAATGAGCTGTTGTCTGTCCTCAGCACTCTCCCGGTGTTCATCAGATCCGCAGCCCATGTGACATGTGAAAAGTTCAGTGCTAAACCACCCTCACAGACTCCTCTGCTCCACAACAACCTGGCATTAGGTCGTGGGGCTCTTTTCTGAAGCCTCGCTCAGAAAAGTTTGGGTGTCATAGATAATCCTCCTGCATCATTATAAGAAGATGGATGAATTATGTGAATACATGAATTAAACAGGTATTGGACCATGACATTGAGAACAATGAACACACAAGGGGGCTTATCCTTACTATCTTAGCCAAAAGTTGTTCTTGGATTTTTATCAAGTTCCTTTTCAGACCAATGATGGTCTCTGTTCTCAGGATTAGTATTTTGCCACCCCCCACACCCCCTCCAGGTAAAGGAAAATACTGGTCCTGCTGGGAGAGAGGGAAGCCTTTCAGTATTTCTGAGCAGACTTCTATTGTATATTTAAAATGCATGAGTTCTTCTTCGAATGTGTACTGCAGAGATCGAATTGTTCAGCTCTGCAATGGCTTCTCCATTGGTGCAGTGGCCAGCCCAGCAGGGGGGCGCGATTTAAGTTATTACAAAGAAACCCAGTCCAGACAGTCCATGTGACTGTGTTTTCCCTGGTTATCGCACTCTTCCGTGCCAAGAGAAACCTCCCTAGAATCTTTCAGGGACCTGCTCTTCCCCCTCATTTGGGAAACAAAACTGCTGGAATGTGAGAGAACCTTCGAAGTTAAACACGTGGTGAGGGCACAGTAATTATGTTGCATGGTCTGAAGATTAAAATGGCCTTTCTTCGGGGTTGTGTGTTAAACCATTTGTGCTTGTCTATTAAGCTGTGGCACAGGAGGGACAAGTTGATACTCCCTGAAGAGGTTGGTTGTTTCTTGTGTCAGGAAGGTGGTCAGTGGTGGCCCGCTGATACTGAGCTTCAACTTGTGGGTTTTCAGCTCAAAGGCTCTGTAATTGCCAGGCTTAGAAAAGACGTTTGTGCTTTTTGACAATGTTGTGTAGTTTAGTAAGCCTGTGAACTTGACTTCTCTAAGTCAGGAATAAGCTGCGGTTTGGGTAAATGGCTGGGTTGTAATGTTTGAAGGGGAAATGTTGGAAGGGTGGGTACAGCAGAGCTGCGGTTGCACGAGGGCGTAGTTTTGATTCCTTTGGCCTTTGCCAAAGGTTGTGTTTTAGGACTTGTTTTGCTTAAATTAACTGCTGTCAAGTTCCTGTTAAAGATTGTGTGCATGCGAGCATGTGGCTTTAGGATTACTGTTGTAGCGCTTCGTCTAAACAAACAGTAAAGGGAAAGAGACTGAATTTGCATGTATTCGTTTTGGTTGGGAAATGAAGCAAATATTGTACACTTGACTTGTGGAAAAGAAAGAAGGCATTGTAAAGAACAGGGACAACTTGTAAAGGGAAAGGAGGACTTGTTTATGTAACAATACAAAAGATTGTGCCCTTTATCCCTTAATGTAACAGTGGGTCCTGTAGCCTCGTGAGGATGAATGGAGGTATAATACAGGGTGTAAATTTATGTGGTTTATAAAAATAATTGGCATGAATAATAGCATCTTTGACATATGAAGGGGGAATCCTTCAAAAACAGTATAGGTAAAAATTCATGGTATTATATTATTATCAGTTTTGACTTACAAAAGGAAGTTGGTTTTCCACTTGGACATATTGTCTCAGAAGGGCGGTATAGCAGTTGATCTTTATTTCACTTCATTCTTTTCTTGAGAAAAATATAGAAGTGGCATTTGTTTACACCCGCAGATCAGCAGACAGAAACATCTTTGAGGGAAATTATGCAGGGTGGAATTTTTTTCTCAGGAACATCAAATAAGCTGAAACTCTGGCAAGGATTATCAGTCAGTGCTAATGCCCAATTGCCATATTAGGATTTGATTGTAAATCAATGTGCATTGGAAGACACGTTGGTCTTTTATACCTGTCTGCGCAGACCACGTGCAACTAATCAACCTTCTTTTTAGTTTACTTCTCCAAACCTCCCCACCTTAATTTTTTTAAAAAACGTTTTTACTATAGGGCATATGTGGTCTCTACAGAGTCAACTTGAGAGAGGAAAAAGAAGGAAAATGAGAAATTATGCCCCCCTCATGGGAATGGACATGCCACGATCCCTTCTTTAGGGATTTTGGGCATGCATGTGCATACACCCGGCATGTTTTTCAAGTGGTCAGGTCCGAACTTGAACCATGCAGTCATCCATCTGGGATCCAGCACATTCACTACCATGCCACCTGCTAGCCCTCTAACCTTAATATTTTTTTTATTTATATGGGTTTCTAAAAACCTGCTGTCCCTCTTTCCTTCTCCCTGTGAACATAATACTGCCATCAAGAGGTGACATCTAGAGGTAGGGCACCCGTAGCCGAACAAGCCAACTTTATATCAGCAATCCATCTGGGGATTTCTGGTTGGCTGGAATCTAGTTCTGCATCCTCCTGGCTTTCTCCCTCCCCTCCAGCAACTGCTGCATGGTCAGGCTGCTTGCTTGTTCCCTACCCACTGCCACCAGGTACCATTGCTTTGCACAGTCAGTCCACTAAATAACCACTATCAGTGGGCGTAGTATGTTATATAAGACACATTTATAAAGCAGAAGGTCTTTTCATAGTGAACTAATGTGCTAGACTGCCTACCAGTTACATCAAAATAAAGGTTTTAAATGGTCTCCCTTATGGATCTCTATCAGTATAACCAACGCATATAACTTGAGATTTAATGTTGTTATATATACTCAAGAAACTAAGGATAAAATTACTGGAGGGTTTTTTGGAAAATCTTTTTATAATACTATAAGCTATATTCTAGTATGCATTTTTTCAAAATAAGCTACTTTTCCTGAGCTTTTCAAACTTTTTTTTTCTTTTTTTTTTTTTTAATTTTTGTGATAGGGCATGTGTGTTTGCTGGAGAGCAGAGAGGCAGAGAGACAGAGGCAGAAAGTGAGAAATCACCCCCTTGGGGGATGGTTGTGCCACAGCCCGTCTCCTCCATTCTCCTCTGAATTTTGGGCACACATACACAAACGCCCAGTGTGAGTTTTTTAAGACTGCAGGTTCAGGACTTGAACCCTAGTCGACTGTGGGGGAGTTCAGTGATGTAACCATTACACCATCTGCTGGTCCCACAAGTTTTCAAACTCTTGTGTCAACATTTGTACTCAGAGAGTGTCAATGTATCAGATAGACCTAGCTACAGTGTCACAGTGTGGCATGCTGCTCCCTGATGTTGGAAGCCATGTGGAGGATTGGGGTTCTGTTCCTGGGTCGACCTGTACACCCAGGGTGCATGCCTGTAATTCTGCCTGGCTGGGAAGTTTGGAGGGAAGATTGTGGCATGGGACCCTGTTAAGGGTGCTTCTCTCTGTAATGAAAACTTTAAAAAAAGAATGAATTGGGTAACAACAATGATTAATAGTTCTTACATCTTAGAGTGTGATGTAGCCCACTAAAATAATGGGCGAAGCTTCTTACCAGCTGTAAAAATCGAATGTGAATCAGTATTTTATTCAGTATTAAGTTCACTGAATCATAAATTATTTTATTAGATGTCTGTAAGAAAAAAGTGGAATGCAGTTGTACATGAGACAATATGTGGCTTTGCATGGGAGTTATAAGAACATTTCTTGGAGGAATTCTTGCTGAGTACTATGCAGGATACAGAGGAATACAGCACACAGACCCTGGAACCAGAGCTTACACTTACAAGAAGAAGCACAAGACATCCAAGGGGGAATTAAAGAGGAAATGCCGAGTAACGGTGAACAGTGCGACGTGATTAGCCCAGATTAGAAGATCTAAATAAAGGTATATTTTCTGTAACATTGTCATGTTTTGCATGGTTTTTTGGCTGTTAGCATTGAATCAAACAATTATTAATAGTTCTTTCTTCTTTTCCAGTAGTGTGGAAGGTTTTTGAGTAAAACAACTAATACTATTTATTCCAGGCTTCCCCTTTCTTGGGCACTCAGATAAAACCAAAAGAATTAGAATAAGGAGTGTCCCCTCATTGAACAGAGCAAATTTTGTCCTACCCCCAGCTCATTTATCTGGGCAGAGGCTTGACTGAAGATCCTGGTAGTGACAGGTTGGCAGATAAGGTAATTGACATACAAAGCTGGGCCCAGCAGGTGGTGTAGTGGTTAAGGCACTAAACTAGTAGTCGACTTGCAAAGCTTGTTTTTAAATAATGCCTTCATCTTTCCTTTTAGACTTTATCATATGGACTTGGTAACATTACTGAATTAGCGTCATTTGAATTTCCATGCCTTCCTTTCTCAGCATCTGCCAGAATGGCCAGAAGATGACTTTGGTATCAAGGGTAATGAATAACCCATACACTAGATAGTCAGTCCTCATGTATGAGAGTTGGCGGTATTTAAAGTATTTCATCCCAGTTTCCCCTAATGAAGTAGTTGCAGAAAGCAGGATCTTTGTGCGTAATTAAATTAGTAATGACTTTAGATATTACAATTAAAAAAAATGGCAAGGGCCACCAAAAGCAATAAAGTCAAAGGTCAAGCTCTTTTCCAGGACCAGCTCTATAACACAGTGGTCATATTCTGGATTCTACTTAGTGACTGGAGTTCGAATCTTCAGCCCTATCAGTCTGAACCATGCCATCCACATGTGCAAGTGCCCAGGATCCAATGGGCTAGAGGATTGGGAGAAGGAGGATCATGGCATGACCAGATCCTGTGGCAGGTGCTCCTCTCTCTCTCACTCTTGCTCTTTCATACATGTACATGCACATACACACACATGCATGTGTTCTATCATGAGTAATAATAATAATAATAATAATAATAATTTTGCTATAGGGTATATGTGCTTGCCAGAGAGAAAGATAATGTGAGAAATCACCCCTCAGTGGGATGGCCTTGTTGCAGACCCTTCTTCATTCTCCTCCTAGGATTTTGACACACATGCACACGCTCCAGGTGTGGTTTTCCAGCTGCCAGGTCTGGGACTTGAACTACACTTTTGGCCATGTAGGATCCAGTGCTTTAACTTCCACTCTACTTGCTGGCCAACCCCCCACACACACACGCACAATTTTTTTTTAAGATCTTATTTCCATGTAAATAAAAATAGCTTTAACTAATCTATCAATCAATTCTTTAAAAAGTTTCTTTAATATGAGAGACGGATGGGTAAGGAGAAGGAAAAGGAGAAGCGGGGGACAAGCCCTGTTGACAAGGTCTCACCATGCTGCTATCCCTCCCTTCTTCCCAGGGTAGCCAGGGCAGGGGCACTGTGTTTAGGTCAGCCCAGAATCTGGACCTGGAGTATCTTATATGGCTCCAGCATCACATAGTGGCACCTGTGCACTGTAGTTGGAAGACTTAAGAATGGCTTCTTTCTGGCATTAAGAAAACCAAAAAATATTGGCAAATATTGTCAAAGAAATATCCTAAATTTTAAAGTAAAACTAGATGTTTTATTTATTCTGAGGCTACTACCTTACATTAAAAAAAAATAGCTAAATGGAATTTCTCTTGGTATTTTAGCAAAAGGATCAGTGAATGTAATGTTTTCTTTCTTATCTCCTACTGAGGTTGACATTCTGTGAAAGAGACAAACAGCGGGTGCCACTTAATATTTTATCTGGTCCATTGAAGCTGCCCTTTATTGACCTATGATTAATTTTTATTTTGAAGGGAATCTCTGTTGTCTTACTGCTTTGTTTTATTGCAGAATATTTTTTTTTCTTTTTAAATTTGCTAGAGGTCACATGCATTAACCAGAGAAAGACGGAGAGGAAGAGGGAGAAAGCAGCTCTGAAGGGGCATGGTCACGCCACAGTCCCTTTCTTCCATTTCTCTGTCCTGTTAGGGTTTGGAGCATGCATGCACATGCATCTGGCCTGTTTTCAAGTTGCCAAACTGGGTCGTCACACCTGTAAGATCCCACTCCCTTAACCACTAAGCTATGGGGTGGGCCCCCAAAATGTCTTTATTTGGTAACTAAATTCTTGATGTTTTGTTGAAATGGTATTTTATCTACTTTCCATTATTAGTTTAGAATATTTATGAGGTTTTTTTAGTTAGGTTACTAGAAATAGAGTGATAAAAGAAATAATGTACCCTCAGGAGTTTGGAAGTGAGAAGTTGTTTCCCATTGAAATGTCTTGACTGAGTTACCAAACTTTTTCTTAAAACCCTATACATTGGTACCAGCAGTTAACGTAATGGCTATGTCGCTGGACTCCCATGTAGTCAACCGCGGTTTGAGTCCTGGACTAGGTGGCTTAAACTCACGCCGGGCGCATATGCGTGCATGCCCAAGATCCCGAGAGGAGACTGGAGGAGAAGGGATTGTGGTGTGGCCATCTCCCCTGGGTGGTGATTTCTCACTTTCTGTCTCTCTTTTCTGTCTGTCTGGCGAGCGCATGTGTCCTATAGTAAAAACCTCTCAAAAAAACAAACAAAAAAAGCCCTATACATTAATGATGGTTACTGTTTATAGTCATTTTCTGTTGCTATATAGAATGTGTCATATTTCAATGTAATTTCAGGTTTTACAAAATTTTAACTATAATATTTTCTATCACATCAGACTTCTTTTTTTTTTTTAAAAAAAAAAAAACTACCATATTTTCTATTAACGTTAATCTTACCATATTTGGCTCTTTACATTCTGTTGATTTTGCATCTTCCTAGTTATCATTATATAGTTTAGACCTCGCTAACTCTTTTGTTCCCCTGAATGAATTCTTTAATTAATGTAACAATTTTAACAGTGTGATTTTTTTTCAGTATGTGAATATAGTGTATAATAAGTAAATCAGGGCAGTTAGCCCACTGATCATTTCAGCCATTCGAAGCAGTTACACAGTAAGTTGACAGCCACGTTCTCCCCGCTGTATTTTGCAGCCGTAGACATTGCTGTTTCTATCTGCAATGTTGTTTCTGCTAATCAACATCCTTCTGTTTCCTCCTCTTTCCCATATCCTTCCTCGTGTCTGTTGGATTGTTGGAAAAAGCATGACACATTTTTTGCATAGAAAAATAGTACTCATCCAATACCTCCTGACTTCTAGGAAGCCATGTTTTCCAGTTTCCCCATGTGAAGGATAGTGTGTGATACTTCACTTCCTGTTTATTTCACTTTACGTAATGTCCTAAAGCTCACTCATTTGACGTCAAATGACTGGATTTCATCCTTCATAATGGTGGCATAGTATTCCATTCTGTGAGTACGTGGGTGCATGTGCATAGGCACGTGTGTGCATAGTATTTTCTTTATCCATTCACCTATTGATAAGCACTGAGGTCGCTTCCTATCTTGGCTGTCGTGTGGAGGGCTGCAGCAAACACTGGTGTAGATCCCTTTACAGCATGCTGATTTCCTTTTCTCCCAGTATACCCCAGTGAGATGGTTGGATCACCCTCATCAGCTCTTATTTGGACTTCTGAGTTGTGTTCTGTCCTTTCTTGCTGTCACCACTCTTGTCCCCATTTAATCCATCCATGAGTGATGCAGTGCATGGAGCGAACTTTCTAAAATGTGAATATAATTAGGGCACTCTCTGTGGTCCCTGTTGTCGACAGAATGAAGCCCACATCACTTCACGTGGCGTGAAACCCTATGGTGTCTGCCTTCTGCCCATCCCTAAGCCCTATAATTGCAGAATAGCATACAGACTCGTCCTTCTTTCACAACTCTAGGGGTTCCTTCTCATCCCCACCCCTCCCCCTCCTCAGCCTGTTGACTTCCTACTTAGCCTTCTGGACTCACTTAAAACTCTGAAGTCTTCCCTAATGCCCTCAAGGCAGAGCTGATTACTCCCTTCTCTGTTATTTCTCTACCTTCTTCATCCCTCTGTAATTGCGTTTATTATACACTGGATTATAGTTGTTTGTTTACATGTCTGGGTCTTGAACTAGACTATGAACTCTTGTAGGACAGAGACCCAGTCTTATTTATCTTTTTTATCTTCAAGGCTAAGTGCTTAATAAATGGTTACTGAAAGGGTGAACATAACTCATCTGAGACTCTGTTCAAAGTGTTGTTTGCATAGTCTGACATGCCAACAGATCCTTTCTGAGTTAGGTTTAAAGAGCAGTGGTTACAGGTAGCGGTGTGCTTATCACCAGGGTCTCCAACTCTGAAATGGTTAGAGTGGTCCAAAATGAGGCACTTCAGCTTGTGGGAACATAATTGCGGTGTTCCTTGCTATTTACCGTTGCTCCATTCAAACTAAGCACATAGCAAACATTTTGCAGAAACATTTTTTTTGTGGCGGTTTTGGCCATTTAGTAAAGTTAACTTTTGTGAACAGAGATGAAGTATGAAATTGACAATGCTAAACTTGATAAGGAGAGGCAGCATGGCCCTATTGCAGTATTTTCTAAACTGGCTTCCCTGCTTTTACCTTTGAGTTGTCCCTACCATCCTTCCCTCCCCAGTCCTCCTTACTCTCTACCCAAACCAAGTTAAGTTTGACACAGCAGCCTCCATGGTCCTGTCTAATGCCAGACATGAGTTCCGCCCTGTAACTTCACTGCTTGAAATCCTTCAGTGGCTTCCCTTTTCAGACAGATTAATACCCAAGTCCTGGCAGTGTTTTCTCAGGCCCTGTGGAAGGGCCTCTCACTCCACCACTCCCGTGACTCATCCCTTTGCCTCCCCCTCTGTCTCCTCTCCAGCCATGTTAGACCTCTTGCTGCTTTTACAGCGTGCCACAAGCCAGACCTTTCCTCTCCCCAGGGCCTCAGCCGTGCACTTGGTTGTGTCCTTCCCATACCTCTTTCAGGCTTTGCTCAGAAGTCATGAAGTGACTGTCTTTAAAATTTTCATGTTTTACCTCCATCCTGACCTTTCTATGTCTCCATCTTTATTTTTCCCCAAAGCACTTAGTACCATCTAAAATACTTGATACTTTTGTGCATATTTTTGTTATATGTCTTCTCTAACCGGAATTTACCCTTAAAAAACAGAAGAGACTTTTACCTGTGTGTTTTATTTATTTTTATATGTTCAACCACTGTCTATTATTACAGATTGTAAAATGAATGTTCTCAGCATGAATACACTGTATATTAGTCCAATTAAAGTATTGTCATATACATTATCATCAACAGATAATTTTTGTGTCCCTTAAATGTTTTGCTTCTTTTTTCTCTTGATTTCCTTCCTCTTCCCCTCTCTCATTTCCCACCCTCCTTTCACACTGTTCCTAGTATTCAAGCTTTTATAGCTTCTAATCTTTCAGTTCCTGTCATAGAGTGCAGACATTCAGTGTATAGTAATGGGGACAAGCAATGTCTCTCTTTCATAGTATGGCTTGCTTCTCTCTGCAGTAAATCTTCCATGTTTGGCTACTTTCTATCAAATGCCAGGGTCTTGTTTTCATGGGTGAGTGGTATTCCATAGAGCATATGTGCCACACTTTTTCAATCCATTCTTCTGTTCATGGACATTTGGGTTGATTCCATGTCTTAGCAGTTATGAATAATGACACAATAAACATGGATGTGTAATTCCTTTTCCAACTGAGTATATTCCTATTCCAACTGAGTATATTCCTATCCTTTGGTCTCACTTTTGCCCATGGTTTTTTTTTTTTTTTTTTGGGAG
>NW_006159806.1:433045-448707 GCF_000334495.1 Tupaia belangeri chinensis | reverse complement strand
TCATATACATTATCATCAACAGATAATTTTTGTGTCCCTTAAATGTTTTGCTTATGTTTTCTCTTCATTTCCTTCCTCTTACCCTCTCTCATTTCCCACCCTCCTTTCACACTGTTCCTAGTATTCAAGCTTTTATAGCTTCTAATCTTTCAGTTCCTGTCATAGAGTGCAGACATTCAGTGTATAGTAATGGGGACAAGCAATGTCTCTCTTTCATAGTATGGCTTGCTTCTCTCTAGTAAATCTTCCATGTTTGGCTACTTTCTATCAAATGCCAGGGTCTTGTTTTCATGGGTGAGTGGTATTCCATAGAGCATATGTGCCACACTTTTTCAATCCATTCTTCTGTTCATGGACATTTGGGTTGATTCCATGTCTTAGCAGTTATGAATAATGACACAATAAACATGGATGTGTAATTCCTTTTCCAACTGAGTATATTCCTATTCCAACTGAGTATATTCCTATCCTTTGGTCTCACTTTTGCCCATGGTTTTTTTTTTTTTTTTTTTGAGATTTTGCTATAGGGCGCGTGTGCTCGCCAGACAGAGAGAGACAGAGAGACAGGAAGTGAGAAATCACCCCCCAGGGGGGATGGCCATGCCTCAATCCCTTCTCCTCCGTTCTCCTCTTGGGATCTTGGGCACACACGCACACGTGACCAGCGTGAGTTTTAAGCCACTGGGTCTGGGATGCGAACCGTGGTCGACTACATGGGAGTCCAGCGACATAGCCGTTACGCTAACTGCTGGTCCCACTTTTGCCCATTTTGATAGCCAGTTTTTCCTGAAGCCTGGAACCTAGTGGGTATATAATAAATTTTTGCTGAAGAAGTGAGTGGGTGAATGATTGGTACAATGAGCACTGGGTCAAGATATTTGAATATTTCACTTTTTCTTTTCTTTTTTTTTTTTTTGGAGAGATTTTTGCTATAGGCACATGCACTTGCCAGAAAGACAGAAAGCGAGAAATCACCCCACAGGATAGATGGCCATGCCACAATCCCTTCTCCTTCATTCTCCTCTTGGGGTCTTGGGCACATGCACACATACTTGCCCGGCGTGAGTTTAAGCCACTGGGTCTGAGACTTGAACTGTAGTCAGCTACATGGGAGTCCAGCGACGTAGCCATTATGACATCCACTGGTCCTGAATATTTCACTTTTACATGCCAATTGTGTGTCCTGGAATAAGTTATACAATCTGGACTCTAGTTTTTATTTCTGTAGAATGGGATAATACCTATTCATCATACACATCAGTAGTAGGTACAGCTTATTTATTGAATAAATGAGTGTTTATTTCACAGATACTTTATCAGTCTACAAATTGGATTTTGTTGTATTTAATGGTACTGACCATTGAGTTGACAATCTTTTCACTGTGAATAGTCAGTTGTGTCAAAAAATGTCTTTATCCTACTAGACAATCTACTATAATGTAGACTTTTCAGTGTAGAAATGTTTTTTGGAATGCTTGTACAACCCAGCAACTCCAGTGGATGCTTTCACTGCCTTTACAGAATCCTACAAGGAATTTAAACCTCAGTGTTTGTTTACGTCAAATCCTGAGATGACTGAAATACTGAATTAGAAGTCATGTCTGAATCAGTCAACCCATTTGTATTAACAGTTAATGTTTAATGTATATTTACCACGACTGGACACTATTAATACTTTAGATGAATTGACTCATTTAATAAGTATAGTCTGAAAATTGTTAAGTGTCCAATAAAAATGATAGTTGGTTTAATAAGCAAGGAAGGGTTAGATCATTAGAGAGCCTGGAAACTGGGCAGAGAATCTTAGATGTGGTGAGACAGGGAACCAAGTGTAATTCTTCAGAAGGAGAAATGGGATTGAAAGCACTTGCGGCATTGAGGTTTTGGGCTCAATAACTTTGGGTTTAAGGACAAATATTCTTCTCTGAGAATATCTGAGTATATGCTTCATACCTCTTTTGATTTTGAAGCTCTTTAAAGTCTAGCCTGTGACTCATGCAGTGTCTTGCAGTTTGCAGATAGTAGGTAAATACTTCTTCATGCAGAGTTGATTGGAACTCCAGGAACTTGGACCAGCTTATCCAGGGGCTGTTGTAGTTGAGAAAGACAAAGTATTGGGTAAAGCAATTATATGGTTATATCAGGAAGAACAGTCATGATGGAATTACATATTTTATAGTAGGCTGTCTTTATTAGGGGAAGTATAGCAAGTTTTAGTAACTACTTGTTTCTGTAGCAATAGCACCTGTGAATTTCAAAGGTTTAGCTGTACATTTTCTGGTTTTATGTGAGTAGTCTTTTACATTTCTGGGCTTCCTAATTAAGGACCTCATTTATGATGATCACTGTCATAGTGTGATTGGAAAACTTTTGTGTAGCCAACACACATACAAAAATGTCTGTACACACAAATGTACATGGTAGGAGGTTGAAGGGCTAGAGTGGCTGCAGTGATGTCTCTGGAGTTGGCCCTCTTCAACCAGTAACACATAATCTCTTACCAGTGAGTCCTGCATCTCTGTGACTTATTTGATGGCTGACATGTGTTGACTGACTATCATATGTATTAAACTAACAATTATTCAGTTCTTACTGAAATTCATATCTGGGCTGATGTATCACACTTTGGATCATGTGTGGTAAGGGATGAGCACTTGCCTAGCCAAGCAGTTGTCTGAGATCATCTCCCCCAGGGAGGTGAAATGGGGGAGAGGGTGGGAGATCGGTGTATCTCTGTGCTACATTTTCCAGCTCATACCTTTTCCCCCAGTGCTGCCCTTTGCTAGACTCATTCTTAGTGTTTGGGCACACATTGGGTGTGTGTTCCAAATGCAAGGATGCTGTGGGTTCTTGTCTTTGGAGAGCTCTTGTTGTTTAGCAGTTTGCTTATTTATTTATTTATTTATTTTTGAGGTGTGTGTATTTTATCAGAAACCTTATATACCCTTTAGACATAACATAATGTCTTCAATCAAGGCTTTCATGTGGCCTACACAACAAAACAGGCTTTTGGGATTGGGGGAAGGAGAGAAACAGCACAGAGGATGAATGCTTTGTTTGACAAAAGGACCTCACATGATGGAGGTTAGCAGATTTGATATAAAACAAGTTTTTGAGAAAATGACACTGAGGAGCAAGACTCTCCTAGATTCAATGTGAAAATGGCTTGAATTTTGAGGTTATCTGAAGCAACCTGGCCCTCAGGGCCTTTCCTAGAGCAAGCACTCATTAGGGTTGTTGGAATGAACAAAGACTCTACCCTGCTATTTTCCTGCCCTCTTATGTTTGAAAAATACTGTGTTAGAGGTGGTAATGGATGGAACATGATGGAAGAAGGTGGCAATAAACTGGAGGGAAGAGGAGCAGATAAGCTGAAAGAAGAGATGACGAGTGTCCACATTTCTCTGTTCAGCCTCTCCTTTGCTAAGAGTTTTGATCACATCTCCTAAATTAGCAAAGTAATGGCAGTCTGTGGGGGCTCAGCAAGTTTCTGAATATGCTGCCTGCCTGACTAATAGTATTCTCATTTTTGTTTGTTTGTTTGTTGTTTGTTTTCTGTAGGGAGGTTTTTGCTGTAGGGCACATGTGTTCCCTGGAGCGATAGAGAGAAACAAAGACACAGCAAGAAATCATCCCCCAGAGGGGATGGCCACACCACAATCCCTTCTCCTACCTTCTCCTCTCGGGATTTTGGGCACACATGCCCAGCATGGTTTTTAAGCCACTTGGTAAGGGACTCGAACCGCCATCAACTACTTGGAAGTCCAGCAACGTAACTGTTATGCCATCTGCTGATCCAGATGGTATGTTTGTTTGTTTGTTTCTAAGAAACAGTCTTTTCTTTTTCTCTTTTGTAAAAGTTTATTTATTTATTTGTTTTTACATGAGCAAGAGGGGGAGGTAAGAGAGAAAGATCGCACCCACAATAGGGTCTTGATAATAGCCCACCCACAGCCAGCATGGATCACGGGCACATATGTGCCCAGTGTACTCAGGATGCAAACCTGGGGCCTTCCCATGTGGGTGAGCCTTGCAGAGTGCTGTCTAATTCCTGCCCCACCTACCAGCCACTTCAGACACAGCTTACTAAAGTTTCTGAGGATGATTAAGAGGTGTGTACAGTATGAGTAAATCGTCAGGTTTGGTTAATATATGCTTAGCTTTCTTGAAAGAAAATTCAGTTGTGAATAATTAAAAGCCACAAGCAGCCAAGATTTCCATAAACTACATCTCCTGATTTTTGTCTCTTCCATAGACCTGAAATAAGAAAATGAGAATAGATATATTTCATTGTTGGTACGTTGCCTCTATTCCCTAAGGTCTTCTTTCACTTTGTAACTGGAACTGCCCCACCTAAAGTAGAAACTGGGTAGCTAATGTTTCGGGATTGCTTTTGGAGATAAACCAGAATTCCTACTTGAACACAGGTGTTCAGTCTTGATTGGCTGGGGATTCTTTTACAAAGCATACAAAAGACAATTTGTGAATTCACCTTAGTGGGTGGTTGTCTCTGTGCTTGGTTTGGTTGCTGAGATCACTTTGTTTGCTAGTTATTTATTTACCTAACTTTTCTCAACATTAGAAAGTACATAGAGTGCTTCACCTTCCTGGAAAAAGAACTTTGGTTGCTACCTTTAATTAATTTTATTGCTGAGTTAATGAACACATTTTATTCCTCCTATAAAAAGATGTTTTACATCATTTTTTTCTTGCTAGCTTAGCAAGTCCAATTCTTTGTCCTTAAGTATGAATGTCTAAACATTGTTGTCATCAGGATTCCAGATCTGTTTGATTTATAAGCAAACATTAGTCAGCTTGTCTCCTGTGTGCCACTGATGATCTATGAAGCTGGAGAGGTTGGGGTTTCCTTCTCCCGCCATCCCTTTGGATCATTAGACTCTGGTTACATCCCGCACTCAGGTTTGTGCTGCTGTCCTCATTTGATCTGTGTTTTTTTTCATCACACCAGGGAAAGTGTCTAGAAATCTTGAGGGTCATGTTCCAACTCCAACTAATCAAAGTATGAACAAAAGCTTAACTGGTAGATTTTCCCCTAGTTTCAGAGATGTTGATCTAGTTTTCTCTACAGGAAACACTTGTTGCAAATGGAAAAGTCTTCTACAATGAAATCCTGGTGTGAATGTTGGGCTTTTCAGTGCCCAAGAAGTTTCACTATAGTTGACATTTGAAGTAAGAAACTGAGTTCTTTTCTGGGGTTTCCTCTGTGCCCCTATCCTGGGACCATGCCAGTGTGTAAGAGCGTGGTAATATTTGAAACCTGGCAGGAGGAGGGGACGCTTTCCAACATGAGACTGGTGACCTGCTACAGCCGTGTCGGAGAGCCTGAAGATCATTGGGCTGAGTGCTTGCACCTGCTGGCCAGCCTAGGGAAGCCATGAACAGCAATGACTGACCACTCTCTGCCTTCTATGCCTGCAGATTCTCTCTCCTTATGCTTCCTGGCCTACTCCATCCCTCAAGGGGGAAATTAGTTGAAAAGTTTAGTTTATTTAAATTTACTTTTGAATTGTGGAGACTATCTCCTGGATGTATGGGAGATCCTGTCTAAACTGGAAAAAACAACATTTTCTTTGAAATAAAAAGTTGTTATAAAAATTGGTGATTGGTTAGAGGATTTTTTTGTTTTTGTGTGTTCTAACAAAAGCTGTATTCAGGTCATTCAGGGAACATTGGTAAATAAATTTCTGTTGCAAATTCACAGATACAAACTTTAAAGCGTAAGGTTGTATATTACAAAAAATACAGATAATGTAACAATAACTCACAATTCGAATTAACAATAAATTACAGTTTCACAAAATTACACACTTGTCAATCCTTCCTTTTAGGCAAAGTACTCTTTTGATAACAAGTAAATGAACAGAGACACGCTAGAGTGAACAAATCCAAACTTGTTTTGTATTGTCTGGAAATAGCTCACTCCCATGGTTAGAGGTACTATCCCATGGATAAGATGTTAGTGTATAAATGTTGGAAGACTATACCTCCTGCTTATCCATTCTTCTTCCATATAACGGACACTTGCCTCATTCATCCATCAGGAGACTAAGACAATTCAAAAAATTTTAATGAACATCTTAAACATTTAGAGGTCCCGGTTTACACAGTAGACACACACGTATGGTCTCTTCTTTTTCATGACGGTGGTTCTGAGATGGGCAGAGCAGATGGCATTACCTCTTTTTGTGGTGATAAAACAATCCCTGAAACACTAAATGGCTTTAGCAGGAAACCATATAAGTAATAAGTGGTATTAGCTGGATTTAAATCCACTTCTTGTGACTTATTCCCACATTGCTCTGTGACACTGTGCAACAACTCTGCTCGACCAGAAAGCCCAGGTTAATTTTGTTTTGGTGCCTTGGTGTCACTGTGAGTAGTCATGGACCCTTGTAATAATCTGCTGATGCCCTGATGCCCTTGAGGTTTGTAAGGATCTTTGCTTTGGCATGATAGGTCCTCCACTGCCATGTTCTCGAACCTCCAGTGGCTGCTCGTATTCTGCTTTGGCTGTAAGGCTTGCTCTTGTTCCTGGTGCACTTGTGCTTGCCTCTTAACAGTTTCCACCACTCTTCGGTTTGGTATTTCTTATTTGCTACCTTGTGTGGAGGGTCTGGGCAGTTCAGGATTGACTGAGAGACTAATGAGATTCAGAGCCATCCTGTGAGTGATGCTGTCAGGTCAAAGGCCCTTTTGACTTACTTAGCCATATTTCCAGTGTTAGAAAAATAATCCTGGGGCCCAGCAGTGGCATGGTAATTAGGGGACTGGATTCCCACATAGCCACTGTGGTTTGAGTCCCAGACTTGGTAGCTTGCTTTCTCGTCTCTTTCTCCCATGAACACAGAAGCCCTGTAGCAAATTAAAATAATAATAATGCTAGATAAAATTGAATTCTTGAAAAATAAAAGTGATCTTTTAATTAATTTATTCATTTTTTTTTAGAGAGAGAGAGAGAGAGAGAGATTTTTGCTGTAGGGTGCATGCGCTTGCCAGAGAGACAGAGAGAGACAGACAGAAAGTGAGAAATCACCCCCCCCCCACCCTGCCAGGGTGGATGGCGACATCATTTTCCTCCATTCCCTTCTCCTCCATTCTCTTGGGATCTGGGGCATGCACACACACCCGAGTGAGTTTTAAGCCACTGGGTCCACAACTCTAACTGCAGTCAACTACGTGGGAGTCCAGCCACGTAACCATTATGCCAGCTGTTGGTCCCTGAAAAGTGATCTCTTGATAAATGGATGTTACTATAATAAGTAAATGGGAGGGGACTTCAAAACGTTTGTGAAAAAAATGACATTCAAATGCAAATGGGTGCAAAAATTTTTTGAAAATGAAACTTTGGGACCAGCAGATGACCTAATGGTTACATTGCTGGACTCCCATGTAGTTAAGTGTGGGTTAGGTCCAGGACCTGGTGGCTTAAAACTCATGCCACATGCATGTGCGTTCATGACCAAAATCCCAAGAGGAGAATGGAGGAAAAGGGATTGCCCCGTGGCCATGCCTCCTGGGGGGTGATTTATCGCTTTCTGTCTCTGGTTCTCTCTGGTGAGCGCATGTGCCCTATAGCAAAAATTACTCAAAATGAAACAAAACAAAACAAAACAAACAAACAAAAAAGAAATCCAAACATAGATTTTTCATAATACGTGTTTTTATGAACGTTTTGAAAGCTGCTGGTATTTTTTTTAAATATGTTTATCTTTTGCTAGGTTTTCTTTTTAGTGCAGTAGAAGAAAGTGCATGCTTGCATTGATGTTATAGAATTGTGACTATATTTGGATATTCCAGTTCTTTTTGTAAACATTGAACTTTAGATTCTTGTGTAAACCATTCTGAGTTTTCAAGTAGGATCACCCTTGAGTGCATCATTTTATTTAGTAAGTAAGCATAGCTTTCAAGCTTATAAGTTTTGTATTCACTATTAGCCACTTTCTTTAGTAACGTGTCGAGTTCCGCCTTCTTCTCTCTCCCTTTCTTCCCTCCATCCGATATTTGGACACTAAATATATTTACTTATTTTTTTATGTAGTTGAAATTGGCTCTTCAAAAAAAAATAAAAATAAAGGTCTTTGCCATAGGGTGCCTATGCTTGAGAAAGAGACAGAGACAGAGAGAGGAAAAGTGAGAAATCACCCCCGGGGGAGTGGCATACCACAGTCCCTTCTTCTCCATTCTCCTCTTGGGATTTTGGGGCAGCTGGTGGTTATGATGGCTGGATCCCACATGGCACATGCACCTGACATGAGTTTCAAGTTACCGGGTCTAGGATTCAATCCACAGACAGCCATGTGAGAGTCTAGTACCTTAACCACCATGCCACCTGCTGGTCCTTGAAATGTCCTATTTTATATCTTTCTTAATGTCATCTATTTAAGAAAAAGTTAAGAAATGGTGAAGATAAGACATTTCTATTATTTAAAACCAATTCTACCCTATTAAACATTTGGGGGTACTTTAAATGACATCTGAGCTTCATTAATACAAATGGGAATTATATAAAATGTGACTGAAAAAGCGCATCTGAGTCTTTGTTTTTCTGTGAATTTTGAAAGAAGCCACTAATACTCCCATATGCAGAATTCATATGCTCTTTTAGTAGTCTGTGTTGAAATTTTAGCACTTCCCATTTTGCATCCTGGTCTCTCAGTGTGTACTTAGATTTATACATAGAACTACAAAAATGTTTGAACACTGTTTTTTCATTGCCAGAGTGCACATAGGCTTGCCCGAGAGAGACAGAGACATAGAGGGAGAGGAAGAAAGAGCATCCCCACAATGGGCGTGGTCATGCTGCAATTCCTTCTCTGTTTCTCCACCCCCTTGGGATTAGGGGTACACATGCGCATGCGCCTCATATGTTTTCAAACTGCTGAGGGCAGGATGCAGACTGCAGTCAGCCCTCTGAGATCCAGCTCCCACTAAGCTACAGGGGCCAGCCCATGAACGCAATTAAAGTAATTAAAACAGAGTAAGTTTGAAAATTCTTTGACTCAAGAAATAAGACTAAAAGAAAAGTAGCAATTTTAAAAAGCCTCTTTTCTCCCACGCTCCAAACATTGGCGACCTGGCAAAAGATGCTCACTCCTGACAGGCAAAGCTTTACCAAAAGCTTTTTCAACATAGTTGCTTTATGATTTGGTGTAGGATCTCAGAGAGGATTACCATCTTACAGATGTCTTTATTTTCTGATAAAATAGAAATCCAAGGAATTTGGACTTGTTTGTATTTACCTAACTAGAGAAAATGACCGATTGAAGCAGTGACCATATAAATTTCCTTTCTCGGTGCAACTCGAGAGGATTTCAGTACATCTTTGTATAGAATCTCTAAATTGGAGGTACGAGGCATTCAAGCAGTTACCTTAACAAGGCTAACATGTCAGGACTGGAAGGAACCTCAGAGACAATGGCTGATCTTTTGTTTGACAGAGCCTGAGCGAGGAGGATCCCAAGAGCGAAGCTAGCTTGCTTAAGACCTCACACCCATGGGGGCCCGGTTAGGCCCCTCAAACACTCTGAGAATGTGTTCCTTTCAATTAGTTTCTTTAATTTTGACACCCCTGCCTGCCCTGTAAAGGTCACGTGAGAGATTCTTTCACCAGTCTTACAGACCAGGTTTGGGGACCCTTTAATTCCTTTATTCCCTCAGTGTCATACAGAACATCTAAGGATGTTCAGAAAACAGGCAACTCATAGTGCCAGCAGAGGCGAAAGAAGGAAAACGCTGACCCTGAAGACACAGGCTCTGTGGTGTCACTTTTATTCTACGCAAAAACCAAATTTATTCAGTTTGCAAAGAATGAAAGGGCACTGGGGTGGGGATGGGGGTGGAGACTGGTGCAGGGGTGAGGGCGGGTACACAGACAAGAGCCCGGCTGCAGCCTTCTTTTGTATGAATTGAAGCCCCAGAGAAGGCTGAATAACTTAATAGAGCTGTTAGAAGCACATCTGCCTCAAAATTAAAAAATACATTTTAATACCTTAAACTTAGTGGGACCAGCAGTTAGCGTAATGGCTGTGTCACTGGACTCCCATGTAGTCGACCACGGTTCACGTCCTGGAGGCTTAAAACTCACGCCGGGCGCATGTGCGTGCGTGCCCAAGATCCCAAGTGGAAAACAGAGGAGAAGGGATTGTGGCATGACCATCCCGCCTGGGGGGTGATTTCTCGCTTTCTATCTCTCTGTCTCTCTCTGTCTGTCTGGTGAGCGCACGCACCCTATAGCAAAACCTCAAAAAAAAAAAAAAAAAAACCCTTTAAACTTAGGGTTTCACTTTTAACTTAGAACTTTCTTCCCCTTGAATGGTTACAGATTTATTGTAGTTAATAGCTGAAGGTGCAATGATCTATTGGATAAAAATAGAACACAAAGTAAACCCACCCATTCATGGAATTGTCAGTTACCACTATTGGAATTTTACTGATGTTGAAGGGACTAGCAGTTAGCATAATGGCCATATCGCTGGACTCCCATGTAGTCGACCACAGTTCGAGTCCCAGACCTGGTGACTTAAACTCACGCCAGGCGAGAGTGCGTGTGTGCCCAAGATCTCAAGAGGAGAATGGAGGAGAAGGGATTGTGGCATGGCCATCCCCCTGGGGGGGGGGTGATTTCTCACTTTCTGTCTCTCTGTCTCTGTCTTTCTGGCGAGTGCACGTGCCCTATACCAAAAACCTCTTAAAAAAAGAATTTTTCTGACACACAAAGAGACAGAGAGGAAAAGGAGGAAGAGAGAATGAAGTAGAACAAAAATCAAAAAGGAAAGGGCTCAGCTCATGTTGGCATGATCAAAGGGGAGTACGGACAAGGGCTGTTTTGTGGGGTGCTCTGTCCTCTGTGGATCCTGTAACTCTGTGATTATCGTGCACCATGGTGAGACTCCACCCTGAAATTGGTCTGCCAACTTGAAGAATCATTTTCTTGCTTATTTTTAAACTCTTAAGGACAGGGAAAAAGACCGAAGGAGCCTAAATGCTGTGGTTTCCTCAAACCATTATCGTGGTAAACCCTATGGGTCCTGAAATAACTCACTATTCCTGAAGGTTCAAACTGCTTGACTCCTCAGATGGCTTGGCAGTTGAAAGGGAAATGATCAGCTCCTTCCTTGAAGCATTGTCACCAAGGTTAAAGTGGGTCAAAAGTTGCTGGATGTAGTGATTTCAGAAATAAACTACCTTTTTAGAAAAAATCTGCAGTTCTTTACAGAGCTTTGAGTTCTTCAAATATGCAGTTGGCTTCAAAATAAAGTATTCTAAATATATGTCTCAAGAAACTTAAATATTAGAGTTATGTATTTAATTATCTGTGCAGAAATTACAAGGATCCTGAATATTTAAACTTGGTAGAACTTCCTTTTAATATCTCAAATAAATAACTTTCATTTATTTATTTTTATTGCCAGAGGGTATGTGAGATCCCCTAGGCACAGGGTGTGGAGAGGGAAAAGGATGGGAGGAAGAGAAAACACACCCTGGGGCAACTGGTGGTTATGGTGGCTGGATCTCACATGGCCAGTGTCGTGGTTTGAGTCCTGGACCTGGCAGCTTTAGAAAGATACCTGCTGTGTGTGTGTGTGTGTGTGTGTGTGTATGTATACGCGTGTGTCCACAATTCTCTTGGGAAAACAGAGGAGAAGGGATGGCAGTGTAGTCATCCCTTCTGGGTGCAAGGGGATGCTTCCTCACTTTCTCTCTCTCTCTCTCTCTCTCTCTCTCTCTCTCTGGTGAGTGCATGCATCCTATAGCAAATTTTTAAAAAAAGAAAAGAAAGAAAGAAAAAGAAAACACCTCCCCCCAATAGAGTGTGGTCAAGCCATAATCCTTTTTCTCCATTTTTCCATCCTGTCAGGAGTTTGGGCATGTCTGCACACATGCCTGGCATGCTTTTAAGTCATCAGGACCAAAATTTGAACCATGGCTAGCCATGAGGAATCCACCTCCTTTGCGTAACACTTAAGCTCTGTACTTTGGAGCTAATTCTCTTTTCACCTTTTTGCTTGATAATTTTTAAAAAAAGTTTTTTAGAGTGATTTTTGTTATAGGGAGTGTGTGCTCACTGTCTCTGTAGAGACAGAGAGACAGAAAGCAAGAAATCACCCCCGGGGTAATTGCCACACTGCAGTCCTTTCTCCTCCATTTTCCCCTCAGGGTTTTGGGCACCCGTGTGCACGTGCTGGCATGAGTTTTAAGCCACCGGGTCTAGGACTTGAGCCATGGTCAAATACATAGAAATCCAATGATGTAACCATTATGCCATCTGCCGGTCCCAATGATTTATTTTTAAAAAATAGTTCTATAGATCCTTTGTTGTTGTTTTTTTTTGCCATAAGGTACATGCACTTGCCAGAGAGAAACAGAGAGAGGGGAAAGTGAGAAATCACCTTCCAGGGGAAATGGCCATGCTGCAATCCCTTCTCTCCCCCGCCCTCCATCTCCTCTCTGGATTTTTGGCATGCAAACACATGTGCCTGGCATGATTTTTTTTTTGGGGGGGGGAGAGGTTTTCGCTATAGGGCGCATGCACTCGCCAGACAGACAGAGACATAGAGACAGAAAGCGAGAAATCATCCCCCGGGGGGATGGTCATGCCACAATCCCTTCTCCTCCATTCCCCTCTCGGGATCTTGCACACGCACGCACACCCGCTTGGCCTGAGTTTTAAGCCACCGGGTCTGGGACACGAACCGCGGTCAATTATGTGGGAGTCCAGCGACATAACCATTACTCTAACTGCTGGTTCCCTGCCTGGCATGATTTTAAAGCCACCAGGTCTGGGACTTGAACCATGGTTGGCATGTGGGAGTCCAGTAGCTTAACATCCATGCCACATGCTGGCCCCTGATGATGCATTTTTCCTTTTTTATTTGTCTAATTTTTAGAGGGTGTGTATACTTGCAAGAGAGAGAGTAGGAGGGAGAGAGAGAAAGGAATCTCTAGCAGGGCATGGTCATGGTCAAGCTGCACCCTTCCCCTCTACTACTTCTCATCAGGATTTTGGGCACACATGCACATGTGCCCCGTGTGCTGTTTTTTTTCCAATTCTTGAGGCTGGGATTTGAACTGTAGTCAGCCCTGTAATATCTGTTCCCCAGTGAGCAGCACCTAACCACTGTGCTATAGGGAAGGCCTGATAACTTATTGTAAAGTTTATTTCTTAGTTTCATGAGTGAGAAAGGTAGAAAGAAAGGGAGAGAGAACCCTCAATAGTGTCTTGACACCACGATCTGCTCCAGGCAGGCTCCTGAGCAAGAGCTCTCAGGGAGGTTTCCAGACCAGCTCAGCCATCATCCCCGCAGGACCGCCCCACGGAGTGTTATGTTTTACTGCTGCGCCACCGTCCGGCCCCAGATGACTGAAAGCAGTTACAGTCCAATTACTCTGTCTGGTTATGGGCTTATGTTTTATTAACACGTCATTTGTGGCAGAACCTGCGGTCTCTCTGGTTGGCTACAAACAGACAAATCATTCTGTAGACTGACTTTGTGATGTAGGACGGTGATCTTGTGAGTGGAAGAGTTGCACCTGTTTCTGCAGTTGAAGGTTAGTTATTGTTTTAACTTCCTCAAATTACTCAGATGCTTAGGAGAAAATGATACCAGTGACTTCTTACATGAGGTTAGCTATTTGGGGGAGAGGGATTTACATTGATCTGTATATTTTGGGAGTCAGTTCCTTAAAGAAGAAGCACGTTGACAAAACACACAGCCATAAAGGACATGATCTTTCCTGTGAGGTTATTTTTATGGGCTCTAACCTGGACCCTACAAAATATAAAATACATGTATTAGGCATAGTGCCCATGGCAAGGCTTTAAGAAAATAAAATTTAGACTCTGTTGGTTTCCTCCCCACCCTTTTAAATAATATATTTCATTCTAAGTTAATTAAGGGGATCTGGAATCAATATTAATAACATGTTTTTTAAAAAAAGTTTATTTCTTAAAGGAGGGACACCCTCAATGGGCTCTCATGCAATGACCTGCCCCCACCCCCAGCCTTCCCAGCCAATCAGGATCTTGGGTGAGTATCCAGAGTGTGCAGGTTGAACTTTGGTCTTCCATATGGATCCGGCATCACTTGAGCTGTATGTTACAGCTGCACCATGAAGCTGGCCCTTTAAAAAAAATTTTTTTTTTGGCCATAAAGTGTATACATTTGCCAGAGAGGGAGAAAGAATTAAAGTGAGAAATCACCCCTTAGGGGGAATGGCCATGCCACAATCTGTTCTTCTCCAATCTCTTCTTGGGATTTTGGACATGTACACATGGAACCGGTGTGATTTTTCAAGCCAGTGGGTCTAGTACTTGATCTGTGGTTAGCAATGCGGGAGTCCAGTACCTTAACCACCATGCCACCTGCTGGCCCCCAAACCAGCTCCATTACAGTATTCTTTGCTGTTCTCCCTCCAGCTAAACACACTGACAACATGCCTATAGTAATTACTTTCATAAAAATTCTTGTTTTCCCTCCCACCTTCATCATCCTTTAAATATTAATTGAGGTAGAATGAGAGGAGGAGAAACTTTTTGAGTTTGCTCTGATGAACTTGCCTTGAGAGAGGATGAGATCGGTGTTTGTGTGTTTGAAAATAAGACCCATTTAGACTATGGGACCAACAGATAGCATAATGGTTACGTTGTTGGACTCCTATATAGTCAACCGTGGTTCGAGTCCCAGATGCTGCAGCTTAAAACTCACATTGGGCATATGTACGTGTATGCCCCAGATCCTGAGAGGAGAATGGAAGAAAAGGGATTGCAGCGTGGCCATCCCCCCTGGGGAGTGATTTCTTTTTTTCTGTCTCTGTCTCTCTGGCGAGCCCATGTGCCCTGTAGCAAAAAAAATCTCTCTAAAAAATGATGACTTATAAAAAATTCACCATTAAATTTAACTATTACTGAACAGTTGATAGTTAACTGTAGGAAAATAGTGTTCATTTATTTCATTTTAAGGGATAGTTTGTGTATCAGTATTTTTCATAGGCATCAGTATGCTATTGTATGTACAAGGGGACTTCAAAAAGTTTGTGGGAAAACAGAATTGAAGTACAAATTTGTTTATGTATGTATGTATTTATTTACTTTTATATTTTTGCAATAGGGTGTGCACTCACTGGAGAGAGAGAGGGAGAGTGAGAACTCACCTGGGTGGAGGGTGTGGTTGCACTGCAGTCCCTCCTCTTCTATTCTCCTGAGATTCTGGGCACACGTGGACGTGCACCTGGTTTGATTTTCAAGCTGCAACGTCTGGGATTCAAACCACAGTTGACTGTAGGGGAATCCAGTGCCTTAATCACCATGCCATTTTGACCCCAAAATTCAAGTTTATTTTGATTTAAAAACTTTTTGAAGTACATACATATTTTCCCCCCTTAATATCCATTTTCTATGAACATTTGAAGATGCTCATGTGTCTCAAAGTGTGTAAAACTTCTGTTTGCTTTTGGATGAAATAGTAAGTAGCAAACATTGGTCACCTAGCATGTTCCAGGTACTCTACAAAACATCAGAAGAGTGAATGAGGAAGTTCCCACTTCCAGGAACTCTCATTTTAGGTAAGAGTAGCATTGAGTTATTATGGTGATAGCTGCAGAAATACAGAACCATGGTGGAACGGTGCACTGAGACCTTTCCT
>NW_006159806.1:418578-433035 GCF_000334495.1 Tupaia belangeri chinensis | reverse complement strand
ATCGAGGTTAGAGAGGTTGTGGAGAAGTGAGAAAATAGGGTGCGGACATAGGGAGTGTATTTCAGGCCAAGGAAATAACATCCTGATAAACGATAGTGGAGATAGGAGGCCATATGTGATGTGGCACAGCCTATAGAGAGGGGTGCTTGAGGGGATTATGTCCAGCATAGTTTGGAAAAATAATTGAATCTAAATCCAGAGGGCCTCTGTTGCTAGATGAGGAGTTTGTGACTTATGGTTATCTTTTTCTTTAAAAATATTTTATTAACTTTATTTATCCATTTATTTTAATTTGACCAGAGAGGGACAAAGTGTGTGTGTATGTGTGTGTGTGAGAGCAAGAGTGAAACTGATTAAGCAAGCCACCAGGTCCAGGTCTCACACCGCAGTTGGCCGTGTGGGAGTCCAGCACCCTTAACCACCACGCCACCTGCTGGCCCCACTTATGGTTATCTTGTGTTTTTATGTATATGGAAAAATGCCCCCTCCCCTAATCCAAGGGAGAGCATGGAGCAAGTGGAGTTCTTTTGGAAAGATGAGGTAGCTATAAAGGTGGATGAAGAGGTCAGATTTAGAAAGAACAACAACAATAGAAATCTACAAAGATGTCGAGGAGTGTTGTAGCTCAAAGGAACATTGCCACCGTATGTACCACATTCTGAACCTCATCAAAGCCAGATGATTGGTATAAGGGTGTACAGTAAAATCTACTCTGCTGCCCTTGCTTATGAAGTGTGACTGTGCTGCTAAGGAAGCGGGCGTGTTATAGATTGGAGCCCAGTGGACAGTGGTGGGAGTTAAAGCCACTTGCTACATCTAAGAGTGAACAGGAAAGGCTGGAAAATGATCTAAACTAAATGCGCAGCCCAACTGGGAAACCCATTATTACGTTCCCTGGGAAGATGGAACCAGAAGGGCCCAGAGGTTCCTTTAAAAAAATTAAAAAAAAAAAAAGCAAATTGGACCATCCAGGTGTCCAACCCTGCAGTTTGAGTCCTGGACCAGATGGCTTGAAAAACACACTGGATGTGTGTGAGTACATGCCCAAAATATGAGAGGAGAATGGAGAAGGGATTGCATCATGGTCATCCCTCTGAGGGTCATTTCTCTCTCTCTCTCTCTCTCCCTCTCTCTCTTCCCATCCTTCTTTGGCCAGCACACAGACCCTATAGAAAATTAAAACCCTTGGGACCAGCAGTTGGCATAATAGCTATGTTGCTGGACTCCCATATAGTCAACCACAGCTCGAGTCCTTGACCCAGTGGCTTAAAACACATGCTGGGCATGTGTGCATGCATGTCCAAGATCCCAAGAGGAGAAAGGAGGAGAAGGGATTGCGGTGTGGCCATCCCCGTTGGGGGGTGGTTAGAAATGTGTCTTCCATCTCCTCTGACTTGAAAAGCTCTCCATCCTTCAAAAGCTGTCTGGAGATGCAGGTAGTTATACAGACACTACCTAGTCGAACACTTTCTAGTTGATGTGGCTGAGCAGGGATGGCTGTGGAGAAGGGGTTTTCCATTGTTGTCTAGCTTTTTATGGTGAGTCAGAACACATGAGGAGAAGATACGATTTTCCTGTTTTTCTTGTATAATTTGATTTTGAGTTTTGCCAGAAATGAAGTAGAATTTTAAGCCAATTGAGGCTTAGAAATTCACGTGTTATGCAAATTAATTCCCCATTTATCCTCATTATTGAAATTAGTATACAGTAAAATTTTAGCTCACTAGCAAAATAGCACTAAAGTGGTTTGGGAGAGATAATTATTTGAAAATTTTGGATGTTTTCGTGGCCACCACTCCCTCTTGTAGAGATAATCATGTTAAATTTGAACATAACGCTGGATGTCGTAACCCGACAAGGGAGAAAAGTGGTTGCCGCCCTGCAGTCATGGTTGGCAAAAGCAAGCCCTTGTCCCAAGAGCTGTAAATTCTGTCCGTGTGCATCATTCTGGGCCTGGTCCCTTCCACACAGGCTTCCTGGGTATTTATTTTTCAGTTTCAGCAGCTGTGGTCCGAGGTGGTAGCTAATAGCAGTTTCAATAGATCTTATTTTTTTCCCTAGTTTGAGCAGTGTGTCTTTTCATGTTTTATTTCTCAAACATATTAACAGTTGTTTGATGATCAAGAACAAGGGATGGGGACCAGCAGTTAGCGTAATGGCTATGTCGCTGGACTCCCACGTAGTCGACCACGGTTCACGTCCCGGACCTGGTGGCTTAAAACTCACGCCGGGCCCATGTGTGTGCATGCCCAAGATCCCAAGAGGAGAACGGATGAGAGGGGATTGTGGTGTGGTCATCCCCCCGGGAGGTGATTTCTCACTTTCTGTCTCTCTGTCTGTCTGGTGAATGCATGTGTCCTATAGCAAAAGAACCTCTCCAAAAAAAAAAGAACAAGGGATAGTGGGATAACCCCAGCCATGGCGCCACAGGCTGGTCGATACTTCTGCTCAGCAGGCTGAGGCCACATGGGAGTCCTGGGTTCAATACTGGGCCTATCCTAAAAAGCTAGCCTTGGCAGTAAACACCTAGCATCCCAACTGCTCAGGAGGCTGAAGCAGGGAGACTGGGACACAGCAGGACCCTACGTAAAACACCATGCACATATGTGCACACAGATATAAACACAACACATAAAAAGAGATTTTAAAAATTATAATCTTGGGGGACCAGCAGCTAGCGTAAGGCTATGTCGTTGGACTCCCACGTAGTCGACCGCGGTTCGCTTCCAGGACCCGGTGGCTTAAAACTCACGCCGGGCGCGTGTGTGTGCGTGCGCAAGATCCCGAGAGGAGAAGGGATTGCGGCGTGACCATCCTCCCTGGGGGGTGATTTCTCGCTTTCTGTCTCTCTGTCTCTCTCTGTCTGTCTGGCGAACACATGCTTCCTATAGCGAAAAACCTCTCAAAAAAAAAAAAAAAAAGAAAAAGAAAAAGAAAAATTATAATCTTGGGCCAGCAGGTGACTTGGTGGTTAAGCACTGGACTCCTACACCGCCAACCATGGTTCAAGTCACAGACCCGGAGGCTTACTTTCTCACTTTCTCATATTCTTTCTTTCTCTCTCTCTGGTGAATCACGCATATGCTTTATAGCGAATTTTAAAAAATAATAAATTAATAATTCTTTAAAAAAATGAGAATCTTGGGACCAGCAGGTAGTGGCGCTGGATACTCCCATGTGGCTGACCATGGTTCGAGTCCCAGACCTGGTGGCTTGCTTTTTCATTTCCTCTCTCTCTCTCTCTCTCTGTCAGTTTAAAAATAAATTAATAAATAAATAAAATTTTAAAAATGAAAATCTAAATTTAACAGGAATAAAACTCATTCCAGTTCCATTGTTTGGGATTGATGTTCAGGTAGAGAGACCTATAATGTCACTAATTTAATAGAAAATAGTATTTGTGGTATTTACTTGAGAATAAATTTTCCATGTTTCTGTACAGTAAGTACAAGGAGGTAGGAAAAATAGATTTTAAGCCCATGTAAACATATATTGAAGGTAATTTTAAAAGGAAAAAAATCATACTTCTTCTGAAATTCTTTTTTTTTAAAGTAAAGATTTATTTCATCTTATTTATTACTATTATTTTTTAATTTGCTATTGGGCTTTGTGATCACCAGAGAGACAGAGAAAGTGAGAAAGCAAGCTGCCATGTCCTGGACTTGAACCGCGGTGGGCCATGTCCAGTGCCTCAACTACCACACTGAAAGTCCCCCTCCCCTGGAATTCTTTTCCCTTTTGCATGTGTTAATTTCTGTGGGTGGCTATAACAAATTATTACAAATAAAGTGGCTTAAAAGAACAGAAATTATTGTCTCTCAGTTCAGGAGACCTGAGCCTGAAATCAAGGTGTCATTGGGCCATGCTCCCTCCAATGGCTCTGAAGAGGACCCCTTCTTTGTCTCTTCTAGGGACTTCAGGGGTCCTTGCCTGCGGCAGCCTGACTCCGGTCTCTTTCTCACAGTGTTCTTTTATCTCCTATTAGGACGCTGTCATTGGATTTAGGGCCACCCTAATCCAGTATCATCTCACCTAGATCTTTACTTAATCTGCTGACACCCCATTTGCACATAAATTAGGGTATATTTCTAAGGGTAGACATGAAATTTGGGTGGTCACTCTTCAACCTACTACATTAAAATCGTAGGTGTTTTTACGTGGTGGCAAGGGTAGCTTAGTTAAATGGTAATAGGCAAGAAGCTATCACCGATCATTGTTCATTTTGCTTATTCTTCTACTGTGTAGTTTATCACATTGGATTACAGTTGTTCCACTCATCTCTTACACTGAACCACTAGAAGGCAAAGACTCTTTTCCTGAGACCTGACATAATGCACCTAGCAGCGTATGTGTATGTCTGTGTGTCTGTGCGTGTCTGTCTGCTTATCCTCCGAAAGTTTCTGGAACAGGATAGAAACTCAGAGTTCCTTTAGTCCCATGTTTATACATAATGAGCTGTTATAGAGACGAGCTAGATAGCAATACAGATGTGACTGGAATCCGATTCTCCTTACTTTCCATATGAAGTCATCTGTATTAAAAATGGTCTAAGATGTGCATATTTATAGAAATTGTTAAATACACACAATTGCCCCAGGTCCTGTGCGCTAGCCTAAGTTCAAAAAGTCTTAACTCTCCAAGGTAGGAATTTTTCTTCCCCCTTTGTCTATGCTGTTCCTAACCCACAGGAATATTTTCATAAATTCCAGGGCCACTCAGGATCTGAGAGGACAGAGAATGCTCCAACCAGCCATGGAAAGGATGGCCTGGTAAGATGGAAAAGCCACTAGTGAGGGGGGGCAGATCACCTCCTGTCCGCCAAATGTGACATCTCTGAGGTTCCACCCAGCTCTGTGCTAAGTCAGTATCCCTGTTTATCATTCCACATGCAGGTTTTTCATCCTCACTAGTTTCTGGCTAGGGAACTCTCATATTTCTTTGTGATCATAGCAACCAGTGCAATGACTTCCTCATGGCAGGCAACTTATTAACCAGCTGCTGTTGGCGATACGGGATGAGGAGGGGCAGAAGCCAGCCAGGCAGTGCTGAAGCCTGTATTGAAAGCCAGATGGATGTGGAGCGTCAGTACCATGTAGCATGGGCCATGGCGAGCACCCCAGGACACAGACAGATGGACAGACTAGTTCTGTGAGTCAGTTTCCTGCATCCTGTGGAGCCCAAAGGAAGACTGCTAACAGCAGCAGGCCTGGGAACAATGGGCACTTCCTGCGGCCAGGAGTCTGTGTGGGGAAGGACCACGGGCCACTCAGGGTTCAGACAGCGGTTTCAGGCAGGGCACTCTTGAGGCAGTACTTGTCGACCGTTTCTCCAGATCTGTCCGAAAATTCCTTCTTTCACTTTTACCCTGTATTAAAAGAGTTTTAAGGTCAAGTGGCTCTGAACTTGCTCGAGTGAATTTAACTTTCTGGTGGCAGGGAAGACGTTTAATGAGACAGACATTAATTGATGGTTGCAGTTGCGTTAAACATTCGATTATTCTCACGCTGACTGTGTTTCTTTGCCTTATAAGCTGGCAGTGCCGTAGAAATGTACCCCGCTTCATGTTTTTATGAGTGGTAATAATCACAACAGTCAGTACTGACAGAGGGCTTACTAGGTTTTCCACCGCTACAAGGAGTATTTCACGTGTATTCACTCGTTTGTGGAGACTCGGACGACTATGTGCAAAGTTTCCTGTGATGATGTTGGGTGTTGATTATCTACTAGTATTTGGGGTGTTTCACATCAGACCAAAAACGGGGGTGTGTGAACTGCAAAGGGATAGTGAAGCCAAAGGGTAGTAAGTCATAATTAGCAGCGACCAGTTAAACCGAATCGAGGGATTTCTTTTTTGTGTTGTTGATCACGTGAAGGCTACATCTGCTGCAATGGAAAATGCTGAGAGATAAGCACAAACAAACGGGCTGGCCCCTGTGCTGGTCCGCACGGGACTATATGAACAGTGACCACCAATCCCTGCCTGGCTCCCCTCCCTTTTCAAGATGATCCTGGGCTGATTCCATGGTGCGAAATAACGGAGGAGAGATAGGGAGGTGTCGGCAGGACAGCCCAGAAGGCTGGGGATTGGGCAGTGGCTGCCTGGAGTCCCCGGTGCTGGCTGGCTGCCCCGGTCTCTGGCAGGGAAGGCTGAGGAGGTGGGCTGGGAGACAGCTGTGCCTAGCACTGCAGGCCACTGCGGACGCAGAGCTCCATGGAACTGCTGTAGAATGTTCTGCCTGAAAGGTGAGGGGGCTTGGGGGCCACTGGGTGGTGGAGTGAGTAGTTGGCATTTAGCATCAGAGCCTGAGCCACAGTGCTGGTTTTGGTAAAATCAAACGTTGGGAGTTTTATAAGTATGAAAGTGAAAAAGTCATTGTTCTTTCGTATTGCAAACAGGAAGAAAGACCTCCTGCTGGGGAGATGGAATTTTCTTTTAGACAGAAAGGCTATTTCTTCATTTGAATGTATTTAGTATGTGTTGTGTTAGAGAAAAAAGCAGTTACATGTTTAGAATAAAATAGGCTTTTACAAGTAAACGTAATTAATGTAAGCATAGTTTATACTTGTGGTATGAGTTCTAGCAGAGAAGTTTTCAAGTAGTGCGTTGTTCATGGAAAGGCGGGAGTGAGTAGAAAGGGGAAAAGCTTGAATATGTGACTTCAGAAATGAAATTAATTTAATTGTGGAACATACTTCTTGCTCTCTGCCCTCGAGGATTATAGACCTTAAGTACTATGTGATGGTGAATATATGAGTATTATTTAGTGATTCCTTGATTAGTTGAATATTTTCTCTTCCTAGATAGTTGTTCTCCCCCTCAATGTTTTTTTTCCCTCCAACTGTTGTCTTAATGTCATTTAGACATGTGAGATGGGGCTGTCTCTGTTAGAGTGGAATTGGGATGAGTTTCCTTGGAACTGAGGTGGACAATTTTGTTCATGTCTTTCAGTGTATGTCATTCTGTTCAGGGGAAATTCTTGACTGCTTTTCAACTTTGGGAAGTAAAACGGTCCTGGCTCAAGTTGCTTTGGGGATTGCTCCTTTGTCCTCAAAGTCTGCTCATTAGCCATAGATACAGATTCTGTAGGCTCAGCTTTTACCGTTCTAACCCTAACTTGACACTGTAAGACTCACCAAAGTCTTTTGAGCTGGCGGGTGTTAGTTTATGTGGTAGGCACAAATCTGATAAAATTGAGGGGATAAGATAAAAAATGAGCATCAGGCTCTCCCCCAGCATTCAGGTAATTCTTCCAATAGAGCATACCTAGTTGCAGTGGATTTCTAATGAGTCATAGGCTGAAATGAATTTGAATACTTCAGAAAAATAGTTTTAGATGAAAACCATCATGAGCTCTTAGGATACAGTTTCTCTCTTTTTTCTTTCTTTCTCTCTTTTTTTAATCTACAACAAGTAAAGTTTAACTCTGAAGGATCAACAGCATTATTGGTTGAAGGTATATACTAACCTCGTATCATTTCCACGAAGCAGTTGAAATCATTATGATCTAATGACAGCTTAAGGGTTAGGGTTTTTAATTGAATACAGGTGTGGGATTGTAACTGGGTATGACTTGTGCAGCTTCAACGTATTTTTCTCCACCCAATCCCATAACGGCAATTTTGTTTTATTCAAGAATCTCTCCGTTTCAGGGACTCTTAGTTTCCGCGGTAACTTAGGAAATTTTGAAAAGTCAAGTGTATGGCATGTGGTGACAACCCAGTGCCTTTGTACTGAAGTGTGTGTTCTCATCGGGAACCTCCAACAGCGCCCTGTTGAAGTCCACTCTGCTCTCGCAGCAGCCAGGGCAAACAGTTGACATTTTGCTGTCTTCCTGTGATTTATAGCCTTGCGATGTACAATAATGATTTTTAGATTGTTCTTTGTGCTACATATTGAGGCAAACCCATGATAAAGTACTGGAAAGTGGGATTAAACCCAGGAATAGCAAAAGCTACTTGATGCTTTGTGTTCTCACGTTGGAAACAAGGCTTTCCCTAACTGGCCTGTTGCTGCGGCTGCAGAAGTCCTGGACTATGGAGATCTGTGGTTGTGATTAGCACTGACTTTAAAGGAAACATGATTGCCCTTTGGGTTTCAATCATGTTCCTGTGTGTTTCTTGTAATGGCTAAAGGAAAACATTCAAACAGATAGCCTCCCACATTGATGCAGGGTTTGCTTAGCTATTTTTTTCCTGGATTCAGGACTCCTCAATTTTGTGTCCATTTGCTACTGGAAGAAGTGCTTTCTTGGCAGAGGGATGTCATCTTTTCACTACTCTTACTGTACAACTCACACACTTGCGATCAGTCTTTCCATTGCCATTGAAGTATTTCAGATAAATTGGTGCCACCCAAGTGTATTTTGTGGGAGCAACATTTGAGAGTCCAGTCTCTGGGAAGATGTTCTCTGAAGTTCTGCCCAGGGCCGGTGGTAACAAAGGCATGAGGTATTGTTCTTTCACTGCATAATCAGTGATTCGTCATGGTTTGGGTGGTGGGTTCCTAGTAATCAGGTAATATAATGAGTAGCAATCTACCATGTCCGTGTAGTATACTGCTCACAGATGGCTTTATTTTAGTGGAGTGCTTGCTACAGGGCACTTGCACTTGCCAGAGAGATAGAGAGGGAAAGTGAGAAATCACCCCACCCCCTGCTTCCCTGCACTGGGATGGCCATGCTGTAATCCCTTCTCTTCTATTCTCCTCTTAGGATTGAGAGTACACATACACATGCCCAGTGTTTTTCAAACCACCAAGTCCAGGACTCAAACTGCTTAGTTGACCATGTGAGATCCAGCCACCTTAACTACAACACCATCAGCTGGCTCCATATATGACTTTATTCAAAATGAAGACTTAGCATAACATTTTTTTTTTTTTACTGCTAAAACTATGTGGGACATAATTTTCTCTGTGATGGTTCAATATGCAAATTTCTTAATTATAGTCATCAACTTCATCTTTATAAATATTAATGATCTTTGTATTGCTTCTCTAAAAGTGATGAAGACTTAAAAAAATGTTTCAGTCATCACAGACTGATATTTTGTAAAACATAAAATCACATGCTTGTGTGATATCCCCACAATGTCAAACAGCTAGAAGTCTTTGAACATTTCATCTTACTTCCTGTACTCATCTTATAGACAGGTAGCGACTGTTGCCCTCCTGGTACTGGTTAATAGACAAATCTGTGTTAGTTTCCTAGTGATGCTATAGCAGATTACCCCTGAGCAGGTGACTTACAATACAAACCAATTTTGTTACAGTTCTAAAGACTGCTAGTCTGAAACCAAGGTGTGGGCAGGATCATGCTTCCTCTGAAGGTTCTAGGAAGAAACCTCCCCTGCCTCTTCCAGTTTCTTTGACTTGTGGCAGATCATTTCAATCTCTGTGTGTGTCTGTCTCTCCATGGCCTCTGAACTTTGTGTCTCCCTGCATCTCTGTGTCTTTGTGTCAGGTGGACTTTCTGATAAGGACACCTGTCTTTGGATTTAGGGCTCACTTTAGTATATAACCACATCATTTTTTTAAAAAAAAGAATTATTTATTTTATTTGTTGTAATATTTTTAGAGATTTTTGTTTTTGTTTTTGCTATAGGGCTTATACCCTCACCAGAAAGAGAGAGAGAGAGACAGAAAACAAGAAATCACCCTCCAGGGGGATGGTCATGCTGCAATTCCTTCTCCTTCATTCTTCTCTTGGGATTTTGGGCATGCTTGCACATGAACCTGGAGTGAGTATAAGCCACCAAGTCTGGGACTTGAACCACGGTCTACTACATGGGAGTTCAGTGACGTAGCCATTATGCCAACTGCTGGTTCCTGTTGTCATTATTTTTCAAATTTGATGAGAGAGAGAGAGAGAGAGAGAGAAAGGATATGTGAAAAAGCAAGCCACCAGGTCTGGGACTTGAACTGCTGTTGCCCATGTGGGATTCCAGCATCTTAACCACCTTGCCACCTGCTGGCCCCCTAGAACTGCATCTTAACTAATTACATTTGAAAAGACCTATTTCCAAATAAGGTAATGTTCTGAGGTTGTGGGTAGACATGGATTTGGGGAAGACACTATGCAACTTGGTCTAGTGGACCATGCGTAAAATCACATTGATTATAGGTGGTGTGTTTAAAAGAGAGCTGTGAGAATGACCACCCAGTGCAGTTGCCTTGATGATGCAGTAGGATCTTATTGGTGAGACCAGCAGTAGGCGTAATGGCCATGTCACTGGATTCTCATGTAGTTGACCGCGGTTCGAGTCCCAGACCCAGTGGCTTAAACTCACACCGGGTGCATGTGCGTGCATACCCAAGATCCTGAGAATCTGAGAATGGCGGAGAAGGGATTGCGGTGTGACCATTCCCCTGGGGGCTGATTTCTCGCTTTCTATCTCTCTGTCTCTGTCTTTCTGGAGAGTGCATATGCACTATAGCAACCACCACCCCCCCCAGAAAAAAAAAAAAAGAATCTTATTGGTGATGCAAGTTGAAGACAAGTTTGTATATGTAGGTACAAAGGTTGCAAATATATGTAGCCATTATAATTGGTCATGCAAAAGGAAATGTTGCCCCTTTATTTCCTTTAAATGTTCCAACTCCCTTCATGAATTCTTATCCTGCTGAGCAGGGGAAAACATAAAACAAAATTGAACTTAGTTCTCTGCAGTCAACTCAGTGTGAGCCAAAACTTTAAAAGGTTGCTTTAGATAGCACAGTCTGTTAGATGACTCAGTCTTTCAGAATTTTCTTGCTAATGCTCCTCTCCAAAGTGGAGTCTGTTGCTAAGTCCCCCTTATTAATAATAAGAGAAGTGATGCATGCTAAATTATACACTTTTGAAAGAATTGGTTTGATTATTAGATAATTTTGAAAATTTTAAAGCAAGCTATCTCTGTAATTGAGTCTTTAAAATAAACTGATATTTTTAAAATATTGTTGCTGGAGGCCAGAAGCTGGGGTGCTGGACTCCCATGTGGCCAACCACATTTTGAGTCCAAGTCCAACAGCTTGAGGCCTGTGTGCATGTATGCCTAAAATCTCAGGAAGAGAACAGAAGAGAAAGATGGCAGCATAGCCATCTTCCCTGGGGAATGAGTTTTCACTTTCCCTCTCACTGTCTCTGTCTCCCTCCAGTGAGTACACATGTCCCTATGACACAAACCTTTAAAAAAATGTTGTTGCTCTTAATACAGAACAAAATAATATATCCTTTAGTGCTCTGGGAATAATTTCAGTATGTCTTATGAGCATAATGAGCCTTAATTTTTTAAACTGAATATTAGATTTTATGTGGTTCTACATTCTCTCCAGAGATTTAAAGTCGGGTTTGGTGATTAACCAGGATACTCCCCTTTCTCAGCGCCGACGTATCTTTTGAAATCTAGTTTTGTGGAGCAGAAACGGGGCGAATTCTGTGGAGCTGGGTGTAACCCAGCTGCCCGCGTGCTCCACATGATAGAATCCTGGCTATACCCTTTTCTGCTTTACGAGTCACAGATTTAAGAAAGCCTTTAGGTTGTCTAATAATAGCAGAGTTATGTCGGAGATTACAGCTATGAACAATCTCAGGCATGTGCTTCTGCTCCCACAAGGGCAGTTCTATTAGAAGCTCAACTCTCTCCTGCCTCACTGTGCTCCCTGGAACAGATCGCGGGCCTCTTTCCAGTTGTCTCGTGTATGTTGTGTATGTAGAAGAATTCCTTAGATTCTTTTCTTGGCAGCATTTGGAAAATAATGTCAGGAATCAGAAACAGATTTGTTATTTCTGTGCTGAAACAAGTGCATTTTTCAAATGAGCTAGCAAGCAACCATTTGCTCCGAAGGTCCCCTACTCCTTAAATCTGGTAATAAGCTGCCAGGTAATCATTGAGCATCATTTTGAAAGGCCTTAAATTTAAAAACAAAATAAAACAAAACAAAACACTTTATGTCCAGAGGACACATGAGCTTGCGAGACACACACACACACACGCTCACAGAGAGAGAGAGAGAGAGAGAGAGAGAGAGAGAGAGAGAAAGCAATCCCCCCACCTCCCAACTCAGTGGGTCACAAGCACACTGTAGTCCCTTCTCTTCCATTTCTCCTTTCCATCAGGATTTTGGGTATGCACACACATGTTCCTGGCATGTTTTCCAAGCCACCATAGGTCGGGATATGAACCGCGGTCAGCCATATGGAATCAAGCTTCAAATCCACAGTGCTTAACCATTGTACTATGGGGTTGGTTTATTTTGAAGAACTAAAAAATGAAAACACACAGCAACTCTGGGAACACGCTATCAGTGAGACTCTGGACACTTTGGGTTTTGTATAAACCAGCAGCAGCTTTTAGGACCATCTTTGTGTAAGTCTTCTGTATTCTTTCACCTTCTGCTCATTTAAATATTGAAGATAATTGGTAGTCAGTAATCTATAACTACCAAGGGGAAATCACATTTTCTAATCTGCAATTTAAAGTAGCCCTTCTAATAAACACTCTGGTGATAATATGCATTTTCAAGCTGGTGGGGAAAGCTCTTGAAATTTCACAAACCAAACGAAGTTAGCCCTTTATTTCTTTTGTCTTTCCCTCAAAAACTTCATCAGACTTTCTACTTCTTTTTTTTTTTTTTGAGAGGTTTTTTACTATAGGGCGCGCGCGCTCTCCAGACAGAGAGAGACAGAGAGACAGAAAGCGAGAAATCACCCCCCAGAGGGGATGGCCACGCCACAATCCCTTCTCCTCCATTCTCCTCTCGGGATCTTGGGCACACACGCACACGCGCCCGGCGTGGGTTTTAAGCCACCGGGTCCGGGACGTGAACCGCGGTCGACTATGTGGGAGTCCAGTGACATAGCCATTACGCTAACTGCTGGTTCCCCTAGTTCTTTTTCTTCTTTCCACTGAGCCCCAAATCTGGTTTTTCAGTATGTTGCGATAGGAGCCATTCCACCATGCTGAATAGGTTGTGTAATGTTATAAGCGAGGAGTTGCTACCCTCAAGGACTGAAAGAGCAGTTAACAGAGTTTTGCTGCCGGACACAAGTAAGGCTTGTGCTTGGCGTGTGTCTGGAGCATGCTCTGTGCAAGGATGATGCTCTGGGTAATTTGGTGGAACTGAATCAAATGACTTGAATTACTGAAAGCACTGGTAAAGATTTCAGTTAAACTCTCCATTTTAATTTCTCCTGTGCCATTTTTTACCTCTGCTTGTTTCTTTTATTTGCAGATTGTCATGCCTCTCTTAGTTTTTGTCTTCCTCCCTCTTAGCTGTCCTTCTCTCTGGCTGCCCACTGGGGGAGCTATCTCACATCTGAGCCACACTGACCTCCCCCTAGTGATGAAGATGTGATCAGTAGTCTGTCCACGCAGTAAAGGTGATAGTTATTAGACTAAAGGCAGATGGATCAGTGTGATAAAGACACTTTACCGCTCAGGACATCCTGTCACCTCTATCAGCCAGGCACAAAGGTATGCAGGGGTATGTATTTTTCTATTTTACACATCAGAAGAAAATGCTGCTGAAAACAACCTAAGGGTCTTCAAGCAATTTAATAGCATTTGCATGATTAAACAGCTTAGCAAGATGTGGTACAGAGATGAGGGGATGAGGGGCTGGATGTTCTTAAATTGAAAAATGGAATTAATTTGTAAAAATCATAAAAATCTCTGAAATTGAACTCAAGAGGTCTTCATTTGCTAGGCAGTAGAACGACAGACTGATAGAATGTCAGCTGCGTCCCCTCTTCCATCTGGTGACTATGTGGCATTTATCCGTTTTCATTAACTTTGATTGGATTTAAAATTTTTGTTGTTTGCTGTCAAAATGTAGTTAACCAGAGAGTCACTGAGACCAAAAGCGCTGCTGCTGTGGTAGTGGGGTTAATTAGGGGAGGGGGACTGGAGGGTAAGAAAATGTGAACATTCATTGCCACTTTTTATTTGGAATGTCTTCTCATAACCAAAAAGATGTAAACAGTATAAAGTGAGCTTTAGGAACTTTCAGTTGAAACATAGTTTAAGCGAATTTACATCTACACAGAGAATAATCTTCAAGAGGTCAGATAATGTATGTTTATTCTTGTGGAATTTTACAAGACAAAAGAGAAAATCTCTCTTCTGATGACCACTAGAGACCCTGTAGGTTCTTTATTGTTTTGTTTCACAGAATAAACTGGCCAAGCTTCATTGTTACTGAAACTTCCAAAATAAAAGTTGTGACAAATGCCTCCACTCTCTCGAGGGAGCTTTCTGGAGAGTGGGAGTGGTGGAAGATGAATTGTGACTTGAATAGGGGTCCTCTTAGGAAAGGGAGGCAGAGGAATCTAGAAAAGCCTGCCAGAAGCCGGTCAGGACTCCCAAAAGATTCCTGAGTTGGCAGCAGATCGGCTAGGGAAACGGGGTTCCAGTTGAAAGAAGGGATTTTCGGTTTTCAAAAGGAAAAGGTTCCTCAGTGAATTAAAAGGGGCCTCATAG
>NW_006159806.1:359550-418430 GCF_000334495.1 Tupaia belangeri chinensis | reverse complement strand
TAGCCACGTGGATCAGCAGAAGAAAATGAATTATGTGGAAGCACCTGGTGCCCAGTGGTACTCCATCTCTCCTTCCTTAACCATCTCCTATCAATTTGCATTTTTGCTTTGTCTGGATCTCTAACCTAATTTTAAGAGTACAAAGGAGGAGGTACTAGTTCTTTTTTTCCTGGGTAAGTATTAACTGTAACAGAATACCCAATATTTTATGCCAAAAAATAAAGGGCCAATATTATCACAAGGTATAGTGATTTATATATAAACATTTATTCAAAGTTTGTTGGTATTTTGATATTTCTGAAGTGCATCAAATCTTACCAAATTTTTTTTAGTTTATTTTTTATTAATGATAGCACATGAACACGTGCATGCACGAGAGAGAGACAGAGACAGACACTTGCTAAGGTCTCAATCACATTGTGATCCCTCCAGCTTGACATTCCCCGTGTGTTTCAGGTCGATTGGACCCTGTGGTCAGCCACGTGGCTTCCATCACTGCAGTCGAGTATGCTATTGAGTGAATCTGGAGGCCGGGCCCTCTGACCAGAATGTTTCGATAGAATTTTGGGTGTGTTTTCATCTTATGTTGTTGGACACTTACCATATGCCAGGCACCATACCTGCCCCAAAGGAAATCCTTCTCTCTCTGATGCTCTGTCTGTTTTCTTGTCCTCAGAAGGTGCTATTGCTTGCATCAGCTTCTGGGGATTCCTTTTTCCTCAACACTGACTTTGAAAACAAAGCAAAGGGGACCAGCTGATGGCATGGTGATTAAAGGCACTGGACACTCCCATATGGCCGACCGTGGTTCGAGTCCTGGACCTGGTGGTTTGCTTTCTCACTTTCCCTCTTTCTCTCTCTCTCTTTCTCTGTGTCTCTCTCTGGTCAAATTAAAATAAAATGAGTGAATAAATAAAATTAAATAAATCATTAAAGAAAACAAAGCAAAGCTAGACATTTTTAAAAGAGATTCCCTACTAATTATGACCCAAATAGCAAAAATAATTTACACAAATTAGTGAAAAAGATTCAAGAAATCCCAGCCCTATCTATTAATCACATAAACTTATCCCTTGAGTAATGATGTTCTCAGCTGTAAGAGTAGTATCTAACTAATAGAATACTGAAGTTTAAATAATAACTTACAGAAGATTCTGGCGTTTTCTGGCAAGTATATAATCATGTTACTTAAATTCGACCTCTTTAAGTGCTTAAAAATTTGCTGATGAGACTTAACTAGGGCTTGTGACAGTAAAAACCAATCTGTACCACAATTTACAGATAGGGTGTTACTACAGAGTGAGAAGGGCAGATTCATTGCTCATTTTCATTGCAGCATATTTACACCAACTTTTAAAACGTTTTCTGGACTCACAGTTGTATAAATACATCCAGATGAATAAAAAGTACTGCAGGTCACATATATTGGCAAATGAGCTTTGTAGCAACGCAAATATTTGGAAAGCGACGTAAGCCAGCGAGAGCATCCTGATACTGTTCTCGCTGTTCCAGCGGAAGTGTCCGCTGCCACAGCAATTGCGACAAAACCTTTCCTTTTTGGAAATGTTTCCTGGCAGAACAAATGCTTGATAAAAATTTAAAATAAGATTTGGACTGTTCAGATAGTGCCTTTTATAAACTTCTTTCCTTTCCTTTCTCTTGTTTGTTTGTTTTCTTTTCTCTCCTTGCCAGAGGGTATGTGCGCTCATCAGAGAAAGACAGAGAGAAAGCTCTCCTAATGGGGTGCTGCCATGCTAGAATTCTTGTTTTTTAGAGAGAGAGATTTTTACTGTAGGGCACTGCTATATGCTCGCTGGAAAGACAGAGAGAGAGACAGAAAAAGAGAAATCACCCACCAGAGGGGATATCCATACCATCATCCTCTCTCCTCTCCTCTTGGGATCTTGGGCATGCTCACACACGCGCCTGGTGTGAGTCTCAAGCCGCCGGGTCTGGGATTCGAACTGCGGTCAACTATATGGGAGTCCAGTGATGTAACCATTACACTATCTGCTGGTCTCGCCATGCCACAATTCTTTTTCCTCCATTGTTTTTCCATTCCATCAGGATTTCAAGCATGCATGCACACGCATATTTCTGGCATGTTTTTCAAGCTGCCAGGCTTGGGATTCAAACTCCAGTCGGCCATGTATTGGTTCATCAGGAAAGTTATGATAGAGTTTTTGCATAGAAAAGTACATCCTGACTGTTCTGACAATCTAATAGGATCCAGCTCCCAAAACACAGTGCTATGGGGCTGGCCCTATAAAAAAAAAAATTAACGAAGTCTCTCTACATCTATAGATGAGAGCATTATGTGGACAATAGTTTTATCCTTACACAGATGGAAATGTCCTTCTTTTAGGGTGGCTGCTGTGCTGAGGAGTTGGTAAGGAGCTCCCCTTAAACACTGGTTCATTTCTCTTCTCACCTATCCCTTCTTCTATTAGTAATTGGCAGCCCATTTTTTCTAACACAGGTTAGAGAATTTAAGAGTTGTCCAACTGAATTGTCAGTGAATTATAATGGAAGCTTAAAACAAGTAGGATATTTAAAAGATGATATTCCCTCTCTCCCAAAATGCAGAATCCATAAATGTGAAAAGGATGGAATGCAGAAGAGTAAATTTTTGATGATTTTAAGCGTGATTTCAATATAAAACTTTAGCGATCCAGCCACCATGGTGTGGGCAGTAGGGTACTGCTGGGTAGTGTTGGAAGCCAGATGTGAAGGCTTGGGTTTGGTTTCTGGATTTGGTTCCTGGGTCTGCTTGTGTAAGCTGGATGCCTGTGAGGTACATCGGTAGCCCTATGGCTGGGGAAAGGATTGTGGCTTGAAGACCCTGTCAAGGATGCCTCCTCTTTTCCTTCTGTCTATCTATATTTCTTCTCTTTCTTGGGTTCAGAATTTACACAGTAGTTCATTGTGAACGGCCTGTTTTCGGTCACTCATTGAGAATATTTAATGCTGAACAGTGAACATCCATTGCCTTTCTGCTTCTCACAGAAAGTTCCTGTTCCTATGATGAATAGTATGAATCTTTATTTGTATGCTTTTTGACTTAGATAACATATTTGGCTGAAAATGAGTTTGTCTTTGTTGCTCCTCACCTCTCATTCACCTTCATGAAATCTAGAATGGCTCCATTGTTGGCGTTATCTAAAAATGATAAGGTGTCTGGGAGCTGGGGGAAAACTGGAGCCCCTAAAATAGATGAAATTCCTTTGGCACATGACATGCCAAAGGGTATTCCCAGGCTGCTATGTGGACTGCGTTTCACTCAATTTCCTTACTTGAGTTTACCATTCCCTCTTTTCAACTTTGGAAAGGGACCCTCGAGCTCCATGCATGAACAGATACTTTTTTCTTTTCTTTTCTTTTCTTTTCTTTTGTCTTCAGCTTAACACTGGACCCAGCATCTCAGCGCAGTGCCTAAAATGAGGTTAGATTGCATGAATGCCAGTAGAGAGAGCAGGCCCTCACTGCCAGGGTAGAGCTTTCCCTCTCCACCGTGAAAATTCTCACTCTGACCCTAAGACAAGTCTCCAGTCAGTGTCGAGGCCTTTGCTGTTTCCCAGTAAAGCAATCTAGTAATTGTCGCCAGTGGGTAACTCCCACCTTTCTGTCTCTAGCCTGGACCACTCCCCTAAACCTCACGTACAAACTTTCAGCTGTCTATGCGCATTTCTGCCTGGAATTCTGACTGTTTTTTTTTTTTTAAAGACATTTATTCAGTTACTTACTTATTATTTTTGTCCAAGCCATTTTTATTTTGTTTTGGGTTCAGGACTTGAACCGCAGCTAGCCCTGTGACAATCCAGTGCCTTAACCACTAGGCTACCTGCCGGCCCCATACTTCTTGAACATAAACTCCTCACCCTGCCCCATCCCCATCTGTTCCACTGCAGCCTTCCCCTTTTCAGTGGCAAATACATCCTTGCAGTTCCTCAGGCCCCAAACGTTGAAGTTACGAGTCTCCCTTTTTTCTCCTGCCCTATATTCAATTTATCGGAGAATCCTATTGACTTTTATGTTTTTTTTCACCTAAAGTGCTACCTGCCCGGCCTGAGATTCACTTGGGCAATGGTAATAGCGTCCTTTTTTTTTTTTCTCGAGAGGTTTTTGTTATAGGGCACATGGGGTCGCCAGAAAGACAGAGAGAGAGAAATCATCCCCACCCCTAGGGGAATGGCCACGCTGCAATCCCTTCTCCTCCATTCTCCTCTCAGGATCTTGGGCATGCACGCACATGCGCCCAGTGTGAGTTTAAACCATCGGGTCCGGGACTCAAACCATGGTCAACTTCGTGGGAGTCCAGCAACATAGCCATTACACCAACTGCTGGTCCTGGTAATAGCATCTTCTTACAGCCCATGTTCAGCCAACAGCCTGAGTCAGTCTTTCAGGATGTGAGTGAGATTGTACTACTCCTTGGCTTAAAACTGGGACACAAACGAAACAAAACAAAAAAGCCCACCTCATTTCAGGGCCTGATGGTGGCACAGTGGTAAAACTCTCTTTGTAACTAGAGGTGGATCATGAAGACCCTATTTGGGGCACCGTCTCTCTGTCTCTATTTCTCTCTTTGGAAGACATGAATAAATAAACAAAATAACAAAAACCTCATCGCTCTCAGAGTAAAAGCTTGTTCCAGGCAATTTCTCCTTATTTTTGAGAATATTAATCACAGGCCATGAAAGCTAGACCATGGAAAGAGAGAGGTTGTTCCCTAAGCTCCAGACCTCCCGGCTGCATCACATCCTTTAGTCTGGCAGGAGAGGAGAGTTTCCCTGCCGGAACCATGGTCCCGGGGGGGCCGTGTTCTTGTTGGATGTGCAGAGAAGGAATGGTCTTTAATGAGACTCCTTCATCTTTTCTGTAATGCAAGTGAAGATCGTTCCAACCCATCTCATTTTATCATTAAAAGTAGCAATCTGTGTACTAAATGCAGCTATAGAGATTTACCTTTGGGCTTTATTAAATAACTTTGATAGAGTTTCTGCAGGAATTTTGAGAAATTGATTCCCATGGCTTTATTGATAGGGATTAAGAGAACTGAACAGCAGGGAGCCTATCCGAATTAGAAAGCTAGCCGAAATGTTTAATAAGCAGTTCAGTTTTTATTTTTATGCATCCGTGTGTTGTGCTGAGGTTGGTGTGTGATGAGGTATATCAAAAAGTCCTCTAAGGATTAGTGCAGGATATTACACCTTTTCAAAGTACCCTTTTTCTCTCACCATGATACTAAAATGAGAGCAGGTTCTCAGCTCAGTGAGGGGGTTTGCATGTTCTTTGGGACATGAACCACATTTTGTTGTGTATAGTGATGTGCCGAGGTACTTTGGTTTCCATACTAGATTGCAAGCTGGTTGAGACTTAGTCCATTAGTTTGACCAAGAAAGATTCCAATAGAAAATTAATTGATTAAAGGAATGAGATATTTAAACTAGGTTTAAATCATAACTTACAGAAGATGCTGGCATGAAAAGGACTTTGTAAGCATCTATGAAATTAAATGGACTTTTATGGAGGATAGCTTAAAATAAAACTATTTATTTAATTTTATTTATCCATTCATTTTTTTGGGGGGGACAGGTTTTTCGCTATAGGGCGCGTGCGCTCGCCAGACAGACCGAGACATAGAGATAGAAAGGGAGAAATCCCCCCCCAGGGGGGATGGTCACGCCGCAATCCCTTCTCCTCCATTCTCCTCTCGGGATCTTGGGCACGCACGCACACGCGCCCGGCGTGAGTTTTAAGCCACCGGGTCTGCGACGCAAACCACGGTCTACTATGTGGGAGTCCAGTGGCATAGCCATTATGCTAACTGCTGGTTCCCTTCATTCATTTATTTTAATTTGACCAGAGAGAGAGGGAAAGTGAGAAAGCAAGCCACCAGGTCTGGGGCTTGAACCTTGGTCAGCCATGTGGGAATGTCCAGCACCTTAACCATCATGCAACCTGCTGGTCCCAGTAGCTTAAAATAGAAAAGTGGATCTTAACTACTTTCAATGGGAGCTGGAAATATACAGGCAATAATAAGCAAGTAAAAATGATTCTTTAACTTTCCTAAAGTTTTATTTTCTATAGAAACCCCATAGAAAAATCTGATGAAACAATTTAAATCATTGATGGCTTATAAGAGGGGAAGCCGATTATAGAGAAGGAGGAAAGTTAATGTGTTTCTAGAAATTCAAACATTCAGAACAAATGGGTCTCCGCTCTGTGATGACAGGGAGGGTGGTGTAGGTCCTAGCTGCCTTGTTAGTCTTTGAAGTGGCAGGTCACCATCTAGAAATGGCCAGTTTCTTCCTGGCTCCTCTCAAGCAATCTCTGAAGTGGTTACACTTCTCTTGACTAAAGGAGAAATTCACTAAAAAGAAATATACCTTTAATCTGAGCACTTTCCTTCCTCTTCAGTTTTCAGTTAAAAGAAAACCAAAGCAAAAACAAAAAACAGACTTCAGTGTATAGTCTCATGATTTGGCAACTGATCACAGACAGAAAAAGAAAAAAAAAACAATATTATTTTTAGAAATAGGGACTGTTTGTTACCCCTCCCACAGGTAGCACCGGAGTGGGGACGTTGCTGCGTGATGCTGGAGGCTGCATGGAATGGCTCTGGGTTTGCACCCCACGTCTGCCTGAGAAAGCTGAGTGTGCCCTGATCCTGGCCGGCTGCAGGACTGCCGGGAGGATTGCAGCATGAAGACTCTGTTGAGGGTATCTCTCTTACTCTCTTTCTTTCTCTCTTTCTTTCTTGTGAAGGATATATTAGGTCACTGGGAAAGCTATGATGTATACGTCATGACTTTCTTGACTTCCCAGTGTGTGTGTGTATGATTTAAATAATTTAATTTTCCATATAATATGTATATATGGGATTATTTTCTCTTAGCAGATTGTATAAATATGTGATTTTTTTCATATCATAGCTATTTTAATATTAATTGAAATTTAATTTCATTTGTTTTTTCCTATCTGTGGTGGTTCCATAATTTTAGATCCATTGGATTGTTTTCTAGGGCTCCCCATATGCATTTCTTTCTATTTCCAGTACAACATTTTCTCAGTAAATATGTTTACAATGTGGTCCCTGTGTTGCTGTCTGTATTTGGTATTATGTGAGGAAGCCGATTATTACTCAAGACCTATGTCAGCGTACACTTAGTGGTGCTCTATTGTTATCTATTGAGTACTCAGCTGCTTTAGAAATGGTATTTCTATTTTTGGGGGCCGACAGGTGGCATGGTGGTTAAGGGCACTGGACTCCCACATGGCCAACCATGGTTTGAGTCCTGGACCTGATAGCTTGTTTTCTCACTTTCCCTTTCTCTCTCTTTCTCTCTCTCTCTCTCTCTCTCTCTCTCTGCCTCTCTGGTCAAATTAAAATAAATAAATTAATTAAAATAAAATATTTCTTTAAAAATATGTTATTTCTATTTCTTTATCCCTGTGAACTGCTATGACTTTAAAAGTTTTAGGAACTTGAATCTCTGGCAGGTTGTCTTTCCAGCTTCTGTCTTGTAAAGATCATCTCATGATCTCATGCCTTTGTTGCTTACCGGGCTCCTAGCTCACTGACTCTAGCCTGATTACTTTCTGTAAATTCTATCCAGAATGGGAATAACAGACACATCATGATTCTTCTCTGGTTAAAGATTCTTCAGCTCCTTACCATCACCACTGCATTGCCTTCAGGATAAAGCATAAACGCCTTCACTCGACAGACAGTAGCCCTTCTTTTATGGGTAGAATATAGGATGTCTATATCCCTATATTCCTCTTAAGCCTTCATTTGTCAGTAGCCTCTTCTCCAATCCAAATCCCTTACTTTAGCTCACCTTTATTTGCATGTATTATGACCTTCTGCCTGGAAAGAATATGTTTCTCCTTGGTAACTTAAAGTTAACATTTAGATTGGATTTACAAGACTCAATTCGGATGTTTCTTTACCTTAAAAGCTCTCCATGACCTTCTAAAGGGTCAGCAACGTCTTCTCTGTGCTGCCTGTCATATTGTCATTCAGCTGTCTGATTTCCTGTGCTAGACAATAAGGACCTCAAGGCAGGGAATGTGTATAGCTCATTATCCTTCTTGCCAAGAATGAATGAAAATTGGCTGCACTAACTTATTGATCATCGAAAATCTTTAAAATAGGAAGAAAAATTCTGTGGTATCATCTGGCTTAGTATTAGAAACAAAAGTCATCACCCACCCCTCATGTATAAAGTTATGTACTGCTCACCCTTGGAATACCGTGGCTGGCTCCAGCTATTCTCTCTGAATAGTTTCTGTGGAGTTAGAATGAACAAAGAATTTCAAGTAAGATTATTTTTCTGGGAAGGGGGAGTAACTATGCCAAGGCATCCTACAAGGATTAGAATTTTACTTGGAAATTTGTGTCTGGGATGCATTGTCACAGTATTCACTAAGAGGAATTAACCTGGATGTTGTTAACCAATGCCATGTATTCAGGACAAAAGATGTAGTGCTTCTTAACCTAGAATGCTGGTGAAAATTAAGAAGGTGAGCCTACTAAAGACAAGTGCCTATAAACAATGTAATGATTGATTCATGTCTTTGTTAGGGCTACTATAACAAATACAGACCGGGTGGCTTATAAGCAACAACAATTTATTACTTAACAATGTTAGAGGCTGTAAGTCTGAGATCTGGGTGCCATCATGGGTAGGTTCTGGTAAGGGGCCTCTTTTGGGTTGTGTATTGTCATTTTCTCCTATCTTCACATGGCAAAAGTGATCAAGAGAGGCCTCTGGGAACCAGCGGTTAGCATAATGGCTATGTCACTGGACTCCCACGTAGTCGACTGGTTCGTGTCCCGGACCTGGTAGCTTAAAACTCATGCCGGGCGCGTGTGCGTGCGTGCCCAAGATCCCGAGATGAGAATGGAGGAGAAGGGATTGCGGCGTGGCCATCCCCCCTGGGGGGTGATTTTTTGCTTTCTGTCTCTCTGTCTCTCTGTGTCTGTCTGGCGAGCGTAGGTGCCCTATAGCGAAAAACCTCTCCAAAAAAAAAAAAAAAGAGGCCTCTGGGGCCATGTATTTAAGGGCAATAGTCAAATCTATTAGGGCTCCGTCCTCATGGCCTAATCATCTCCCAAAGGCCCCAACTCCTCATACCATCACATTGGGTGTCAGAATTTCAACATATGAATTTAAGGGAAGACATAATATTCAGTTGGTTGCCGCGTATAATTAAGTATGAAGGAAAAATTGTCTGAGTCTTTGGAATTGAGAAAAGCAAATAATGGAAAACTCTTCCTCTCTACTGACTGTGATAGACAAAATTTGAGCTCTCATGAGCTTTAGCCCCTGGTGTCATACTTGTCAATATGTTACATTACATGACAAAAAGGCACTTTGCAGATGTAATGAAGGTTACTAATCAGTGACCTGACTACTGGGAGGGTATCAGGGTAGGCCTACTACTACTGGGCCTACTAATCACAGGAGCGTTTAAAGCAGAACTTTCTCCTGGCTGATGGCAGAAGAGCACACTGAGAGATTCCAAATGTGAGTCCCTTGGCTCAAAGATAAAGGGGCACTCAAGGAAACTGTGAGAAAGACCTGAATTCTGGATGAGTGTGGACCTGGTTGAGAGCAGAAGCAGACTCTGCCTCACAGCTTCCAGATAACAGCTCAGGCTAGTTGACACCTTCACTAAAGCTTCGTGGGACCCTAAGCTAGGACCCCAGTTAAGCCCACTGGTCTGGCAAAGTACGGAACTGGGAAGTAGTAAGTGAGTATCATCTTAAGGTGCTAATAAGTTCATGGTAATTGGTTACAACGGCATCTAATATGGCTCTCATAAACAACATTCATTGAAAATGAACCTGTAGAAAGGCCATAGAAAACTACTACACCTACAAAACAAGACCAAAAAAAATGGGTTTGTGAGATAGGAGAGTCTTAGTTTGGAAACCTTTCCACTAGGAAGATTTGATTTCCAACAGACCTTAATATTAGATTGACTGTGTCTGCTGAACACTAAAATCGCATGCCCTGACCCCTGTAAAGGGTCTCTGGACTATCAAGACCTTTCCTTGACTTCTGGAACATCATAGTTGACCCAAGGCATAATCCTGAACTTGGGTCTCAGACACCTACGAGCTCCAGTGGAAAAGTCAGCCAAGGAGCTCATACACCATTATATGCCGACTTTGTACAGGAAAGGTTAACAATAATAAATCAAAGGAATGGAGATTGTTTTGGATAGTAGAATATCAAAGGCTCATTCTCAATTTTTCCAAGTGTTTTGTAAAAGTAGGACATTTGAGATGTTTACTTCTTCTTAGCACTGTTTTTCTAACATTGCCCTTTTGAGAGTCATGCTTTTTGTGAAGGACCCCCTCGATTCTCAAATACGTGAAAAATACCAATCCTGTTAATCCAAAGAGAGGATTTGATTCTGACTTCATTTAAGAAACACCGTACTCTTGAGACCAGCAGTTGGCATAATGGCTATGTTCCTGGACTCGTAGCCAACCCCTGTGAGTCGTAGCTGACTGCGGTTCCAGTCCTGGACCCAGTGGCTTAAACTCACACGGGGCGTGTGTGTGTGTGCACCCGAGATCCTGAGAGGAGAATGAAGGAGAAGGGATTGCAGTGTGGCCACTCCCCCCGGGGGGTGTGAGTGTGATTTCTCAATTTCTGTCTTTCTGGCGAGTGCATGCACCCTATAGCAAAAATCTCTCCAAAATAAAGGAAGAAATACTGTACTCTCTTATTACAATTCTAAAAAGCCATTCTTTCTAATCGTCATATATAAGACAGGCAAAGACTTAAGTATGGGAGGGGCCAGCAGTTAGCTTAATGGCTATGTCACTGGACTCCCACGTAGTCGACCATGGTTCAAGTCCCGGACCTGGTGGCTTAAACTCACGCCGGGTGCGTGTGCGTGCGTACCCAGGATCCCGAGAGGAGAATGGAGGAGAAGGGATTGTGGTGTGGCCATCCCCCCTGGGGGGTGATTTCTCGCTTTCTATCTCTCTGTCTCTTTCTGTCTGTCTGGCTAGCGCATGTGCCCTATAGCGAAAACCTCTCGAAAAAAAAAAAAAGACTTAAGTATGGGTTTATGCTTTGCCAGCGTAGTGAGTATATTCATATTAAATATTTTTAAAATGTTATTTCCTTTTATTTATTTTTTCTAAATTGCTATGGGATATGTGCATATGCATGCATGTGTGCATGAGAGAGAGAGAGAGCGAGAGTGACAGAGACAGAGAGAGAAACCAAACCACCAGGTCCAGGACTCAAATGGTGATCAGCCATGTGGGAGTTCAGTGCTTTATCCACCATGCCATCTGCTGGCCCCTGTTCATATTAAATATTAAAACAGTCAACTTGGTATAAAAATAGAAAATAGTTGGGTTGTATTGTACTAGAATTAGAATTAAGAGTTGAAGTTGATAATCTTGGGGCCGGCAGGTGGTGGGGTGGTTAAAGTGCTGGACTCCCACATGGCCAACCATGGTTTGAATACTGGTGGCTTGCTTTCTCACTTTCCCCTCTCTCTCTCTGTCTACCCTTGTCAAATTAAAAAAATAATGATGATGATGATGAATAAATTATTCTTTTTTTTTTTAAAAGTTGATACTCGGGAACCAGCAATTAGCGTAATGGCTATGTCGCTGGACTCACACATAGTCGACCGCGGTTCGCGTCCCGGACCCAGTGGCTTAAAACTCACGCTGGGCACATGTGCGTGTGTGCCCAAGATCCTGAGAGGAGAATGGAGGAGAAGGGATTGCAGTGTGACCATCCCCTCTGGGGGGTGATTTCTCACTTTCTGTCTCTATGTCTCTCTCTGTCTGTCTGGTGAGCGCACGCGCCCTATAGCAAAAACCTCTCCTATTTAACTAGTCACCTTTGTAGAAATTAAGTGACTATTGCCTACATTTGCCTACAGAACAAATCATGCATACTTCTTAAACATTTAAAAGGCTTGATAGGCTACCACTGCAACTAGATTATGAAAACTTGACAAATGGGTTTGACTGGCTTTAGTTATTTTTTATGTGAAATGCATTTGAGATCTAACCTTTACTTTGGAAATGAGTTTTAGTTGATGTATTACACAGTAATTTTATCATTTAGATATTGTCTAAATACCTTTCCATGCTTTTCTAAGCCAGTCTCTTCTCTTTGTCTCAGCATGTTTATTTTTACAAAAGAAACATTTCTTCAGTATGCAAGCAAGCCTACTGCACAGTGTGTTTGAAGGCCAGGTCGGCAGGCAAATGGTCACTCTCTGTTTGCTTTCTTCTCTGACCCTAAGACTTGGCACAGTTGTTAACTCAGATCTGCTTTGAATTTTTTTTTTTTCTTCTGAAGATGACCTCATCCCTCCCCTCTGAATAAAAACCTTTGGCTCTTTCTAGTCTGCCACTCTTCTTCACTTCTCTATTATTGCAAGTGTTTCCTGAGTATTAGGGGACTATTTAAAAAAGTTATACAAGAAATAAAATCTTGATATTTTAGGCTTATTGTGTAATGATCTATAAGTATATTTACTTACACAGCCTTATATTTCTGTCAAGTAACTTGCCTGTTCCCTTTATCATATCATCTGAGTCTTAAGTATAATTTACCAGTTTACAGTAGATGATAAAATATTAATTAGAATAAGGAGTAAGGTCTGGCATCCAATTCACAGCTCGTGTTTGGGATTTTCTAATCACTACTGTCTTTGGCTCAGCCAGTGGAAGTCTGTGCCAATGGGACAAGTCACTTAACTCCCTCGGGTCTCAGCGCTTTCATCTCTAACATGCAGACGGTAATTCCTAACTCATAAGAGCTTCATGAACTTTAAATGGGGTAATGCTTGCAAAGCTTGCATAGAACCCGCCTAACCCAATAATGGTTAACTACTATTTTTCTTTCTGTCTTATGTGTGTGCCAAATGCTACACAGCCTCTGAAAAAATCTAACTGGTATTTGTCACACTGCACCCTCCAAGAGGATCTTTTCACTTTGGGTTTTCAGTTTCCTAAGTGGATTGGTAAGGGTCCTGGTATGTCCCCACTCTTGCTACTGTTCATATGTAAATGCTTTCAACAAATGCCTGGACACTGGTAATCCTGCTGCACTCTGACTTGCCATTTATCTTGAGCTATAAATTCAGCCGCTATTCACGGATGTAAATGAAGGGATTTGTTTTCATGGTACTGCAAGACTTACTACTCTTTTTGTCACTTTGGATTATAAAATGAAAAGGAAATTTTTTTCCTTGCGCTTATGCTTTTCCTGTTTCCGATTCTCAGACTGTCATTTGTGAGCAAACTCAGAAAAATCACCCAACTGTCCACATGATATTTGATATTTCAGAGTGTACTTGTACATGTCTGTGCTTCATCTCAGCTTATAAAATACGGAACTAGGAAAGAAATCCTCATCTTTACAAAATCCATCGCAGCCTCACAGCCCAGGTCTTAACCTATGTCGGGAGGGTAAGGAGGAGGAGCCCGAAGAGCGAGGCAGTGAATTTGTCTGGTGCTTATACAGCTGGCTCAGTTTGCTTTCTTGTTTAAACACCACAAAGCAGAAACAAAGGAGCTAATGTTAGACACAGGACAGGGTGTAGCACACTTTTAAAGCACAACTTTAAGTGCAGAGAAGCAGGATGGATGGTGGTAGAATCTTGAAAACTACCAAGAATGACAAAACTTTTTATTGATACTATCAAGACGAATTTGTTCCACTTAAGATCATGTGTCAGTTTAATTTAAAATTCATGAGTATGCAGTTGAAAATAGAAATAAAGAGAATAACTAATTATAAAAACAAACGTAAGTTTCACAGTGAAAGAATGTAGCTACAACTATTGAGAGGAAAATTGGTGAACTTACATGTTTTTATTTTAAAAAAAGAATTAGGGGAGGCAGCAGGTGCCGTGGAGGTTAAGGTGGCTGGATCCCACATGGCTGACACCATGGTTCGAGTCCTGGACCCAGTGGTTTGAAAATCATGCTGGATGTGTGTGCATGCATGCCCAAAATCTCAAGGAGAATGGAGGAGAAGGGATTGTGGCATGACCATCCATCCCCGGAGGGGGTGATTTTTCATTTTCTCTCTCTGTCTATCCTTGGTGAGTGCACATGCCCTATGGGGAAAATCCAAAAAAAAAAAAAAAAAAATGAATGATAAAAACAGGGCACTTGTCGAACAGTGCTTAAGTGAGTGAGATCCTGCATGGTCAACTTCAGTTTAAATCCTGGCCCCAACAGCTTGGAAAACATGTTTGACAGAAATAATCTCTGTAAGAATAATAGTTACTGCTGTTTATTGCCGAGCACAAAGGTGAGTGAGCAGACCTGGAAAAAGACACGTGTGTTTCTCGGGCTGCTGAGATACAGTGGATCCTTTTACAGAGTTCTCAGGGCAGGAGAGCTGTCCATCAGCATAAGGAGTCTTTTACATTGTGCCAGCCCAAAAAACGGTAGGGCATCTGGAAGCAGAGGCTTGCAGATTATAGGTATGTTTGAAATTCTTAGATTAGTAATTGGTTAAAGAACCCCACAAGTCTCTGTTCTTGAAAGAAGTCAGCAAAAGCATGTGCTTTACTCTAAGAGAGAAGAAGGCTTACTCTTTGTCATAAAAACACCATCCCTAGGACAAGATGTAGCATCCCACTGTTAATGGTCTATTAATATTTGTAGGCCTCTGTTTATGTTTGTAGGCATGACTCTCCCAGGCCCCCTAGAAACAATTTTGGAGCAGGAAAAAGTAGTCTGAATTCTGTCTTCACTTTGCTAGACGTGCGTGTGCGCTGCTCTATACGCTGACGGGAGGGAGGAATAGAGAAAAAGTCTGTGGATTGGCCATGCCTTGTTTGAGAGGTGCTTCCTCTCTCTCTCTCTCTCTCGCTCTCTCTCTTTTCTCTCTCTGTCTTCTTGGTGAGTATATGTGCCCTCTGGCAATGGAAAAAAAATTATAAAAATTAAGCTCTCAAGAAAAAATCGGAAGGACCGAAGTTATTGCGTCTGTGTTCAGTAGATGGGACGTATGTTCACAGCTGCACCGTTCCGAAATGCCCCAAAGCAGAAAGAAAAAGTCCATTAATAATACAATGGACACATAATGCTCTTACCATACAACAGTAAGAGTAAACCTACTGCCGCTCCATGCAGCCACAAAGATGCATCTCACAAATGCAGAAGCTTGTGATTCCAGTACACACAGAGTTCAAAAACAAATCCATGGTGATCCAGGGCAGTGGTGCTGGGTTTGGGGCTAGGGTAGTGACTTTGAGGCAGATGATTCCGGGGGTTGATGGGGTGCCGGCTGTGGGGGCGTTCTGGTCACTGACTGAGCTGCGGAGGTCCTGTGTGCACTTTTCTGTGTCCAGTAAAAATGTACTTAAACCCAGGCTTCATTTTAGCTTTGAACTCCTTAGCTTTCTCTGAGTCTAGGTGGGGCCCTGCCTTCTGTTTACTTAGTTAAGTATTCTTACCAGAGAAGGCCTCTAAGGTCCCGGACCTACCGCCTTTGAATTCTCACCACCTGGCAAACTTGGGGCCTTTTAAAATTACTTAGCTTCTTACTTAGTTTCCATTTCCTCATCTCAAAAAAATGGGAATCATAACAGCTCACAGGTCTCCAGGCTGTGATGTGAGTTAAATGAGATAATACACATGAAATGCTCAGCTCAAAGTAAGCACTGTTCATTGCTAGCTGCTAAGTTTTGTTTGTTTCTCTAAAGACCATTTTGTGCTTTTAAAATTCATAGCAATCTTGTAATTTGGCTCTAGGCATGGGGTTTGGGCTTTCTCATTCTTAAGTCCTCAGAGGAGATTTCACACCCTAAATTACTCATCTGCTTCAATACTTCAAATTTATGATGATTTCAAATCAGTAGGACCAATCAAGAACTCCCAGGTCTCATCCCCTATCTTCTGTTCCCAAGGTCCCCCAGGTTTGTGCTGCACACGACTGTTAATTTTGTCTTTGTAAATACAGAAAAGGCTAGGTGAGCAGCAAGAATTTGTGGGCCTGATTCCATTAATGGCCTTGGTGGTTAAAATTAGCGATGCCTAAATTAGTGATTCTTCTCCAGAAGAATATGCATGGTGGGTCCGCCAGGATTATGGGCATGTGTGCTTGGCCTAGCATGCTCAAAGAGACCTCAGGATGTGAACCTGGGACCTTTCCACATGGTCTCAGCATCACCAAGAGTTGCTTAACTGCTGTTGTGCCATGACTAGCCTCTACCACTAACCTTAAAAACATATGACATAATTTAATTTGAGGGCAATAATGAATTGTATACTGTGAGAAATGCGCTCACCCGCCCAATGCCACAGAATGGGCATGGAGACACAAGTGAGACTTGAACAGTGGTCTTGCAAGATCAGGTGTCAGATGGGCAAACACACCCCAAATAGTCACAGCAAACAATTTATTCCCTACTGCTCAAGTCCCTCCCCCAATTCCTCCTTGGCTGAGTACTGTGGCGAATACAGTCTTCCTGGGTGTTGCCTATGTTTCATTATTCCCTTATAAGGCATTCATAGTCCCCTTCCCTCTTGTCTGAGGGATGGGTGTAGGCTCAGGACAAGCCTGGAAAAAGGCCTGCCAAATATCCTGAGGAGTGAGAAGAACAAGGAAATAAAAAGGAGCAAAGGTTGGTGACCAGCCACCATCTTGAGAAGTCATTTCTCAACAATGATCATTTGGTTTTTGGTTTTTGTTTGTTCAGGAGCTTTCAAGGAATGTGTGCTTTCTGGGGCTGTCACATCTGCAAGCTACTACAGCAACTTTTGTTAGGTTATTGAAAATGAATTACTTGGGCTATTTTCTTACATATACTGAAAACGTTTATGGATAAAAGACATTTTTAGGTATTCAGCTTGTTCTAAAAAGGACTTAGGGGATCTGGAAAAAATAAGAAATGTAACAAAAGTTGAGAAGGAGGAATAGGGAAATTTTTGATTGTCTTTATCCTTTATAACTTTTTAAGAAATGGCTCTAATGGAATATTTCAGTAATATAAATGTGAAGGAGAGAGATGCTAATCAGTGCTGTCCAAACACTGTAATGGAAGGAATAAGAAATTTACCAATGTAAACAGTGCCGACCCTTGTCTAGCCCCCTAGCTCAAGACCTCTAGCTGTATGTGAAGTGACCTTTGTGACATGAAGAAACTCTCAGACATTGCTTATTTCCACAGATTTTTCACAAGATCCCACCCCCTACCCATGTGCATACATGTGCACACGTGTATGCACACACAACCCCCCACCCACTGTTCCCTCTCATCATTATCTTACGATGGGGGAGGGGAGAGTGACATCGCTATACATCATGGACAGTTGAACAAACATCTTGTGCAAATGTCACTGTAGCCTTATAAAATGAAATTATTCATGTGTCAGCAGCGAATTATTTTCTTTTTCTTAGCTGCTGTATCTTTGATTTTGTAAAAACTGGAGAGGAGCATGAATATTTAATACTTTTAGTATAATATTTGAGTGTTTATGAAGTAATAAATATTTTTGTTATGAGATGCATAGAAATTCCATTTGTTTTTTGACAAAATTTTATAGTCATTACTTTATCAAAAGGAATATTGGATTGCAGAGTAGAATTTTCTTTTTTTGAAGATCCCCTTTTCATTAAACTACTACTGCTAAATTATATTTGAAAAATGTTATTAAAAGTGTTACTTTACGCCTGTTAATAGGAAGCATGTTTTCCCGGGCCAGCCCTGTAGCCTAGTGGCTAAGGGGTCCAGATCCCACATGGTCCAGCACAGTTTGAATCTGAATCTTGGTGGCTTGAAAAACACACTGGATGTGTGTACATGCATGCCCCAAATCCTGAGAAGATGGAGAAATGGAGAAGGGATTGTGACATAACCACGCCCCACTGGTGGGTACTTCCTCTCTCTCTTGCTTTCTCTTTGGCAAGCACACACGTACTCTCTGGCAATTAAAAATAATAGTAATAATTGAGACCATGGTGTAATGGTTATGTCGCTTGTCTCCCACATCGTCGACCACAGTTTGAATCTGTGACCCAGGAATTAACCTCATGCCAGTGCATGTGTGCAAGCGCCCAAAGTCCCAAGAGGAAAACAGAGGAGATGGAATTGTGGTGTGGCCAGCCCCCCTGGGAGGTGATTTCTTGCTTTCTGTCTCTCCAGCAAGTGCACATATCTTATAGCAAAACTCTTTTTTTTAAAAAGCAGTAATAATAAATCATTTTTCTTGTCTTATTCAGAAAAGGCGTTTTCATGGAGCCAGCAAGTGGTGTGGTGGTTAAGGGCACTGGACTCCCACATGGCCAACTGCGGTTTGGGTCCCGGATCTGGCAGCTTGCTTTCTTACTCCCCACCTCCTCTGGTCGAATTAAAATAAATAAGTAAATAAAGTCAAAAAAAAAAGACAAAAAAAAGCCTCTTAAATAAAAGAAAAGAGGGGCCAGCAGGTGGCATGGTGGTTGGGGGTGCTGGTCTCCCACGCAACCGACTGTGGTTTAAGTCCTGAACCTGGTGTCTTGCTTTCTCACTTTCCTTTTCTCCCTCTCACTCTGTCCCTCTCTATTCAAATGAAACTAAATGAGTAAATAAAGTTAAATAATTCTTTGAAAAAAAAAGAAAAGGCTTTATTTATGCAGTGGTGTTCAGAATAATTACATTCTCTCAAAAAGTGCTCATTGAGATATATAAATATGAATAGTTACAAGAGGACATCGAAAAGTTGATGGAAAGTGGGATTAAAGTAGGGTTGATGGACCAGCAGGTAGTATATGGTTAAGGCACTGGACTCCCACTGGTTGACCAGGGTTAGAGTCCTGGGCCGGCAGCTTAAAACTCAAGCCAGGCACATGTGCATGCATGCCCATAATCCTAAAAGGAGAATGGAGGAGAAGGGACTGGCTTGGCCTTCCCCCTCCAGGCGGGTGATTTCTCACTTTCTTGCTCTCTGCCTATATCTGTCTCTTCAGCAAGTGCATGTGCCCGATAGCAAAAATCTCTCAAAAAAAAAGAATGAGTTTGTTGAACTTGCTCTTTTAATTTGTGAAATGAGGTCACAACAACCTGTGGAGTGTTCTAGAGTTCTGAAAAATCAATCCTGTTTTCTACCCTCACCTCTGTTGCCATTATTTTTCTTATGCAATGTGAATTTCAATATAGCTTTTAAAAACTGTTCTAATTCTTTTCTTTTAAGTTCTTAAGCAAGAGAATTCATGGAAAGAAAGTAATCACGGGCCATGATAAGTTGATGCACTTAGTAAGTGACGGTGTTAAGTACTGTTGGTGAGTTCTTGTGAGACAGTGATTCAGTTTGCGTCGACGATTTCTCTGTGTCACCTTCTGATTCTAGAAGATCAGATATAAATAACCTTATTTCTAAATTTGAATCAAAACTGAAGTAAGAGTCTACAAACCTCAAATAATTTTTGAATATGTGGAAAAGTATATTTACACACATACATATACATACATAGAGAGAGAGACAGTAGGTGTATAATGTTTTTAAGCTTCTCTTGTTTTTTTTAAATCCATTTTTCCAGTTGGTTAGTAACTAATATACAGAGTTCTTTAATGTTCTAGAAACAAATCCTTTAGCGTTATATACAGTGGTATGCAGGAACTGGCTTAGACAGTGTCACCAGAGAGATTTGCTATGTCTTTTTCTAATTCTATGTTTAGCAACATCACGTTGGTGGCTTGAAATGAGCCTTTTCAGTAAAGAACTCATCAGACCTGATGAACATGACTTGAAGTTTCTTCCATGAGTGTGTTAAAGAAAAATAGAAACTCTGATTGAATTTAAGTGCCGGACGGAGGACTGCTAGGCGCTAACTGAGTCAGTCAGTTGTTGGGAGCTGCTGGCCAGCTGGGCAACCCAGACCTCTTGCTCCCTGGGAGTGGCTTTTCAGTGACTCTTGGCATCCAGACGTGCACATGATCACTGATGACCAGCAGGTGGCGGCAGCAGTGAGGCTTCATTGTAACAGTCCAGGCTGTGGGGCAGGTAACATCCTGCAGCCCTCCTGGGGATCCTGAGAGCTCCTGAACATCCTTAATACATCCCTGCAGCTTAGTACAATGGGAGCAGAGACTGTTCACCACTGAGTCAATGAAGGCATTATCTGCATTCTGCTTTAATGAGGTCCTGGCTGTCTTGCTTCAACTATAGGATGTTCTTTGCTTAAATAGTGATGATAACAGATCTTCTTAGGTGTCCTTTAGCAGAATTTATGTAATACTTCAGGGACCAGCAGTTGGCGTAATGGCTATGTCACTGAACTCCCACATAGTCAACTGCAGGTTTGAGTCCCGCCCTGGTGGCTTAAACTCATGCTGGGCGCATGTGTATGTGTGCTCAAGATCCTGAGAGGAAAATGGAAGAGAAAGGATTATGGTGTGGCCATGCCCCCGGGGGGTGATTTCTCACTTTCTGTCTCTCCGTCTCTGTCTTTCTGGCGAGCGCATGCACCTTGTAGCAAAAACCTCTCAAAAAAAAAAAAAAGATTGAGCAGAACTCAACATCTAAAAAATGAATACAGAGAAATGTTTTTATCTGATTATTTTTCACTCATGGACTTTGATTATAGCCATACAGTTTCTGAAACCCCAAACTTGGGTGAAAAAAAATCAGTGTAACAAGGAGAAAACCATCAGGAACTAAGCTATTCATTCAAAATTTCCCAATAACATGGACTTAAATAGATACTGGTGAGACCAGAGGCTACCTAGAGGCACCATGTGTCAGTCCCCTACTCCTGGGACTGTGGGTTCCCTACCTGGAAGGACAAAGCATAAAGGAGATGCAGACAGTGTTAATGGTTTTGCTGGAGGGGGACAGGGGAAGTCACTGATAAAAGGAGGACAAACTGGGGACCCTCAGAGGGTGGAATGGTTAGGTCCTGGACTCCCATGGAGTTGACTGCAGTTTGAGTTCTGACAGGTGGCTTAAAACTCCCACCGAGCACTTGTGCATGCCCAGAATCCAGAGGAGAATGGAGAAGGGATTGTGGCATGACCATCCCCCCTGGGGGGTGGTTTCTTACTTTCTTTCTCTCTATCCCTCTCTGTCTCTCTGGTGAGTGCATGCGCCCTATACCAAAAATCTCTCTCTAAAAGAGGACAGACTCTTTGCCTCCATCCCTTTTTCCAACATTCATTTACCTTGGATCTATACAGTTGGCCTATTTTTCAATTTCAGTTTTCTGTGTCTCTAAATTTTTCCCTAAACACAAATCACTGTCTTGCATGGCAACTTTGCTATTTGGCCATTGCTAACCGAATGAAGTCCAGTGCCTAACCTGACAGGCAAGGTTCCCCACCACAGGGGACCTCCTGATTTAACTTTTCAGCTATATCTCCCATGGCCATCCCTACATACGCCACTTTGTCACTTCATCAAGCCAGCAGATTGTCTCGAGTGGATTCAGTTGCAGACAAAGATGAAAGCTGAAGTAGATTTCAAATAGGATATACGGTCCCTAAAAGTTCATTGTAAAAGCCTGGGGAACTGGTCCAAGCAGAATACCAGGAAGGACGCTCATTGCTGGCATTACACCTGCCGCAGTCAAAGCTGCCACCCAGTGTTTGACTCCAAGATCCCACCAACCTACCTGTGTGCCTTACCAGCAAAACAAGTGCCGCATGTGCAGCCTCCCGCTTCCTGAAAGTAGCGGCTGGACGCAGACTGCAGTTACTGCCACGGCCAGACATAGCAGAAACAGCCGAAGCTGCAGGAGCGTGAAAGTGAGGGCCGGTGGCCTCCGCCAGTTCACTTGGTGAACCTGCCTTGCAAAGGCCAGGTGACTAGGCCCAGAGGTGAGGTGTCTAGAAAATGTAGCTTCCAGCTTGCAGCTGCTCACACACAGTCATGCTGTGTGCACCAGAAGGTGGCTGCCCTGGGACTGGGAGGGGAGGCAGTGTGCACCGTTGTCCACGCCACTCGGTACTCCCCACACACATATGGCTCACTGTCTTCGGTATGCCTTGTTCTTGCTCTTTTGTGTACTCGGATCCTGTTTCGTATTTAATCCATCTGGCAAGCGCATCAGAATCTAGCTCACGCATGACCGGCTGTGTCGTTTTCCCTGGTATTCTTTCCTTCTAGCCCCCTTTAGAGGTAAGCACCCTCCAATTAAAAATGGGCCTTATTGCTGTGTATCCCCCCCCCCCAAAAAAAGCAAAGTTTATTGGAGAAAGAGCATCTGACTACCATTTTATTGTATCTGTCTTCTTCCATCCAGCAGAATGCTTTAGGGACAAGGAATAGTTATTTAACTGTCGTGTCATTTGATCGACAAATTTACTGGCATCTCCAAAGCCAGTAAAGGCCCAGCTCTTGGGGAGAGGATGTGGGGTGTGAAAGGTCAAGGAAGACTTCGTAAGAGAAGGTGCCTCGAGTGGTGCTTGGTGTGTTGCGCCACTGATGAATGAGACGAGACTGGAGACGAATGAAAGGACTTCTTTGAAATGAACTTCTGTCTCCGGTCAAAAGCTCTCTACCAACACGGAAGACTGCAGACTCATTCACATTATTTTTTAATACCATAAAAAGAAATTCTCTAGTGCCGATTATTTAAGCTGTTTCTTGTCTTGCCGTAATTTGTTCACTTAATAAAACAGTATGAATCACCTGCCTACCGGGTGTCAGACCTGGGGCTGGGTCCCTAGCCCCTGCAGATTTGGTGAGCTGTAACCTCTGTGTTATTGTCTAGATCATGTGTCTAGTGGGAGATTTAGTCATTAAACAAATCACTACACAAAAACAAGCAGTAGTGCTACGATAGCAAAGTCCAGGTTTCCATGAGAGTGAACCATCAAAGGTCGGAGGGTCGGGAGGTACTCCCTCCCCTGAAGTAATGGCAAATTAATCTGAGACCCAAAGGATGATGGAAAGAGGGTGGATAAAAAGTAAATTCACCGATTCCTCTGTATCCATCTACATGACAATCAAAAAAAAAAGAGTTTTCTTTTAACTCTTACTTCTCCCTTTGCCCACTAGACCCTAGAATCATTCAGTTGAATATTCTTGGTATTCAAGAAAATAAATCCTAATGTTAACACACAAAGAAACTTTTTTAAAAGTTACTTACAGGGCCCAGCAGGTGGCATGGCGATTGAGGTGCTGGATTACTGCATGGTTGACCATGATTCGAGTCCCAAACCTGGTGCTTGCTTTCTCATGTTCCCTCTCTTTTTCTCTTTCTCTCTCTCTCTTTTTCTCTTTCTTGTTCTCTCTCTCTCTCTGGTGGGAGCACATACACTGTAGCAAATCAAAAAATAACGGCAATAAGTAAAATTAAATAATTTTTTTAAAAGTTACTTACATTGATGAATACACATTAGTTGAAAATAACCAATATCTAAGTGAAAATTGTTTCCTATTTGCAAGCTATTAAGAGCAGTTTTCATAGAGGTTAAAAAATTATGGCACCTGGGGCCGGCAGGTGGCGTGGAGGTTAAGGGCATTGGGCTCCCACATGGCTAACCACAGTTTGAGTCTAGGACCTAGCGGCTTGCTTTCTCACTTTCCTTCTCTCTCTCCCTCGCTGATAAAATGTAAATAAATAAATAAAATATTTTTTCCCAAAAAATTACGGCACCTAGGGGCCAGCAGGTGGCATGGTGGTTAGGGCGCTGGACTCCTGAATGGCTAACCATGGTTCAGGTCCCAGACCTGGCGGTGACTTGCTTTCTCCCTTTCCCTCCCTCTTTGTTTCTCTCTGGTCAAATTGAGAAATAGTAATGATAAATAAGATAAATTTTTAAAAATATATGTACATATACATACAATTTAAAAATATTATGGCACCTGTAAAACAAATGCTTCTAAATTCCCAAGGCTCTTCCTCTTCTTCACTTCTATAAATGTTATCACATCGTATCAATTTTCTGAGCAGCTGATTTTCCATCCTACCAAGCTTCACACAGCCAAGTGAACAGGGTGGATTTGGCTCTGACCCTCCAGGAACTTACGGAAATATCAGAAGGGGAGGTGCCATATGTAGAATATACAAACACATTAAATAACTTAAAAATGTTTAACTTCAGAACGGATGATTGACACTACAGCTTGAATAGACGGAGGGCCAGCGCACTTGATTAGGAGGGCAGGCAGAGAATGGAGGGAAATAGGGCAGGCTGGAATTAGCCAGTCCCCCTTTGATCACTGTGGGAATCTTCTGAAACCTTTCTCTCGCCATTTGCATAGACCTGAGAAGAATTTGCAGGCTGCTACTGAAAGCAGTCGTTTGCCCCAAGACTTCCTAATGATCGCTTTGCCACTGTGATGTTTGGGGGACATTCTACACGTTTCAGCTCTTTCTGAATGAAGCATTCACGTTGCCATTCAACTCGTCTAGTTTGGGGTGCATTCTAAGTCAGATTATACAAGAAGCCGTTTGTGGCACTCAGCAGCTGCAGACAGGAGAAGCTGGTTTGGGAGGAGTGTGAACCACAATGATGTGGAACTGGGAAGTTCAGAATATAGTTATCCTGCCTGTGAACAGTTATGATTGGGGCGAGGAGGGACGTTACTGCACAAAGATAGGAACTGTAACCTATTTCAACGTAGCACATCGTGCAGGAATAAGTTCTGCAAAGATGCTCTATGATATATTTTGATCATGAATGTCATATATTGCCCGGAGCCAGTGGCTGAATCCTCTCTCCAGTGGGGCGTAGTTGGTATGTATTTATCTTCCGAATGCAGTTGCAATATGACAGTGAGATTTCAGTTAAAAAGGATTGTGTGTAAACATCAAGACAAGTGTGGGGAAGTGCAGGTATACTATTTAAAATGACCTTTTAAAAGCCTGTGTACTTAAATATGGTTTGCTAAGAAAATTGATTGCCAGTGCTTTATTTAAATTATTTTTATCGTAATGATTTATATAGATTGCTGCACACAGGAGAAGTGACGAAAGTAGCATAAGCTAACTTTTCTGAAAAATGCGCTACGATTTTAGAGCGGTGCAGCAAAATGATGTGGCACCCGTAAGACCCTCTGTTTTGTTTTTCTCCGCAGTTAACCTTTTCCTCTTACGTGGGTTCAGGAAAGCACTGATGGCCAGTGCCTGTATTGTTGGCCAGAGCCTTACAGTCTTATGTTTTAAGCCCCCCACTTGTTTCTTTCATAAAAAAGCTAACATGGACCACATTGTAAAATAACCACACATGGTACCAGCAGATAGCCTAATGGTTATGTCACTGGACGCCCACATAATTGACTGTGGTTTGAGTCCCGGACCTGATGGCTTAAAATTCACACTGGGTGCATGTGTGTGTGTGCCCAAAATCCCAAGAGGAGAATGGAGGAGAAGGGATTATGGCGTGGTCATCCCCCTTGGGGGGTGATTTCTCGCTTTCCATCTCTCTCGGGTGAGTGTACATGCCCTATAGCAAAAACCTCTCTTAAAAAAAAAAAAAAAAGCCACCCATGGCTTTATAATTTCAAGCTTTGTATTTTGGGTTTCAGTTTAAAAATGCTATTAGGTACAGGAGGAAGACTGCTGGTCTTAATTCTTCATAATATTTTATTGGCTAAGATGAAGAATTCCATTGTTGTTATTTTTATTATTTACATTTTTAATTTTATTATTATATTATTATTTCAGTTATTACGTTTGCTTTGTTTTGAGCCTCCATACTGCTGATGGGAGCAACTAAGCGTATCATTTCCAGAGTCAGTGGCCATCTCCTGTTATTAGCATTATTGTTTTGATTACCATTTGCTTTATCCGCATGTGGGCTCTGCAATCCACATGCCTGCCTTGCCTTCCAGCTGGGCCCTAATTGTATTGCCCTCCAGGAACAGGGAGCACCACCAAGTGTGGACTGCCTTCTGTGGTGTCGACCCAGAAATCTACACTGTGAGATCTTTGCTTTAGAAATCTTAGGTTACCAGAACTGACAGGGACTGATAATGTATCTCCATATAACAATCGTGGCTTTTATTCTTGTTGCACTCACTTGTTCACTCATTAAAAATAGTCTTCTAGAATTGAAAAGAGACATTGGGGAAAGAATATGAAAAACTGAGTTTATAGGAAGGCTCTATTGAAAAAGTTTTTGATTTTTAGCTCCTTTGCCTCACCTTCAGCACGATCGCAAAACCTTCACTGCACTCGGGCTTCATAAGGAACTATAATTTTAGTGTTTGAAGAATTCTGTCATTTATTCAGTAGGTTAGGACAGTGTAAACTATTTTTAAAAACACCCAAGTCTAATCAGAGAAATAATATTCTAGCCTAGATTAGCCTTTACCATTACTAGAAAAACAAATACATTGGAGGCTTTCAACCTCAAGGATTGCTGTTAATTCATCAGCAAACCAAAGTGGTCTGTCTTAAGTTGTCTCATTATCATTTTGCATGGTGAACTAGCTATCTCTTTAACAAAATCAGCTTATCACACCAGCTTAGTCAATGTAGCATTCATCTAACAATGTGTGAAACAGTGTAAAAGATTATAGGGAATAGAGAAAAGTAAAACTGAACAACCATTTAAATCTTCAGAACCACAAGTACATAGAGATTGTTCCGCTGTGTTGGAAAAGTCCTGATGTGTTTCTCTTTCTCTTTTTTTAAAAGAGTTATTTCATTTCATTTCATTTCCTTCCTTCCTTCCTTCCTTCCTTCCTTCCTTCCTTCCTTCCTCTCTCTCTCTCTCTCTCTTTCTTTCTCTCTTTTTGTCTTTCTCCTTCTCTTTTTCTTTCTCTTTCTTTCTTTCAATTTGACCAGAGAGAGAGAGAGGTAAAGTGAGAAAGCAAGCCGCCAAATCTGGGACTTGAACCATGGTCGACCATATGGAGGTCCAGTGCTGACAACCACCATGTCACCTGCCAGCCCCCATGATGTGTTTTTCTATGCAAAATGTATCATGACTTTTCCAATGACCCAATAATTCTAATTAGCACTTTTCTATAAATCTTTATATTGATCATTAATTGGGAAGAAATTAGGTAATAAAAAACTGATTTTCCTTCAGTCATTTGAAATTGTTGTTTGTATTATTGGATAATATGATTTCAGAGTCATGTTTCCAAATCAAAACACTCTCTTTTGAATCACTGTGCTGTAAGTTTTTTTTAACCTTTTGGTTATAAATCGTTGTGGAACTCTTTTTTCTTGACTTTAATTAAATGTAGTGACATCTTAATTTTTTTGTTTGTTTGTTTTTGGTTGCTGTTTGTGTTTGTGCCCGAGTGCATGAGAAGGAGAGAGAAAAAGTGATAAAGAAAGCATACCCAATGGGGCCTGGTCACACTAAAATTTTTTCTTTAATCCTTGATCACATCAGGATCCTGGATGAGCATCCAGAGTATTTTGTAAGCTAACAGAGCCAGAACTTGAACCTTGGTCAGCCATGTGGGATCCAGCGTCTCAGCCAGCAGGGACAGTGACCTGAATCCTCTTTGGCTACATGCAATTGGTTTCCTCTGCATAGCACCCAATCCCTAGAATGTGGGGCTGGCCCTGCCCACATATTGATGCTTTAACGCTTTCTATAACTCAGGAGTGCTTCCCTAATCTGAGCTCAGTTGCAAATACTACATATACTACAAATACTACAAATACTACAGTTTATGAATATTCACAAATCCTTCTGGAAGCATGATATCAACTTTGTCCAGACTGAAACCCAAAAAGACATAAGATCATAGAGTATGGTCTTTCTCTGATAGAAGAAGACAGAGATACTCTTTGAGACATGACCATGAACAGGCCTTTCTGCTCAGGTCTTTTGTAAACAATAGGGGGAATCATTTTGATGTCCTAGTGCCCATTGAGTATCATGGCATCACTTGTAGGTGGTGATCTACATCATTTTGTCAGTTTCCCCAAGGAAGTCTTCATTACGAAGTCTTGATTTTTGTTCTCAATTTTTTCCCTAACTAGAAAATCCTTGTCAAATGTACATTCCTTGTAGGTTTCGTAACACTGTCAATCAAGCGAGTTCTTAATATTATCCAATTTTTAAAATATAAGAGAGCTCAGAGTATAAAGCACTTAAGCTAATCACAAGACTTCCAAATCAGATCTCTAGGATCATCACATTATACCCGGGCTTTTCATCTCACAGCGAGATTGTCTTTCTGTTCCCTGAGGATTTAGAAGGTTGCATTGATTCTTTTTCTTTTCAAATTTGAAAATTAATTTCTCTTTAACTCATTTTTATTTTAAGGGTAAGTATGCTAAATTTAGATAGGATTAAAATATTTTTTTAAATTTCAAAGTGATGGAAACTATTCTCTTTTTAAAGATGTGCTAGCCCCTCAATAAGAATTCAGAAAACGTATTTTGAATGGTTGAATTGAAAAAAGTAAAGTGAGTTAATTTCACAATCCAGCTTGTTGGGACATGACACTACTTACATACACTGTTTCTGTCTTGAAATGTGCCTTTATTTATTTATTTAAAAGAAATATTGGGGGGGGCAGCAGGTAGCATGGTAGCTTGGGGTGCTAGACTCCCACATGGCCAACCACAGTTCGAGTCCTAGCCCTGGTAGCTTGCTTTCTCACTATCTCTTTCTCTTTCACTCTGTCCCTCTCTGGTCGAATTTAAATAATAAATAAATAAAAGTTAAATAAAATAAATTTAAAAACAAACAATAAAAGAATTATTTGTTGGGAACAGCAGTTAGTATAATGGCTATGTCACTGGACTCCCATGTAGTCGACCACGGTTCGTGTCCAGGACCCGGTGGTTTGAAACTCACGCCGGGCGTGTGTGCATGCATGCCCAAGATCCTGAGAGGAGAATGGAATTGTGGCCATCCCCCCCCGGGGGGGTGATATCTCTCTGTCTCTCTCTGTCTGGCGAGCGTACGCGCCCTATAGCAAAAACCTCTCCAAAAAAAAATTATTTTTCTAGCCTTATATTTTTTTAAAGAATTATTTTATTTAACTTTATTTATTTATTTTAATTTGACCAGAGAGGGACAGAAAGGGAGAAAGTGAGAAAGCAAGTCACCAGGTCCGGCACTCATGGTCAGCCATGTGGGAGTCCGGTCCCCTTAACCACCATGCCACCTGCTAGCCCCCCCAGCCTTATTTTTAAATATTATTATTATTATATGACCAAAGAGAGAGAGAGAACGGGAAAGTAAGAAAGCAAGCCTCCAGGTCCAGGACTCAAACCACAGCTATGTGGGAGGCCAGTGCCTTAACAACTATGTCATTTGCTGGCCCATACCTTTACTCTTTTTAGTTTATTTTCTTCTTCCAGGAGCAAGAGAATCAGAGGTGGGGGGGTCCCCAACAGGATCCTGATGCTATGATCTGTCTTCAGCTTTTGCCAGATCAGTGCCAGATCACTGGCTCACATGCCCAGCATGTTCTGGGAGGTTTTTAGATATGAACCCTGAACCTTCCTGTGGGTTACCTGCACCACCATCCAGCTTTCTGAAATGGGTTTTATATACCTAATGTATGCTTTATAGAATGAGTTGGGTGAGTTAGTACTACTTGGTAGATGGATTAGACCACACAGCATGAAGACTGCATATGGGTTCAAGTAAAAGAGGCTTACATTAATAAAGTGATTCATCCTCTTTCAGCACCACAGAGTTCACTTTGGGAGGAGTTATCTTTGAAATAAAATGACACTTTTTTTAAAAGAATTATTTTTTATTTAACTTTATTTATTTAAACTTGAGCAGAGAAGGACAGAGTGAGAGTGAGAAAGAGAAAGAGAAAGTGAGTAATCAAGCCGCCAGATCTGGAACTTGAACCTCAATCAGCCATGTGAGAGTCTAGCACCCTTAACCACCACACCAACTGCCAGCCCCATAAAATAAAATAAAAGGTTAGGGACCAGCAATGGCTATGTCGCTGGACTCCCGTGTAGTCAACCATGGTTCAAGTTCTGGACCCGGTGCCTTGAACTAATATCGGGCACGTGTCCATGCACACCCAAGATCCCGAGAGGAGAATGGAGGAGAAGGGATTGCGGCGTGACCATCCCCCCTGGGGGGTGATTTCTCGCTTTCTGTCTCTCTATCTCTCTGTCTCTCTGGCAAGCGCACGCACCCTATAGCAAAAAACTCTCCAAAAAATAATAATAATAATTTTTAAAAAGGTTATTACAACTCTGTCAAGGAGTGCTTCCTAAGGAAGATCAACATTTGAATTATAGTTGAAAATGAATAAGGGCACGCCAAGTGGATGAGTCAGGGATCCAGCACCCCAGGTGCATTAACAGCAAGTGGAAGGCATGGAGGTCAGTGTGAGTGTTGACGCTCCCACCTCACTGGGCCTCCCCCAGCGAAGGTAGTGGGTAAGTTGCACATGAACTGAGACCTGGGGCACTAGATAGGAAATTAGCTCAAATGCTGGGTAGCGCTGTGATCTACTGCAGGTCACTTATTAGTAAGACAAAAGGAAAGAATTGAATGTGCCCTATGGCTCTCTTCAGCTCTAACTTTAGGAACCTGTGAAAGTTCCCTTTCTAAAGCAACCTGTGCTGTAAAATATCCTCACCATGAATTCCAACCTCAGGACCCATCCATGCCCTTCTCAAAGCTCTCCCCTGTCAGCCTCTGTCACTACCATCCTGGCAGGACAGTGTCTGATTGTCCACCCCCGGCATGAGGAGACTTTGCACCCATCTGTCCCTGCAGACGTGGCTGAACTTTGAATGCTGTGTCAGCAGCACTCCCTTTGTGTTTCAGACTTTTGATTTGGGATTCTTTTTTCATAGCATGTTTTCTGTCAGCCTCGCCCTTTCATTTGTTCAACATTTGTCACATGAATATTGTGGCTTGACTAAACCAGTCACAGCAATAGCAGACGTTTTGAAATTGACCGAGCAGATGGTAGCAGTGGTATTGGATTAAATTATTAACTAGGATCCAGAGCAGAGCCTTTTGCTCCAACATATGCACAGCGAAGGGTGTTTCCTAGCATCCAAGTGAACTGGGGGAGTAATTGCCTGATCAAGTTTCTTCTGAAGAACTGATACATTATTATCTCTTAAGGATTTCCCTTCTGTCCCCAACCACTCCCCGTAACGATATTGATGGAGAGATTCCATTTCTTTCGTTAGTATGTCATATGATTCATCATTAAAGATTAATTCAGAAGTAGAAGAAAGAAAAGACTGCTGTATCCATGAAGGTCAAGAATATTGATGATTTTTTATGTGCTGAAGTGCAGTAAGGTTCATGGGGCAGTTGAAATAATTCTTCACGAGATCTGTCATAAGCACATGCTTTCAATCTGGATAAGTTGTCTACATCGTTGCCTTTCAAATGTGTGTGTGTGTTTACCACATTGTGCAAGTGTGGAAAAAAAAAGTTTTTTGAGGATTATCTTATTACGATGATGATGATTTTTAATTTGACCAGAAAAATACAGAGAGAGGGAAAGTGAGAAGCAAGCTGCCAAGTTTGGGGCTTGAGCCGTGGTTAGCCAAGTGGGGAGTCCGGCACCTTAAGCACAATGCCACCTGCCAGGCCAAACAACTGTGAGAATTGAGAACATCAGAATGAGATTACACCCAGTATATATTAAAAATTTCCCACTTATATAAAAAATAGTTTTAGAATTAATTTATCCAAAATTCAGAAAAGTCATGACTCATTTTTGCCTAGAAAAATACATCACAACTTTCCCAATGACCTAATAATTTCCTATCCTGGATCATGTATCTGGTTGTGATATTTCTTAAATCTCTTCTAATCTGGAATATTGTCATTATTATTACTATTATTATTATTTAATCATGACTTATTGGAGAGGCCAGACCAGCAATAATATTCCATTTTAGCTTGACTGAAAAAATAAAAAGCTGGACCAGCAGATGGCGTAATAGTTACATCGCTGGACTCCCACGTAGTAAACTACAGTTTAAGTCCTGGACCTGGTGTCTTAAAACTCACACTGGGAGGCGGGGGCAGCAGTTAGCGTAATGGCTATGTCGCTGGACTCCCACGTAGTCGACTGCGGTTCGAGTCCTAGACGTGGTGGCTTAAACTCATGCCGGGCGCGTGTCCATGTGTGCCCAAGATCCCGGGGGTGATTTCCTGCTTTCTGTTGCTCTGTCTCTGTCTGTCTGGCGAGCACACGTGCCCTATAGCAAAAACTTCTCCAAAAAGAATAAAAAATAAACTCACACTGGGTTGGGACCAGCAGTTAATGTAATGGCTACATTGCTGGACTCCCATGTAGTCAACTGCAGTTTGAGTCCTGGTGTCTTAAACTCATGCTGGGCATGTGTGCATGGGTGCCCAAGATCCCAAGAGGAGAATGGAGGAGAAGGAATTGCAGCGCGGCCATCACCCCAGGGGGTGATTTCTCACTTTCTGTCTCTGAGTCTCTCTCTGTCTTTCTGGTGAGCACACGTGCCCTATAGCAAAAACTTCTCAAAGAAAAAAGAAAAAAAGAAAACACACACACACACACACACACACACTGGGCGCATGTGCACGTATGCCCAAAATCATGAGAGGAAAGTGGAGGAGAAAAGATTGTGGTTTGGCCATCCCCTCAGGGGATGATTTCTCACTTTTTGACTCTTTGTCTCTTTGGTGAGTACATGTGCCCTATAGCAAAAATCTCTCTCTAAAAAAAAAAAAAAAGAAAGAAAGAAAAAAAAAGCCTTAGCTTCTCACTCTTCCAAATCTTATAAACAGAAGATTTTCGGTGAAGTGTTTACCTTGAATTTATAACTGTGATGTTTGCACGTGATGTTTCACCAAATCAATGGACACACGTTGATGGGCACACAGGATCTGTTGTCCCAACATTGTGTCTGCTAGCGGGGAGACAGCAGGCTGGGCCGTCTGCTGTGTGGGCACTCAGATGTTCCCTTTACATAGTAAACCTTAGGGCTGAAGGCAAATTATAGGAGGGTAGGCTTCAGTACTTCAAGATCTCAGATTACCGAGAGAGGAATAGTAATTTATAAGAGTAAGGTCTGATGCACAAATAAGGGTTTGATTCTTAAACCACAAGTGACCAACTCATCTTTTTGGTTTGTTTCTAATCGATTCAATGTCAAACAGCAGAAACCTGTAGTCGATTCATTCTGTCCTGAATGAAATAAAGTGTGTATTTTCATCTGTGTCAAAACTTAAGGCTTTTTAAAGGATCATAAATTATAATTGCATGTACAGATGAACTTTACATTTTTAAAGTTCCTCTAATCATTTGAACTTCTAAGTTGGTAGTGAATTCATGCACTTGCCAGAGAAAGAGAGGAAGCACTCCCGAATGGGGCTTGGTCACCCCACACTCCCTTCTTGTCCATCTCTCTATCCTGTCTGGATTTGGGGAATGTATACACAGCTCGGCATGTTCTTCAAGCTGCTGGGGCCAGAATTTGAACCACACTTGGCCAAGTGGGATCTAGCTTCTTTACCCAATAGGCTATAGGGGCTATCCTGAACTTTATTATTATAATTATTATAATGTTATTTATTATTATTTTTTCTCTTTAAAATTGACTAGAGAAGGACCAGCAGTTGTCGTAATGGCTGTGTCTACTGGACTCCCATGTGGTTGACCACGGTTCAAGTCCCGGACCCAGTGGCTTAAACTCATGCTGGGTGCATGTGCGTTTGGGCCCAAGATCTGGAGAGGAAAATGGAGGAGAAGGGATTGCAGCATGGCCATACCCCCTGGGGGGATGATTTCTCGCTTTCTGTCTCTCTGTCTCTCTCTGTCTTTCTGGTGAGCGCACACGCCTACAGCAAATACCTTTCAAAAAAGAAAGAAAAATTGACCAGAAAGAGACAGAGAGCAGGGGTGGGCGAGGGCAGTGTATGGGAAGCGAGGAAGCAAGCCTCCAGCTTCAGGACTCAAACTGTGGTTGGCCATGTGGAAATCCAGCGCCTTAACCACCACGGCACCTGCCAGCGCCACGATCTTGAACTTTTATTTATTTAAATTTATAATAGAACATGCATACATGGGGTGGGGAGCAGAGGAACACCATTCCGCAAGATCTGGTAATAGCACGAGTCCTTCCTCTAGTCAGTGGGATTTGGGATCCTCCTGCCCGCGCTCAGCATGTTTCAAGCTGACTGAGCCTGGATTTGATCCACACCACGTGCTATCTGGCTTCTTTTTGGTGGCACTTGATCGCTGTACCGTGTAGCCGGTCCCATACTGATTGTATTAATTTACATGTCTGTGTTATTAATTTGCTTTGCAGCTTCAATAATGATTTTTTGATAGATAAGGATTATGGACTGTACATAATTGCTCACAATGTGAAAGTAATTATAAAAACCTGGAGCAGTGCTCACTTCGGCAGCACATATACTAAAACTGGAATGATACAGGGAAGATTAGCATGGCCCCTGTGCACGGATGGCACACAAATTCATGAAATATTCCATATTTTTGGCCAAATTAAAAAATAATAACAAATGGAATTAAATAAATAATTTGGGAAAAAAAAAAAAGAAAAACCTGGAACAGTTCTTTCCTCTAAATGGTAAAGTTGTGAAAGATTGAAAGATTTTGTTCCTTAATGCATAGATAATAGGTCTAAGTAGTAAATGTATCTATTACTAAAATGTTGTGATGCATGTTTATCAAGTAGATGATAATGCTAATTTTTAGTAATTGTTGAGATCCTTACTACTAAATGTGTACATTTTATTTTATTAGGCCAGAAAGCTTATATCGGCTCTTCTTCTGCTGTCTTTCAGCGCTCTGAAAAGCTTACTAATATGTGGGTATGTCTATGGATTTAAATATCGAGTTTCAGGTTTTTTAACTATGCATAAAGGTAATGAGTACATCTAAATTAACTTAGTCATGTGCAGTCTTATACTTTAGAAATTAAATTGGGGGGCCAGCAGCTGATACAGTGTTTAAGACACTGGACTCCCACGTGCCGACCACAATTCGAGTCCCAGACCTGGCAGCTTGAAACTCACTCTGGGTGAATGTGCGTACATGCGCCAAATCCCAAGATGAGCGTGGAGAAGAAGGGATTGTGACGTGGTTACCCCTCTGGAGGATAATTTCTCACTTTCGCTCTCTCTGTCTCTCTGGAGAGCACACACACCCTATCACCAAAATCTCTCTTAAAAAAAGAAAGGTTTTGAATTTTACAAAACAGCTCGAAACTAATTAACGATACATAAAGGCACCATTTATAGATACAGTTTTGCTGAGAAATTCCCTACCTGAAGAGTTAAAATCTTGTCAGGAAGTACCTAAAATGATCATTTGATACACATCCCTGACCAGAACTCAGATTTTTCTTTTCTTCCCTCTTCTTCCAACTTTGATCAGAGTGATCTTTACTGATTATGTATTTCACTTTCAGTCAACCAAAGATTGAAATTTTGTGTAGTTCAAAACGTGAATATATGGGACATAATTTTGTTTCACTTCTTCAGCTTAGAATATCTGAAAATATTTCCTTTTAGTCAATAGTAATTAATAATATTCCTGAAAGCTTTTTGGATTCAAAATCAAGATTTTTAATGTCCTAGCTACATTGAATGCACCCAGAGCAGGACCTGCAGTTTTGCGTAAATCGGGATGGGTAGGGAAGAAGCTTTGAGGGAGCTAAAGGCTATCTCCATGACTTCTGGGAGCCTTAGACAGATCTCCTCTTAAGCTATTAGATTTAAACTTATAATCTTTATTCTTCATAAAAATAATACGAATGTATTTTAACAGTGTACCAAATATGAAAGTATTGGTGGTAATAGTCTATTAAATAGCTAGGGTTTAATTTTTTAACTTTAAACCTTAGGTATCTGTGATTCTGGTTTTATTTATTTATTTATTTATTTATGCTTATTTCTTCCATAGGAGAGACAGACAGACACACACACACACACACACACACAGATACCCCGGCCTGTACTGCAATCCTCCCCCAGTTTCAGGCAGCCCGGATCATAGGCACTGCTCTGGGAAGTACCAGGAAACAAACCTAGGACCTTTCCCTTCTGCATCCAGTTGCATTACTGCTGCACCACCACCTGGTTCCTGAAACAGTACAGAGTATTAAAGACAGGCTGATAAAAACAACAAGTTGTAGGAAAAGAAACCTGACTAAGGAAGAATTCTGGCCTCCTCCCCTTTTTCCGTGGATTGGTGCATCAATTTCCGGGTATTTCTCCTTGCTCTGGTCAAGCCCATTCAAATCCATGTTCTATTTAGCCACAGAGATTTGTCTAAACACAATACTCAGCCAGCTCTGGCTGGTGGTGCAGAAGAAAGACCAAGGCAGGATGATCGTGAGTCTGAGGCCAGCTTAGGCAGCACAGCAAGACCTTGTCTCTAAAAATAATTGAATAAAATAATAAATTCTTATATTAAATAATAAAATTAAGCATTACTTGCCCTGCAGTTCTCCTTAAACTTCTGCAGAGACTCCCTTGCCCACCACCTACAACTCACCCTGTGTGCACCTTCTAAAAGGAAGATTTCTGGGCATTCCCAAAGCTGCTGGGTCTGGGAATCAAACTGTGGTCAGCCACGTGAGAATCCAGCGCCTTAACCGCAATGCCACCTGCTGACCCTTCAACTTAACTTCTAAATTATGAGACTGTACATGACCTAGTTAATTTAAATGTACTCACTACCTTTATGCATAGTTAAAATACCTGAAATACATTTAAATCCATAGACACACCCACATATTCTTATGTTTTTCAAAGCACTGAAAAACAGCAGAAAAGGAACCAACGTAAGCTTTCTGGACCAATTAAGGTGGGAGCTTTCACCAAAGAGTTTGCTAGGCTGTGCTCTGTGCAAGGCCTTACTCCCCTTCACCTATGAGTGTCCTCTTCTCCTTTGAGGTCCTATCTTTGTCCCTAGACTTAATCATAATGCTATCTATCTATCTATCTATCTATCTATCTATCTATCTATCTATCTATCTGTCTTTATCTATTTATTTATTTTTGGAGAGGTTTTTGCTCTAGAGTGTGTGTACTCTCCAGAAAGACAGAGAGACAGAGATACAGAAAGCAAGAAAACCCCCCCCTAGGGGGAATGGCCACGCCATAATTCCCTTCTCCTCTCAGGATCTTGGGCACGCATGTACACACACCCGGCATGAATTTAAGCCACCAAGTCCGCGACTTGAACCGTGGTCAACTACATGGGAGTCCAGCGACATAGCCATTATGCCAACTGCTGGTCCCTATTTATTTATTTCTGTTTGGACATGTCTTTTCCACTGGACTGTGAACTCCATAAGATTGTTTGACTCATTTTAACCTGAAAGCCTAATACAAGGCAACTAATAAGTAATTAGTATAAACTTGTGGAATGATTGGATATAGAGGTATATTGGATGTAGCGGTTAAGGTGTTGGACTCCCACATGGCTGACTGCAGTTCAAGTCCTGAACCCGGCTCCTTGATACTCATGTCAGGCACACGTGCATGCATGCCTGCCCAAAATCCCAAGAGGTCAATGGAGGAGAAGGGATTACTGTATGGCCATCCTCCCCAGGGGGTGATTTCTCAGTTTCTTAATAGCGGTAATGAAATTCAAAAATCCTGGGCCAGGATAAGCCATCAAGACTATTCAAGAAATGTTGGAGCATACTTTTCTTTGAAACATTTCACAATATTTGAAAGAACAGTGATTTGTTCTTACATACTTTCAATATGTATGTGCCCTAATAAGAAGACATTCTCCTTTTTTAGTTTCTTTTTTCATGAAGAGAAGGGGACACCCCCAGCAGAGTCTTATTACCTCATTTTTCTCCCCTCCCTGCCAACCTTCCAGCCAACCAGAATCATGAGCATACCCGGTGTGCATGTTCAGGTCTGCTCGGGATCCAGACCCCAGGCCTTCCCATATGGCTCCAGAATTGCCAGGCAACGGTGCCCTACTGCTTGCGCCCCCACGGCAGGGCCATTCTTTTTTATATTTACAGCAGATATTTAATGTGCCTTTCTGGTTTATTGGGAGGAAAATGACTATAGCCTTAATAGAAGTAAGAAAGTTTCAGAGAAGCAGTGTGAGGGTGGGGGGAAGCAGATTACCTTAAATTAGGTAATTTTGAGAGAATGTGACGTCCTAGAGGAGGTTAGCAATGTAACACTGAAGGACAGAGAAATGAAAGAGAATAGAGAGGAACAGAGCTGGAGCAGGGTGATTAAAGGCGTACCTTCACTGTGGGCCGGCAGTCTTTTTCTCTGTAGGTCCAGATAGTACTAATAAATATGTTCAGCTTGGAGGGCCATGTGGTGTTCCTTACAGCTGTTCTACTCTGCTAGAGCAGACCAGGAGCAGCCCGAGGCAGTGTAGACACAATCCGGTGGGCCGTGTTCAGCTTATTCTCATACACTACAGTTTGAATTTCATGTAATGTTCACATGTCATAACATACTCTCTTCATTCTTTTTCAACCATTTAAAAACAGGGTGGCTGAATTCAGTCCAAAGGCTGTAAGTTGCTGACATCTGCCTTATGTTAACAAAATCATTTAAGTTTCAAGGAGGGATAAATAAATATCATAGGACAGAGACTTAAGGACTAGGTCTTTGAAGCTTATTAAGAATTTGTTAGGGGACTAACAGATGTGTGGTGGTTAAGGCTCTGGACTTCCACATGACTGACTGCAGTTCGAGTCCCAGACCTGGTGGCTTGAAAATCACACCATGTGCGTGCCCAAAATCTAAAAAGGAGAATGGAGGAGAAAGAATTGTGATGTGGACAACCCTCTTGGGGGGTGATTTCTCATCTTCTCTCTGTCTCTCTCTTGAGAGCTCATGTGCTCTATAACAAACAAAACAAAACAAAAGTTTGCCAGAATCAGTCAGGGCAAGACTGTGGAAGTGGTTGAGAAGGCTCCAGGTTCGTGCCTGGAGACCTCCCTGAGTATACTGACCATGCATGTGTCAGTGATCGGGAGCTGGTTGGGGCCAGGGATGGATCATGGTGTCAAGACTTTGTCTCTCTATGTCTCTATCTCTCTGTCTCCTTTGCTAATTGATGAAAATAAGCAAAACTTTTCATATATTTGAGTTGATCAAAATCCAGAAAAGGAGAAGCCAATAAATAAGTGTGCTGCAATGTCAGTGAAGAGTTCTAAAGCTGGGTCATTAGTAGTACATGATTAAAAAGAATTACAGAAGTTATAGAGCGATGAGAAGAAGAAAAGAGATGATTGTACTAGTCAGAACTTTACAGATGACCACTGAGAATTTAAAAAATTATTGAGAGGTCAGCAGATGTCATAATGGTTACCTTGCTAGACTCCCACGTAGTTAACTGTGGTTCGAGTCCTGGACCTGGTGGCTTAAAACTCACACTGGGTGTGTGTATGTGCATGCCCAAAATCCTGAGAGGAGACTTGAAGAGAAATGCCCTATAGCAAAAACCTCTCTCAAATATATATATGTTTGAGATAGAATTTTAAAACATAATATGTGGATTAGAGGCTGGAAGTAGTGCATTCAGTACAGTTGTTCAGGAGGTGGTGGTTTAACTATGGACGGGTAGAAATGATGAAGCAGATACATACTTACCACATAGCAGGTACTATTCTGAGGACTTCCTTACTAGTAATTCTTTCAGCTCTCATAAAAACGCATATAAATACCATGATTATCTCTGTTTTACAGATGAAAAAAGCCATGACATGGAGAAGTCACTGTCCTAGAATGTGGCAGTACCCTGGGTAGAATGGCTCCAGAGTTGGGCTCATCCCCGCCATGCCATACTGTCAGGCTTTCCACGTTGAGGGTATTAGAATGTTTTTGTCCCTACTTCTGCTGTTTCATGGCTCATGTTGAAATAATAAGTACCATGGATTTATGTATTTTCTGTTGAATGTGTACATGAAACAATTAAAAAATGTAAACACTTGCATAAAAACATGTCTCTTCAATAACCATGGCATGGAGGCATGCAGATAGTATGATAACACTTCCCTGTTCTCCTGCTTAGACACAAGACTTAGAGTAAGAGTTGACAGTATTAGTGGGTACAACTTCTAAATTAATAAGCTCTTCCAAAACACAGCTTACTACATAACACAATGAAATAAATGTGTTTATTCATTTGGTTTGTTATTGAAGCTCTGGACTTGAGGAGCCATGAAGCAAGATGGGATAATAAACAGTACGAGATGCCCTAGGATACTGGAGTGCAATTCTGCTACATCTCCCTACATTTGCCACTGAGCTGTGTGTCATCGGATGGTGGCATTATCTTGAATCAGACTTAATGCTGAATGTGAGAGGGAATTCCTCCATGGACGACTCTTACAGAGTGCTTCTGTAACTGGTCCTGGTGGGTTGGAAATGTCTCTGCCATGTGAGCATCAGTCCTTTACCGTGAGAGCTTGTGGGATTCATTGTACGGAGTTTTATCTAATTGCCATCACCTCTTTCAAGTTTTTAGTCAAGTCTCACCTTTTCAGTGAGGACCATCCTGATTCTTATTGAATACTGCAACCTGACCACCTCCCTACCCCAAACCCCTATTACCCTCAGCCTTTTCTTTGGTCACTGCATGTATTAACGAATAGGCTATGGAATTGTAGTTTATTGTCAGATAATGTGTCCTTCGTGAGGGCAGGATGTCAGCCATTTGTTTAATGATGAATCCCAACTGACTGAAAGAGTGCCACTTAGTACATGCTCATTATTTTATCTTCTTTTTTTGGAGAGGTTTTTTGCTATAGGGCACGTGTGCTCACCAGAAAGAGAGAGATATAGAGACAAGAAGTGAAAAATCACCCCCCAGGGTGGCTGGCCACGCCGCAGTCCCTTCTCCTCCTTTATCCTCTCGGGATCTTGGGCACACACGCACACAAGCCTGGCGTGAGTTTAAGCCACCGGGTCTGGGACTCGAACCGTGGTCGACTATATGGGAGTCCAGCGACATAGCCATTACACTAACTGCTGGTCCCTATCTTTTTTTTTAAATGTGAGATTTTTTTTTGCTATAGGACTATGCACTCTCCAGAGACAGAGAGACAGAGAGACAGTGAGACAGTGAGAAATCACTCCCCAGGGGGAATGGCTACACCACAGTACCCTCTCCTCCATTCTCCTCTAGGGATTTTGGGCACACAAGCACACAGCCTGGTGTGAGTTATAAGCCACTGGTCCGGGACTCAAGCGGCAGTCGACTACGTTGGAATCCAGTGACGTAACCATTACGCCATCTGCTGGTCCCCTCAATTTTATCTTCTTAATGAGTGAATCTATGTTCAGAGGTCATTATTGTATACAGGAAAAAATGACATGCTATCAAGGATTTAGCATATTCAAGGTTTGATTCCTCCCCCCCCCCAATCATAATAGAGCATTGTGCACAAGCATATATGATAGCTTAGGGAGACAGACAGACAGACACTTTCTACAGGGCTCGCTCCTGCCAGGATCCCCTTTCTCCTGTCCTCCAGCCCTCCAGGTCCTGGGCACATATGCATAACCAGTCCAGAGACTTGGACCACAGGCAGCATGTGGCTTCCAGCTCTGAAGTCTGGTGGCTGCTAACTGAGGCACCTGAGGTACAGAAGCTGGGCCAGGGCTCATGTTTCTGAAAGAACAGTTTCTGTTTTCAGTTGGAAGTGTGCTTGGCGACTTAACCTCAGAAAACAGGTGACTGAGTAGGAGTGCTTCTGCCCTGAACTCTACCTGTCTGTAAATGCGAGGAGCAGTGAGGTCACACTTACTGATAAAATTGTTTTCCAGGGAACCAGCAGTTAGCGTAATGGCTATGTCGCTGGACTCCCACGTAGTCAACCATGGGTTGCGTCCCGGACCCGGTGGCTTGAAACTCATGCCGGGCGCATGTGCGTGCGTGCCCAAGATCCCGAGAGGAGAATGGAGGAGAAGGGATTGTGGCGTGACCATCCCCCCGGGGGGTGATTTCTCGCTTTCTGTCTCTATGTCTCTCTCTGTCTGTCTGGCAAGCACACACGCCCTATAGCGAAAATCTCTCCAAAAAAAAAAAAAAATTGTTTCCAAAAGGGAAACCTTCTCACTAATTTAAGGCAGTCATGTAATCCGATTTAGGCTCGGTAGTTTTCCATTTGCTATCTGGCAGTCTAACTACTTTTAAATAAAGCTATGTATAGGATGAAAGAATACAAATTGGAAATCTGGGGCAAGGTGGTTGATAATATGGAAACGTATGTATTTTCTTTGTTTTGTCATTGTTCAAGAAATAAGATGCAGGGGATAAAAAAGATTTGAGGAGGGATCATTCCAAAGCGTTCCCTAGAGGGAGTCTCATATACATTTTATTCTTTCACTAAGAGCCTTTGTTATAACCTAAATGTTTTGAATTAGTGTATTATTACATTTTTCCATTCAGCTACATGTCTGGCCCAAAGCTATGAAGGAAGAGGTTGTCTAAATTGTTTCAAAAACTGTTTTGCCATGAAGTGAAACTGGGTGAGATGTGAAAAGCATTCTTTTCCTTTGTCCCTTTTCATGGTATTTCCTGATGTATTATATTCTTCTCCTTTTTGTTCCTGCCCCTTTAGCCCTGGAATATGTTTTCCCATTGCCTGTTTGTACTTCATTTCTGATTCCTCCATTTCTCTTTGTGTTTCCCCGGTTCTCTGGGCTAATCACAAGCGGATGAAAGAACAAGAACTCAGTACAGTTTATTCAAGTTAAAGAGTAACTCAAATAATGTTTGTTTGAGAATACTGCCAGGGAGGGATGATTATGAAATTCTGTAATGGCTATGTCGCTGGACTCCCACGTAGTCAACCATGGGTTGCGTCCCGGACCCGGTGGCTTGAAACTCATGCCGGGCGCATGTGCGTGCGTGCCCAAGATCCCGAGAGGAGAATGGAGGAGAAGGGATTGTGGCGTGACCATCCCCCCGGGGGGTGATTTCTCGCTTTCTGTCTCTATGTCTCTCTCTGTCTGTCTGGCAAGCACACACGCCCTATAGCGAAAATCTCTCCAAAAAAAAAAAAAAATTGTTTTCCAAAGGGGAACCTTCTCACTAATTTAAGGCAGTCATGTAATCCGATTTAGGCTCGGTAGTTTTCCATTTGCTATCTGGCAGTCTAACTACTTTTAAATAAAGCTATGTATAGGATGAAAGAATACAAATTGGAAATCTGGGGCAAGGTGGTTGATAATATGGAAACGTATGTATTTTCTTTGTTTTGTCATTGTTCAAGAAATAAGATGCAGGGGATAAAAAAGATTTGAGGAGGGATCATTCCAAAGCGTTCCCTAGAGGGAGTCTCATATACATTTTATTCTTTCACTAAGAGCCTTTGTTATAACCTAAATGTTTTGAATTAGTGTATTATTACATTTTTCCATTCAGCTACATGTCTGGCCCAAAGCTATGAAGGAAGAGGTTGTCTAAATTGTTTCAAAAACTGTTTTGCCATGAAGTGAAACTGGGTGAGATGTGAAAAGCATTCTTTTCCTTTGTCCCTTTTCATGGTATTTCCTGATGTATTATATTCTTCTCCTTTTTGTTCCTGCCCCTTTAGCCCTGGAATATGTTTTCCCATTGCCTGTTTGTACTTCATTTCTGATTCCTCCATTTCTCTTTGTGTTTCCCCGGTTCTCTGGGCTAATCACAAGCGGATGAAAGAACAAGAACTCAGTACAGTTTATTCAAGTTAAAGAGTAACTCAAATAATGTTTGTTTGAGAATACTGCCAGGGAGGGATGATTATGAAATTCTTAGCACAATTAGGTGTTCACATGGTAATTACACTTTAAAGATTAAACTCAGTAGAATATTTTATCACATTTCTCATTTGTAATGGGGAAGTTGGGTTTTTTTGGTTTATTTGGTTTGTTTTTCCTTTTTCTTTTTCTTTTTTTGTGTGTGTGTGTGTGGGAGGAGCGTTTTGGCAGCTATGTGCAAATAGAATCACACTTTGGAACACACAAAGCTGATTCTCAGTCACTGGCAAAGAAGGGTGAGAAGACAGGGCATCCCAATTTGCACAAAAATGCCTGCAAGTCATCATTTGCAGCTCCTAGGAGATCCTGTTCTGAAGTTTTACTGCGAGTAAACGTGCCTTTGGTGTGAGAGGCAGGACCTGGGGGCGTGGTTGGGAAACAATCGTTTGGCTTTTTTTTCTCCTTCAATCAGTACAAATCCCATACACCCTGAATTAACTAACTGCAGAGTCAAAGAATCAACATGGAACTGCTCTCAGGCTTGTCGGCTCCTGTAAAAGATCTGGATGGTCACACTGGCCTGGTAAAAATGGGGGACATGTTTGTTTTTGCGTTGACTCCCTAGAGAATATCCGTATTTTTTATGGACTCCAGAGAGGAGAAACTTGGGAGCCACTGGAGAGAAAACGGAATGAATGGGCACCGAGGCAGAAAGCCTGATGTGGCCATCATGCAAATAAGAACCGTGATTGGCTTTCTCTTTCTTTCTAGGCACATTGTCACTGGCTGCTCCCAGCCTTAAAGATTAGGTTTCAGTGGGAGTGTTTCAGGTTCAAGGGCTGTTAATGGGTTGTAACTGCCTGACAATAAGCTCAACCTCAGAATTACATCAGCCTGGGCAGATGTCTAAGGATATGAGACCAGAGGGGAAAAGTTAGAATCTGGTACAGGAGGACGGACGCAGCTTGCCACCTGCCTACTGGACCGAGTTTTTAATGTGGTTTAAATTTCCAAACCCTATGTAGGCATCCTGGAAATGGTGGTCTTCATTAATGCAAAGATCAAGTCCTTAATTAAACTTTTTAAGAAGAAAAGTAAGTAGTTTCTTTTTTTGCCAGTTGCGATTGTGTTCATATGTGTCTGTGTGGGGGTTTTATGTACTATGTCATTCTTTTGAGTGACGGAATTAGAATATGAAAGACCATAATTGGAATGAGTTAAATTCCACTCTATGCCAGGTTGTTTAAATACCTCGGACTTTTGTGACTTTAGGAGAGTCTTATGTGATCTTAGCATGTCATTTATTTATGCTCAGAGTTTTAAGCAAATTCCCTTCTTTTGTACTTCTTCCAAGAAGTCGTTTGAAGAAGAGAAAAAAAAAAAGAATTCCTTGTATTTACTTTGTTTCCCTTGATTTATAGTGGGTGGCTTTTGTTTGTTTGCTTGCTTGCTTTTTATTCTCTTGCTACATGTGAAGCTGAAGTAAAGGGGCTTTGTGTAATATAGCACATGTTTTTGGTGGAGACGATCCTCTGAAACTCCCTGGCACACTCTGTTCTGTATTGAAGAGCCTGAGGACAAACGGTCTAGACTGACTGATCAGCGATTGTTGGAAAGTACAGAGCTTTCACGGTGCGGCTTCACTGTGTACTTACTGTTGATTAAGATTTTTTTGATCCAGGTGCTTCTTCATTCCCTTGAAAATAGAACTTTTACAACTGCATGGCTTGGTTTTTACCTAGTGGCTGGTTTGGTTTATTGTAGTTTAGTTTCATTTTTGGACCAGTGACAAACTGGATAAATGCGCATGGGTAGGGGCATTCGTAAGAGAAACTATAGAGAAAGCAAGAAAGACCAGCACTGGGGGCTATTTGCTGTAACTCCCTTGCTCAAAGGCTGTCTCTGAATGGACGAGTTCTGCTCTGGCAAGAGTGAGATGCCCAGGGAAGAGACAACTGCTCTTTTCTAGGAGCAGTTTGATGGTAGCCATGCAGCGAGGGCTTATGGTGCGCTCTCTCAGACTCAATGCCATTCCTTGGACTTGATTTGAATTGGCAAATGGGGAAGGTTATGATTTTCAGTATGTTCTAGCTATGAAGTACAGTGACTCAATCTTTAAAATAAATCCATGTGAGCACAAAACATTTTAATGAACACTGGATACACTTTGGGGGCAGCTGGCAAGTTTGGCACTGCAGAATTCTATAGGATGGAACCCAAAGTGAAGTCAGGCCTTGGTAGCTTTTATCTGTTCGGACCCAGAATGTATTGCACCATGTGAAACATTTGTTCAACAAGAGGTTACGTGAAATACTGACTACACCATTTACATGCTGCTTTCATCAAACAGTGTAAGCGGAAGACCTTTCTGTTTTTAACTTGAGGTCTAGTTCTCAGTGTTTATTTTCCCATTTGGCAATATACAGAGAGGGTGGGAGCCTTAAAGAAATCAATTATTTTTGAAGTCAGAAGGTGGCATGGTGGTTAAGGTGCTGGTCTCCCACATGGCTGATGGCAGTTCGAGTCTCAGACCTGGCAGCTTGCTTTCTCACTTTCCCTTTTTCTCTCTCTGGTCAAATTTTAAAAATAATAAGAAATAAAATAAAATATATACTTGTTTTTTAAAAAGAAACAAGTTATTCTTTTTAGAGTCATCGGATTGTAACATTTAGTTGCAGTAGAAAACTTCCTGTTTGGGGTGAGAGCTAAACTGACTTGGGTTACAGGGCGTTGGGAAAAGAACATCTTCAGTAATGGTTCTGAAGTTAGGGGTCTTTTAGAATAAGTTTTGCTGTCTGCTTCAACTTCATGTGACTTTTTTCATAACTAAGAGCTTCATGCATGCAAGGGAATTTCAAAAAGTTTATGGAAAATGGAATTAAACTATGAATTTATTTTGATCCAAAAAATTTTGAAATCCATGCAATAGCTTTTCCGTAATATATGTTCTTCATAAACTTTTTTCTTTTTGGAAAGATTTTTTTTGCTATAGGGCACATGTGCTCACCAGAAAGACATAGACAGAGAGAGAGAAAGCGAAAACCCACCCCCCAGGGGAAATGGCCACTCTGCAGTCTCTTCTCCATTCTCCTCTTGGGATCCTGGGCACGCACGTACACGCGCCCAGTGTGAGTTTAAGCCACCGGGTTTGGAACTTGAACCACAGTCCACTAACATGGGAATCCAGCGACATAGCCATTACACCTACTGCTGGTCCCATATTCTTTATAAACTTTTAAAAAGACTCCTGGTATTTGTTCATTTGATCTTTATAGTCGCCCTAATCGCTGTGCTGTGGGGTGTGTTTAGTCAGCTTCTATATGGTAAAACAGATTCTGTTCCCTTCACTGAGAATCTGTCTTATGGTCTAATTTCCAGATACGTCTTCCCGTGTCGAAATGGGCGTGCTCATGTGAATGCCATAGCACAGGTCTGGGAAGGAGAGTCTTGCCCCTTACAATTCTGGCATCTGCTGTTTTTATAGGAGCTGGACTAGTCACCTCAAGTAAATGCCTCAGCACAGGGACTTCTGAATCTCCCGTCTCTCCTCTGCCTGGATTACATGGCAAATGTGTAAAAATTATTAAATCTTGTTTTGATGTCATAAGCTTCATTTGGGGTCACCAATGCCACAACTTAGGTTGTGGTGTTGGGAAAAATGAAATAAAGAGGTCCTAATGCCTAGGGGGAGTAAAGGAAAATGATACAGATTTATTTGAGTCTCAGGATTAACTTTTATTTTCCCCTTTAATGTTTTGGTCTGTTTTGTGTTGGGAAAAGTTTATTACATTGTAATTTTTTAAAATTAGTATTAAAATATTCTATGAAAGCAAGAAATGCTGAGAACGTTTTGTAGTACGTGGATCTTTATATCTATTAGATATGCTATATTCAATTAAATTAAAAAAACAATTGAATTTGAAACAGTTATGTTTTTAAATAATACTTTGGAGGTCTCCACTTCTTGGTAGGAAATTTGTTTTTGTCAAGATAGTTTAACATTGGGGACCAGCCGGTGGCGTAGTGGTTAAGGTGCTGGACACTCCCACATGGCTGACCACGGTTCAAGTCCTGAACATGGTAGCTTGCTTTCTCACTCCCCCTCCCCGTTCAAATTAAAATAAATGAATGAGTAAATACAATTAAATAAAATAAATCTTTAAAATAAAAAGGTAGCCTAACATTATTGATGCAGTGGCATTATACAGTTGAATAACTGGCATTTTCTGTAGTCGAGTTAAGTAGGAATTTGAGTTCTCTATCGCTTTCGTCAGTTGTTTTCTAACGTTGGTGTAGAGGGAGGACCTGGAATGCTGGGAAGCAGTTAACTGAGCCACCGAGTCTACAGAATCATGGGAATGATGGAGAGTTTCAGCGTTGCCTTCTCAGAGAAAGCACTGTAGGCAAGACCCCTCCCTGGAGGCTGAGATGACATGTCATGTAAGATTCGCTCCATTTCCCTTTGCTGGCCCCTACCCGTGGCTGCATTAGGAACACTTATCCTGTCTAGATACTGTCTTATTATAATAAAGTTGGAGCCACTGAAGTTTCACTTGACACCTGATTTTTTTGTATCTTTGTTTCTGTAGCTGTTTCCAACCTAGACGAGGAGAGTCGATGGACAGTGCACTATACTGCTCCGTGGCACCAGCAGGAGAATGTGTTCCTTCCCAGCACCAGACCGCCCTGTGTCGAGGACCTGCACCGCCAAGCCAAGCTCAACCTCAAATCAGTATTGAGAGGTAAGGTGGCTGTCTCTGGTGAGCTTGTGTTCTTGGATTATTGACTTAGCACTGGGAGGACAAATTTGATCAGTCTCTGTAGAAGATCTGTTTATACTAAACATGCATATCTTATTCTACATCTTTGTAAGATACCGTAAATGTAAATACAACTTGGTAGTGCCTAAGATGTTGTGGTCTCTGTAGAAACCTGCCTGTTTACAGATAGGCAAATGTATTTTCAAAGAGCCTATGTCTGCCTAGAAACATTTTGGTATGTTGAAGCCACTTTTGCTAATTGAATCCTGATAAACCACTGTTGGCATGGAAAATTTTGTTACTACCTTTTGAAAAACATTATAAGTATTCAAAGCAAATTTGTTTTCCTGATTGTTTTCAAGCTGAGTGGAAAGGGGACTTTGTAGGAGTGCCAGATGATTCGCTTTGTTGACACTTGGGTAGCACATGGATTCCTCTAAGCATAGACTTTGTCAGTGGATAGGCAGTGTACCCTGTGGTCCATAGAAAATATAGGAAGAGTATACTACTATATTTAAAATTAGTATTTTTTTTTGAGAGGTTCTTGCTATAGGACATGTACGCTCGCCAGAAAGAGACAGACAGAAAGACAGAAAGTGAGAAATCATCCCCCCAGGGGGGATGGCCATGCTGCAATCCCTTCTCCTCCATTCTCCTCTCAGGATCTTGGGCACGCACGAAGCACACATGCCCGGTCTGAGTTTAAGCCACCGGGTCCGGGACTTGGACAGCTGTCAACTACATGGGAGTCCAGTGACATAGCCATTATGCAAACTGCTGGTCCCACTATATCTAAAATTCTAATTTTTAATTTCAGTTTAAAAAGTTCTGCAGGGGGTGTTCTCTCACTCTCTCAAGCATTCCCATGGTGCATGGTCACATCGCAATCCCTTTTCTTCCATCTCTTCCTCCTTTTGAGATTTTGGCTATGCATGCACACATGCCTGACGTGTTTCTCAAGCTGGGTCAACCATGTGGGATCCTGCTGCCTTAGCTACCACACCATGGGTCCAGCCCAAGAAACTTTCTTAAAACAAACAGAAAAGCAAAACCCAAAAAACCCTCAGTTTTTGGAGAATTTTGTTTTGTTTTTGCTATAGGGTGCATGTGCTTGTCAGATAGAGAGAGACAGAAAGCAAGAAATCACTCCCTAGGGGGGATGGCCACGCCACAATCCCTTTTCCTCCATTCTCCTCCCAGGGTCTTGGGCATGCACACACATGTGCCCGGCATGAGTTTAAGCCACCGATCTAGGACTCGAACCACAGTCGACTACATGGGAGTCCAGTGACATAGACATATGCCAACTGCTGGTCCCAAAAAACTCAGTTTCTATTGTACCAGATGCTACTTCTCCCAGATTTCTCCTACTATGCAATATTTGAGACATAAGTATATGAGAAAAAGATTTGTTATTTACCTGAAATTTCATTTAACTTAGCATCCTGTATTTTATCTAATTGTGGAAGACTTCAGTATGGGAGAAATTTGGTCGTTGATTCAAAGAAAACTCAACACGAGGACACTTCCAATTTTTTGATAATTTTTTCTTATAATATCATTGTTAAGTGATTCACCACCACCACCCCCCATTTATGATAAAATATGTGTGCACACTTATTGAGAGAGAGAGAGAGATGAGCACAACCCACAGGGCTAGGCTGCAGTCCCCTTCCCCCTCCTCCAGCCCATCAGACCTTGAGCACCCTGTGCCTGGTGTCTTTTCAAGCTGATGTGCCTGGGATTTGAACCAGGGTCAGCATGTGTGATCCAACTTTTCTCGAGTAGCACATAACTACTGCATCACAGGGTCAGCTTCAAGTGGTTCATTCGTTAATGAAGAACGAACTATAATTACTAATATTTCTCAAACACCTACCTGCAGTGTCAGGTATTCTTCTAAGCCCATTAATTGCATTTTCTCATTTAATCCTCACAATACTTCTATTATTTACTATGAAGAAATGGAGGCACAGAGATTAGACATTTACCTAAAACCTCAGAGTGAACTAGTGATAGGACAAGGTTTTAAACTGGGATTATCTGAGGTTATAGGTCTGAGACTCCTGACTGGCAAACTATACGGCCTTTAACAACTGAATGTTGGAAATCTATTATTCTTGCAAAAGTGCTAAATATGAAGGCCAAATCCTAGCTCTCAAGGAATTTCTTTTTGTATCTATCACGCAAAACACAATGTGAAAAATACTCAGGAGATGTGCCAAAAATTGCTGTGTGAGAATTAGAGAAAGCAGAGAACTTCTGCTGGGAGGGAAGAGGAATAGCTATTGATAGAGTCACCATCGATTTAGTATTCTAAACAGAACTATACAAACAGTTTCCATTTTTAAGTTTATTTATCTCTTCCATGAGCAAGAGAGAAAGAGAGAGAGAGAGAGCACCCCCAGGAGCCGGATGCTGTGATCCACCCCCAACTTTAGCCAGCCCCAGACCATGGGAAGACATGTGCCCAGCATACTTACGGAGGTCTTTGGACTTGAACATGGAACTTTCCCATATCAGATTGCTTCACAGAGCATTTTTAGTTTTTTTCCACAGGCCACATGCATTCACTGGAGAGAAACAGAGAGAAGGAAACTAAGAAATCCCTATCCAGGGGGGATGGCCACAGAATAATCTTGTCTCCTCCCTTCTCCTCTTGTGATCTTGAGCATGCATGCACACACATGGACCTGACATGATTTTCAAGCCTCTGGGTCTGGGGATTGAACCACAGTCAAACACGTGGGAGTCAGTGCCTTAACCACCATGCCACCGTTGGCCCTTGCGGAGCTTTGTGTTTTACCACTGTGATACCATCTGGGCCCTAGAGAAACATTTTAGATCATAGCACTATTTTTTTCTTTAATTTTTTAAAAAAAGTTTATTCATGATAATGAGTGAATGTTCATACTCCTGAGAGAAAGGAGAGGGAGAGGGAGAGGAGAAACATCCTTGACAGGGTCTCTTGAATCACCTATCTCCGGCCTCCCAGTTCTTCTCCTGGGCATGCATACGTGCTTGTCGTGTTCCAGGTCCGCCTGGCCAGTGTTCTGAACCATAGTTGGCCACGTGGCTTCTAGCACTGCAGTTCTGTGTGCTACTGGGCTGGGCTCCTTTAATCTTTTATGACACTTAGATGATCTCATGTATCTTGTATCTTATAGTCTTGGCATTGGACTGCCCAGAAATAAGGGCATTATTAGGTTCCCTTTGCAGTTGGACTGAGTAGTTTGAGTAGCTGAAATGAGAAGAATGGCATTAGTTTGGCTCATTTGGACAGCCTTAGAGATGTCCTTGGTGTTTTTCTGCCTTCATAATATATCAGTTACTTAATGTCCTAAGCCCAACCAGCATTTCCTCTAGATCCCTTCAGTTCCCAGCAATTTATCTTTAGTAAATTTCAACAAGGAACTTCTCTACTTATAGTTCATCTTCCTCCACCAAATAATTAATAAGAATGTTAAATGGCACTGTTCCCAGGACACATCCCTGAGGCAGTACCTTATTAACATTTCTCTGAGCCACAGAACACTGCATGGTCTGGCTTGCAGAAAGGCTTTCATGAAGGTACGTGTGAGTTTGGATATTCAGGCCCAAGTATTTTTTTGATCGCTTTCCAGGAAATTGTGCTTCACTACCTGTTTCTTGTATTTTCAAGTTCCAGATCGGGATTTTTCTATTCAGTATATCCATATGAAATAATCATCACCACTGATCTTGCCTAAACTTGAATTTTATTTTAAAAAGATATATGCTTTCGGGCCAGCCAGTGGCATGGTGGGAAAGGCAGCTGGATTCCACGTGGTCAGCCAATGGTTCAAGTCCTGGACCTAGTGACTTGAAGTATACATTGGACATATGTGCTTGTGTGCTCAAAATCCAGAGAGGAGAATGGAGGAGGCAGGATTGAGGCGTGGCCATCTCCCCCTGGAGGATGTTTTCTCAAGTCTCTTTCTCTCCCCTCACCTTCACTGTCTCTCTCTGGTGAGTGTATGTGCCCTATAGCAAATTTAAAAAGAAAGGCAAATGTTTTCATAATTGTTTTAATGCCCTATAATGGTTCATCAAAGGGATTTATTTTTAATAACATTAATAACTTTAGAAAATTTGCAAAGCTGAAATTTTAAACTCTGGGTTTAAAAACTCTTTTGAAGAGCTTTAGACCAATAATAACTTTATGAATAATGGTTGGGAGAGATGAAATGAGAAAAGGCATTTGAGTTCTTTTGTTCTTTATTTATTTACTTTTAATCACATGAAGACTTCCCTACCTCGTCTTAACAACTGAGATAAACATGGCATAAGAGCAGAGTATTTACTGTCTCGTTATCAGCGAAGAGTAAAAAGAAATCCAATTCTTTTTTTTTTTTTTGAGAGATTTTCACTGTAGGGCGCGTGCGCTCGCCAGACAGACAGAGAGAGACATAGAGACAGAAAGCGAGAAATCATCCCCCAGGGGGGTTGGTCACGCCGCAATCCCTTCTCCTCCATTATCCTCTCGGGATCTTGGGCACGCACGCACACGCGCCCGGCGTGAGTTTTAAGCCACCGGGTCCGGGACACGAACCACGGTCAACTACGTGGGAGTCCAGCGACATAGCCATTACGCTAACTGCTGGTTCCCAAGAAATCCAATTCTTGAGTAGTGGCACTAGTAAGGTTTGTTTGGTAGGTGATTCATCTAAGTGTATTCTTCCTCAATATTCTTTACTTAAAGACATAGAAAGGTGGAGGCCAGCAGGTGGTGTAGCAGTTATGTTGCTGGACTCCCACATGGCCAACCCCAGTTTGAATCCCAGACCCCGTGACTTGAAAGTCATGCTGGGTGTGTGTGCATACATGCCCAAGATTCCAGGAGAAGAACAGAGGAGAGAAGGGATTGTGGTGTAGCCATCCCCCTGGGGAGTGATTTTTTACTTTCTCTCTCACTGTCTGTCTCTCAGGTGAGTGCATATGCCCTAAGGCAAGTAAGCTGCTCTCCCCCTCTTTATATATACATATACATATATATACATATATATATATGTATATATATGTATGCATGTATAAATAATGGTAGCTAATGATGAGACCAGGAGTTGGCGTAATGATTATGTCACTGTACTCCCATGTAGTCGACCAGGGTTCAAGTCCTGGACCCAGTGGCTTAAACTCTCGCTAGGCGTGTGTGTGCATACGTACCTAATTTCCCAAGAGGAGAAGGGATTGTAGTGTGGCCATCCCCCATGGGAGGGTGAGTTCTTACTTTCTGTCTCTCTGTGTCTGTCTGTCTTTCTGGCGAGCTCATGTGCCCTATAGAAAAAACCTCTCAAAAGGAAAAGGTAGCTAATGAGTCACACTAAGTAATTTCTTTTGTTTCTTCTTCTATTTTTATTGTGACCTTATTCACACAATTTTAAGGAAGAAATACCAATCTTTAATGTTAAGCAGGGTTTTTTTTGTCTCATTATGATGAAATACTCATTGTATGAATTATTCTGTCAGTTTTTATGGGGAGCTAAGACTCTACTCTTAAGAACCATAAAATGCAGAAGGTACTAAAGGTGCAGCGAGTACTAATAAATTAATACCTAGATGCTGTAAGCATATTCTTACGAAAATATTGCAGAAACGCTTGGTGTTGACCACGAAAGGTCTAGGTGTAGTGAAAACATTTTGTGACAAAGCTAGGTTTGAGTTAGTACATAAAAGCAGATAATAGACATAATTTAGTCAGCATTTGAGCATTAGTTCTCTACAAAGTCAAGAGTTTTATGGGACCAGCAGGTGATGTAATGGTTACGTCGCTGGACTCCTACATAGTCGACCGCAGTTTGAGTCCCAGACCCTACAGTTTAAAATTCATGCTGGGCACGTGTGTGTGCATGCCCAAGATTCTAAGAGGAGTTATGGAGGAGAAGGGATTACAGCATGGACATCCCCCCGGAGGGTGATTTCTTGCTTTCTCTCTTGTGCATGTGCCCCAGAGCAAAAATCTCTCTCTCAAAAAAAAAAAAAAAAGTTTTAAACGAACTAATGAAAGTTTATAGGTCCCTAGCTTTAAAGAGCTAAGCTGCTGCCCTGCGGCAAGACTGAGGCATACATGCAGTGGTGTATGGAGGGGTGTGTGAGATGTGCACAGTGGGCACACGGAGCACGCGCGCTTAGTCAGCTGGCAAAGCAAAGCACCGGGAGGACCCCCTGCCCAAAGGGGACCACAGTGAGAGAGAGTGTCTTTCCAGGGATGTAGGGTGGCACATGGAACACCTGGAGTAGGAGACCTTCCATGTGCAACCCCGCATTACCTGGGCCAAGTATAACTTATGTATTTATGTCAGATAGTCTCTGGAGAGTTTGGTACAATTTGATGGTCACACTCTGAGATCGCCTGTCTTGGTTTTATTGATTTGTTTTGTTATTAGTGATTTAGGTAATGATTTAGTGCTGATAAAGATCCAAGCACATACTTAGATTTACTGATTGGTTCAAGACACCTAGCTAGCAAGAACAGCAAATATTTGAAAGAGGATCCTCTTGTCCATGAAGGATTCACTCACCTTCTTGAAAGGAATTTTTATGCAATAAGAGAGCCAGGAGCCCCGGAATGCGAGTAAGAAACAGGCTTTATTGGGGTCCCGCGGGCGAGGTTCTGCGGTCCACGAGGGAGAAGCGGGCCAGGGAAGTCGCGAGTGGGGCTGGGTCCCTGGGGTTTTGAAGGGTTGGACTTCCAGGTGGCTGTTGAAAGGCTGCCCTGGCCCAATCACAACCGTGACTGAGAAAGGGAGAGTTTGTCCATCTCATCGGCTGCTGGTCTGTGTGAGGACACGTCAGCAGCGCCATCTTGGAGCAGGACGCCATTTTGGTTGCCAACCACTACCGGACGTCATACTGAATTTCCAGAAGAATCCTACCCTTATAATCTCCTTCAGTGTTTGGCCCTTCGCGAACTTCATGGGAGACAGCTGTCATGGTACATGACCTCACCTAACCAGTTTCCAGCTTTACTGGAAAGGCCACCATTAATCGGAAAGGGGGACTTGAGGAACAGGGGCAGGCTCAGGAGTTCAGACATTGTTTCTAAACTGTATGCCTCATTAACATTTGTCATATAAACCCGTGTATGACCATTATGAACATATTAAAGGCTGAAATGAAGACATGTTATTTTGGGTCAGCCAATGGCATGATGGTTAAGGGAGCTGGAGTCCATATGACTGACTGAGCTGTTCAAGTCCTGGACCCAGCATCTTGAAAAACACCCCAGAGGTGGGTGCGTGGATACCAAAAATCCAAAAATCCTGAGAGGAGAATGGAGGAGAAGGGCTTGTGGCATCTTTTTCCTCCTGGGGATTTCTCAATTCTTTATCTCTGGCAAGCACATTCACCCTGTGGCAAAAAAAAAAAAAAAAAAAAAAAGAAGAAGACAGAAGTCACTTTTACAGCTCCATTCTCAAAAGCCCAACTTGGGAGAGAGATAAACATCATTTCTCACAGTACGCTTAACAGGCAATTTAGCTACTGTATCTATGTACACTGCCAGCCTGGATTAACTCACAGAGCATCTGTTGTTGCTATCAGAAATGTTCTTCTAGTCACAGCTCTTCCTGAAGAAGTACATTTAGCAGTTCGGCTTGCTCAGTGGCTCTAGAATTAGAAGTGTGAGCACAGAGGGTAATATGGAATCTGGCCTGCGTTTTTTGAAAATTGGAGGGTTATATTTATGTGGAAGGATAGGCATTTATAATATGAAGCAACTTGTAGCAAGTGATTAAAAACACTCATGGAGCCAACCCCGAAGAACAGGGATTAAGTGCTGTGCCGAGGAAGTCAGAGCCCACATGACTGACCACGATTTGAATCCCAGCCCAGCAGCTTGAAAAACCTGCCAGGCATGTGCATATGTGTTCAGGATCTTGATGGGGTGGAGAAATGGAGGAAAAACGGATTGCAGAGTGAGTAGGTCTCATGGTGCTTTCATTCTCTCTCCCTGGGAAAAACATGAGTGAATAGACACACCAGCCTTTTTCACCTGGAAAAAGCCTATACCTTTCTCAACAGTACGGACTGTTTCTGATTAGTTCTAGTCAGGCATCCCTGACAGTTCCTGGCACTAGACTTGTTTGAGGATGACTACATCTACCTTCCATTGTCATGAAGCCTCTTAGTTCCCATTTTTCTTTTTTTTAAAGATCCAATCATCTATTAGGTCGTCAGAAAAGTCATGACACATTTTTGCATAGAAAAACATAGAAAATAATTAAAAAACAAAAAGGGACCAGCAGTTGGCGTAATGGCTATGTTGCTGGACTCTGATGTAGTCAGCTGCAGTTCGAGTCCCGGACCTGGTGGCTTAAACTCATGCTGGGTGTGTGTACATGTGTGCCCAAGATCCCAAGAGGAAAATGGAGGAGAAGAGATTGTGGTGTGGCCATCCCCCCTGGGTGATGATTTCTCACTTTCTCTCTGTCTCTGTCTCTCTGTCTTTCTGGCAAGCGCACATGCCCTATAGCAAAAACCTCTCAAAAAAAAAAAAATTAAAAGAAAAACAGAAAAAATACTACATGATTTTCTAGACAACCCAGTAATTCGTTCATGAGCGAGAAAGGGAGAAAGAAAGACAAGCACGTGCCATGGGCTCTCACTCCCAGCCCTTCCCAGCCAGCCATTTGTGCAAAGGCCAACCTGGGAACCAAAATGCCTGCCCACTTGGCCTGCAGCATCACAGAGCGAAGCACTGCCCTGTACCCCCACAGCTGGGCCTGCTGATTCCCTCTGTCTTGGACAGGTATGTTTGTCTTGGGAGGTTGCAAGCTTCTCTCTGGATTTGATGAGGAGCCTTAGATGCCTTATCTATCTGCCTTAGGCATGGGGGTGGGGTGGGGGAGCTTCTGGGACATCGCAGGTGCCCTTTGCCTTTGGCTAATATAGCCTCCTCTTGGAGGTGTGGCACTTTTCCCAGGACCATTTGGGAGATATCCGCGTGGATATGGCCTTGGGAGTATTGACTGAGAATGCTCTCTCCTGCACGGTACACCTGCCTGCCACCTGAGAAGGGCTCACTGTGAACACCTGCTTTTCTGACTCTGTGCTAATCACATCAATTTCTTTACCTTTTTAAAAATCTCTTTTTTTTCTTTTTAAAAATATGATATGCATGGACCAGCAGGTGGCATAATGGCTACGTTGCTGGACTCCCATGTAGTCGACCATGGTTGAGTTCTGGACTCAGTGGCTTAAACTCACACTGGGTGTGTGTGTACCCAAGATCCTGAGAAGAGAATGGAGGAGAAGGGATTGCGGCATGGCCATCCCCCCAGGGGGTGATTTCTCACTTTCTGTCTCTCTGTCTCTGTCTTTCTGGTAAGCGCACGCATCCTATAGCAAAAACCTCTTGAAACAAACAAAAAATATATATATAAATAATATGCAACAGGCAAGAACATAAAAACATGTAGAAAATTTATTTGGAAGGATAGGCATTTTTAATGTGAAGCAACTTGCAGCAAGTGATTAAAAACACTCGTGGAGCCAGCCCCAGAGCACAGGGATTAAGCTGTGCCGAGGAAGTCAGATCCCACATGGCTGGCCATGATTTGAATCATAGAGCTGAACAAATAATTTTAACATGAACATCTACATAACTGTCACGTTGGTCAACAAATACAATACAATGTGACCGCATCTCCAGAAGCTTTTTGTTCTTGCTTTCTAATAAGGAAAGTCTGAGATGTAATGAGAAGCACTTGGGTCACATCTGGATTCCAATCCTGACTGTTTGGGAGTAGGTGTGTATTATTCGAGTTCAATTTTAACTCAAGTGTAAAGGAATGCAGGTCTTACTTTATAAATCTCAGCACTCATTTCCAAATGGCCGTCATGTTTATTTGGTGCTTTCCGTCCCTCCCCTTATGCTCTAGAGAGGCACCGTGGTGGGGAGGTGGGAGAGAGCAACAGAGCAGGGACCACCGCCAGACCATAGTGGCAGCCAGACCCTGGACACCCAGTTTCCTTTCGTCCATGTGAGCATGAGGCCTCATCCTCTCACATCAGCCTCTGGCAAATCTCTGGAACGCTAAGCTGGAGGGAAACTCTCCGACCTCTGGCCACTGCCTCTTTCCATTTCTACACGTGGAAGCCAAGGCCCAGAGGAGTGCAGGGTTCCTGGTACTCACCATGCTCACCAGTCTGGTCTCAGACTTCAAGGACACTGAGGTGACTTTTCTTTTTGACGCCTCCTCAGCGGCCCTCTACTCTCTGAGAGTTCCCAGGGACGTGGCTCACCTTGGAAATCTAATGGCCAATGGTGGATTTGGTTTCTCTAGCCAGTTAATTGAGGAAATGCAGGTTAATGCATTGTTTCCTCAAGGTGATGGCTTCATGGTTGCTCCTCACATGTCTTCCCTCATCCCTGATTCATTAGAATTCCAGTAAGTCTGAAAAGAAAGAAATGAAGCCTCTTGTGACATCCTGTGTGATTAACCTCTATAGCGGTGATTTCATCGTGATGGATGGCATTCGGTGCTTGTTTTTAGGGTTAACAATAGGTCGTTAGTGTCTCTGGACTTAAAGTCACAGATTACAAGG